>NC_089745.1:25710960-25898460 GCF_040412425.1 Macrobrachium rosenbergii | reverse complement strand
AGGGAGGTGACCACTGCCATGATTTGTGAGCATGTCGACACAGCCCGGCTGGAAGACTAGTCGATGGCGGCAGACTGAAGATGGTGGACGGAACTGAACTTCTTGTCGTATTAGGAGCATCATGCAGGTCTGCAGAACGGAGGTAGAGGCTCCGTAACTTACCAGTTAGTAAAGCGCAGTAGGCAAAGAGAAGGTAACTACTACGAGATACAGGTTGCAGAAGTGCTCTTGTACGTAAAAGTTTGGCAATTGATGACCAAACGACCAGTATGAAATGAGTTTGTGCACTTGTTGAAATGAGTGTTCATATATATTTATTGCTAAAGATTTAATTAAACTTTCCATATCAGGAGGGAGGGTTACGTGCCGTGTGCATAGAAACTCTATTTATGGCCTTGTTTTTGGAAACATTTCGGGCATAAAGGAACCTTATCCCTGTTGTTCGTCTAAGCAATGAATATATTAAAGTATTTTGCATCAACTCTCATCATAAATAATATATGGGCATATTTTCAAATGTCTGTGAATGGCACAAAATTTGATGTATACATAAACAAATACGCACACACACACACGTATATATGTGTATGTATGTATGTATATATATATATATATATATATATATATATATATATATATATATATATATATATATATATATATATATATATATATATATATATATGTATGTATGTATGTATGTATGCATATATAAATACATACATATATATATGTATGTATGTATATATATGCATAAATTTACATACATGTATGTATACACACTTTCTAAATGAGTTTCGAACGTATTAGAAAATTACCAAGACTACTTTTTTTTTTTAGTGGAGCACAATGGTGAAACAAATTGCCCAGTGAATTGTATGCCCATAAGTTGCCAAAAAAAGCTGTAGAGCGTCTGTGACCCTGAGGTTTTACAGACATTTTCCAGCCATCTGAGGACATTAGAGAAAAACTGCATTAACAGGAAAATACAGAGTCCGCGAAACGGGAATGTAGAAAATACAGTCATTGGAAGGTTGATGTAAAAAAGAAAGAAGGAAAACTTGAGGCAGACAGGTTAAAACAATTTTCACACGGAGAGCTACAACCAAATGTGTTCTTGCTGAATCTTGACAATTTTTCTTAAGCTTTACTTTCAAGGTCAGACAGATAACGTAAATCACAGTGACCCCAGTCTTATCAGCAGTGGACTTGCAAGAAACAATTCAAACAATAATAATAATAAGAATAGAATCACTGGCGATTGTAATGCCTTTTCAAATTCCATTTTCTCCCATTTTTCTGTTGTCTGAATTCCCTGGCTATTGAGAGACATCTTCATTCTTGTAATCCCCTGTGTTATCTGTGGAAAGTTTAGATGCAAGCAAAACTATGATTACAAATAAAATTTCTTGAAAATATCAAGCAGTCAACGTAGGAGCGGACCCCACCCACATGAGCCAGGTTTCGTCAAAATTTGAACGTGTGAAGTCCCGGGGAAATCCCCCAATGAGACTCTTAACTGTTTAGCATACCCACATGCTCACTGCTGTGGTAACAGGTTACCTAACCCTCATGCGTTGCCCTCAAAGGTACTCGCGAGTCCCTTATTCAGGAAATGAACATGTAAAAGGATACTTAGTCTGTCAAAGGCTTGCGAATTTTCTTGGTGGCTGACGCATTTTCATCTCATTCTCATCATCATCACCATTGTTATTATTAATCGCTATAGACTCATAAACAATAGTAGCAATATTAGTAGTGGTATCCATAGTAAACTGATTAATTCATGTTTGATTTGCTTGTTTGTTTGTTTCTTAGCGTCAGTAACGTGACGAACAATTAACGAATTCTGTAAGCTAAGGACTCAAGGCCATCTGGTCAACATCGAAGTGCCTCTAAGGGACCACGCCTTAAATTAGGATCAGCATTGCCCCCAGTGACCTTCGGAGCGAGCACATACACACACACACGCACACACACACACTTTTCATTTCATTATCTTCTGTAGAATAAGCTGCTTTAACCATAATCATTATCTTCTCGCTGATATGAAAATATTTAGTCAATATATTGCTAAGATCATTGTAATATTTTCGTCAAATCAGTGTTTATTTACCAACGTTGCACTCTTAAAAACTTCTCCAGCTTTGACTAAAGAATTTGAAATGGTCCAAATGTCAGCGATAATCGTACGCGAATTTCAGATAAACCCAAAATAATCTTTGAAAAAAAAAGCACATTTTATACAGAAAGAGCAAATGGACACCATTCTCACACATAGGCAGAAGAGTCAAGAAAGAAAGGAGAAAGGATTGCATAACCTTCGCATAAAAGTTGTAACGAAACCGAAAGCGGCCCATAGCATCTTGCGTCAAGTTCATACTATGACAGGTGCTAGGCCAGGGTTCCAACTGCAGTTGTAGCGCTGAGCGGTCATCTGGAACACCCAGTCCGTTAATTTCCTCGCCAGCTGCAGTGCTTTAGTAGAAAATATCAACCACTCGAACGCTTTCTTCCCTCTTGCTTACTTTTTTGTTCAGTGTCTTGAAATATTCTCGAATTACAATGTGAAGGTCAGTGATGCTGACCTTATATACCTGAACAATGCTTCATGAGGCGCAAGGCCAACTGGTTACACTGTCTGCGCTTTAGCAATGATCCTGTTTAGTGTCGGCTAGGGAGGGATTGCTTGTGCCCTCAAGAAATGTAGCTTGCCTTTGCCTAAGAAACCGAGTTGTAGCATCTGATTTCTTGTATTTATCTCGCATTGTTAAAATGCAAGTAGTGTGACAAGCTACCTTAACATCATTTCACAGAATATATATACACATGTAAATATGTGTATATATATATATATATATATATATATATATATATATATATATATATATACGGGTTATGTATATATATATATATATACACGTTACTTTAGAAATATTTTTACATATATATATATATATATATATATATATATATATATATATATATACACATATATATATTTATATACAGTGTATATGTGTGTGTGTGTATGTATACGGCTTTATAGTGACAAGCGTATCCAAAGATTACAATTACATACTCACCTGGTAAAAGTGACTAGTATTTATATATATATATATATATATATATATATATATATATATATATATATATATATATATATATATATATATATACATACATGTCATAACTTGGCAAGATGCAATGGTGCAGCAAGTATAAGCAAAGGCAGAACGATGAAATGCAAAGCACAAAAGATATAAAAAACGAGTACAAAATAGGATTAAGATAAAGGAAAAATATAATTGCCAACGACTCTTCAACCAATTTCAAAGACAATTAACTGGATTACAGTCGGACCAAATCTTAAGAATGGATATATAACAGATCGGTGCGTAGCCTCTTTGTTTATGGCTTATGTATGAGTGCTCCAGGGGAATGATGGTGCTGTGAGTCACTGCTAATACACCTGGTCAATATGGATCTCATGTTCTTTCTATTGCAATATAGTCATCGAGTAGATGCCCGATGGCCACTCTACGAACAGTAAAGGATGCAAGTGAGACGAAAGGTCGAGTAAAAATAGTGTTGACTCTAAATACGAGTGATTATCATGATACGGCAGATGCAACGGTTCCGTATAAGTGATCAAACAAACAGAATATATTGGTCAAACAAACAGAAGGAAGTGATCAAACAAACAGAATATATTGGTCAAACAAATAGAAGGAAGTGATCAAACAAACAAAAGGAAGTGACCAAACAAACAAAAGGTATTGGTCAAACAAACAAAAGAAAGTGAACAAATAAACAAAAGGTACTGATCAAACAAACAAAAGGTATTGATCGAACAAACAAAAGGTACTGATCAAACAAACAAAAGGTATTGGTCAAACAAACAAAAAGTGATCAAACAAACCAAACGTACTGATCAAACAAAAAAAATGTATTGATCAAACAAACAAAAGGAAGTGATCAAGCAAACAAAAGGTAGTTATCAAACAAACGAAACGTATTGATCAAATAAACAAAAGGTACTGATCAAAACAAACAAAAGGTATTGATCAAACAAACAAAAGGAAGTGATCATGCAAACAAAGGGTATTGATCAAGCAAACAAAAGGTATTGACAAAACAAACAAAACGGGGCACTGGCAGAAACCACTGGGCACCGGCTATCTGGAGGGGGGAGGAGGAGGAGGAGGAGTAGGAAAGAAAGCCGTTTCAGTGAAACTCGGTATCTTTGTTACTCGGGTGTTGGCACAGCATACTGATTTCCAGGAAGCAGCTGTCTTCGCCTGTGCCCTGATCGGCCTTACAGCACAGTAGCTTTCTAAGGCACCGGGACATAGTAAGAGCCAATAATACCATACACCGGTTATAGATCCGTCTCCACCTTCAATGACTCTCCATAGGCTTAAGCAAGGTTCAGATAAAAAAAAATCTTGTTTCATTTCTTGCTTTACAAATAAATCCATACCCTTGAATGTTGGAAATGATATATGAGAAAGCTAAAAACACTGAAATCCATAAAAAAATATACCAAGCGTACTATTATATTCGCGTACTCAAGGAATGGAAACAAAATCATGACACTATAATTTTAAAACCATTTATATTAAAAAACGGCAAGAGAGAAAGAGAGCGCTTCAAAAAAATGAGGCCCGTTTACGAATATAAAAAATCTTGTCCATTGGAACAGTGAGGCGCCCCTTCCTGGCTTTCCTCTGCCCACTCACTCGCAAGCTCAGCTTTTATTTGGCGTGCAACGCTCTCCTGACCTGTGAGACCCAGATTCTCAGAGAGAGAGTGAGAGACAGAACACTGCTGTTGTATTAAGGAAATGGGTGTAAAGGATATTGAATATATTCATCAGAGCTCGCCTTCCATACTGGGTTTGTATTTGGAAGGCTTGCATCGAACGTTGAGAGTATTCGTAGGATCTTGCTTTATTTTTCTAATACTGTTTGGTTACAAGTTGGCATCATTTCTTTCTGGTAACTTCTACTTTATATAAAGAATCCAACTCCTTCCATTTGCAGATGATATGGCTTGATATTTACTTGAAAAGGCAAATTAAAGGGTTAGAAAACAGGTCACTGGCGGCGCTCAAGTTTTGTCTTCAGTATATTTTTTTCTGTCACCAGTTCCTTATATAATATATATATATATATATATATATATATATATATATATATATATATATATATATATATATATATATATATGTGTGTGTGTGTGTGTGTGTGTGTGTGTGTTTTTCCATGTATATTTCTGCCTACGTGCATCGCTATTCTGGTCCCAGCAATAAAGCTAAGAAGTCAGTTTTAACATCTATGTTTTAAGGATCATTACGTATATGTAGGCCTGAATACATTGATGATGAAATAGATAGGATTAGCAAAAAAAAGGAAAGTGAAATATCCTGATTGCATCAGACAATGCATTAGAAGCGGCAAAAGACTTTATCATCTTGAGAAATTTTGAATTAATGTAGCATTTAAGAACAATAAAACAATGAAACAATTACTTATAAAAAGAACTCTCCCGACTATAGCAAAGGATTTGAATATAAAATTCCATGTAAATCTTGTGACAACTCATATTTATATTGGTCACCTGGAAGAACTCTAGAAAAGAGAATAGAACAGTATAAAAATGTGTAAGATATACACGGGTGAACAATGGAACTTTTTTACATGTTAGTGAAAACATACAATTAACTGGCCAGGGGCAAAACAGATAGTGTATTCTAATACTGCCCTGGAAAGAAATATCATTGAGTCTAGTTTTATAAAAGAAAGCTATTGTAGTAATATAAATATTAGTCAAGGCATGAATAAACTTGATCCTATAATTTCAAAAGAAATATGCAAAATGTTTCAATTTTAAGGAAGGAAATAGATATGTACGGGAAAAGGATTGTCATATTTGTACACACTCTGTAGTACCTGACCCACGCACTAATGAGTTTTGTGGCTCCCCCCCTGACACCAGTGAGGTGTCGATTTTCAGTTTCGAAAGGTTTTCATGTTTGTTCAAATGTCCCTCATGCATATAGATTGTAAATTTCTGCCATTGTGTGTCAGTTCTTCGTCAGTGGCTTAAAAATAAAATCGGAACCGGTCAGGACATACTCCCAGTATGTTATTTCTTCACCTGTGGTTTTGAGTGATATATATACAATATGTGTGTGTAAGTATACATATGGTATGTGTATATGTACATTCATACTTCTTACGCGTGGTTGATAATAAATTAGGATAATGTGTTAACAAATAAATGTGAAAAAGACAAAAGAAATGAAAAGATAGTTTCATTTTCAAAATAACGCCTTGCCGCATCGTGATGACAATAATATTCCCACCGAAAGTTGACTGATGAGTCCTCGAATTATAAAAACCTTCCCTCTACCCTTGTGCGAAATGACAGTGAAGGGAACGAGTTAATGACAGGCTAACAAGCTATCAAATGTTATTTTTGGGTTTGATAAGATAGGCAAAAGAAGCATCATTTGATTATGTTTTGATAATGATATTTCAATACCCTATCTTCCCTAAGGCTTCGGTGTTAGCTACTGGGATTTATGGAGTTTGTTGCTGGACCATAACTTTTTTTTTTTTTTTGTTTCATCTTTATTTCTCACTTTCCTCGAAGTTCCAACAGGAAGTGAACATCTTTCTTTTTGGTCAGATTTTCTTGAATTGTCACCAGATCTGGCAAGGCATCCCAGTGAAAAGAGTTCATATTTCAAGTATAACTAGTTCTGTTCTGAGTCGTGCAAGTCTCTTGGCTGACCATGTTGGCGCCATAATAGAAATCTTTTCGTCTTTGCATACTGAATTAATTCGCTCCTGAAAACGAGGTCGTGTATAAAAATATTTTCGTATCTAATATCGTGCTAGACGATAGGCCTCGACTTGGAAAGGATTTGTTCTTATATAACCAGCTGTGTTTATTTAGGGCTAAGTTACGGGCTACACCCAAAAAATCGATATGCATTCATTTGACTACGGACTAACGGGATTATAAGATTGCTTGGATTCAGAGAATTTTCCGACTGAATAAAAAAGGACTAACTCTGTACGCAATGTTGAACTAGTTAGAAAATATAATCTGTCACTCCTGGCTGCCTTGCTATCTCAGGTTTCTTACTTTTGTTGCCCTAGTCTGAGTGCTGACCACGTAAAAAGTATTCCCAACCTGGGGCTGTAACATATCACAGTCTCATTTATTGAGGTTTTATTAGATATATGATGTCACATATACTTTTTTTGTATTCATCACATTCATAGCGATGTTTGGTCCTTCCTTCATTTTTTCCTCTTTTCACATGGTGCATTCTCCTTGCAAGATTGCTATTATGTAATATATATATATATATATATATATATATATATATATATATATATATATATATATATATATATATATATATATATATATATATATATATATATAGATATATTTTTTTTTTTTTTTGCCAATCGCCTTTATGACATTGATTTCTTTGATGGACACTTTTTCATATTTTCTTGCCTCTCTTTTCAATAATTCTTCAAAGTTCTGGATAAGTATAGAGTCGTGGTGTATTTTCTATATTGCTACGACTCTGTATACTTATCCAGAGCTTTGAAGAATTAATGAAAACAGAAGTAAGGAAATATGAAAAAGTGTCCATCAAAGAATTCAATGCCATAAAGGCGATTGCCTACAACAAAAATTGTGAAAGAGAGAAACTCTGCCCGAAAAACATAAAGAATACATACATACATACATACATACATATATGTATATATATATATATATATATATATATATATATATATATATATATATATTTTATATATATAGTATATATATATTTTATATATATATATATATATATATATATATATATATATATATATATATATATATATATATATATATATATATATAAAGTTTATATATTTCATCTTGCTCCATATATAAAGCATGTTTATCTTGCTCCATAAGCATGTTTAATGACAATGAAAAAAATAATAAAAATTGCTTACTGAGCTCTTTAAGCCTGCACCTCGCATTTTATGCAATATCGACAGGGAAGAAATCTAAGAAAATAACAGCTGTGCTAGCCCAGCCTTCTCAGGACTGTAACCTATTTATCTGTGTATAAAAATGAAGAAAAACTTCTATCTGTGCTGGATTCTGGCTCGAGAGGTTTTCCTTCAGTCGAAATGCATATCACTGTTGTGTGATTTATGACTTTGAAGTACTCACAGATATTAGGCCAAACCAGTTTTCCCTCATTAATAAGAGAATATAGCGGTTTTAGGGTCAGAGGCGGATAGCGAGTCGCCAGAGGTGAATGACCGACAGCGAGGAATCCTTTGCAAGGGAGGGAGGGTGGGAGGGAGGGAATGAGGGAGGGGTGGAGGGCACAGGTGAGGTTGACAGTCCTTATTTTCATCCTGTTAATGAACATGACATTGGAACGAAAGCTGCGAGACTCGTGCAGGTTTTTGTTAATGTCATTGAAATTGGTTTAGGATCACGGAAGATCGATCTAAGAGTTGTGTACTTTGGATAAGTTATGAAATAAAACAAAATGTTGATGCATTCATGCTGGCATTATTTTGTAAAAACACTAAGCAAGTAGAAGTCAGTTTGAGCAACACGTGCTCTTTGCGTGATGATAGTACAGTGTGCATCTCACCGCAGTCGTCATGAGTGCACGCTCGCCAAGTCTAAATAGAATGCACGTAAGAAGTTTCCTTCGGAATTACGACTACCGTAAAATGAACTTAATCTAAACAAGTAATCAGATTAACTATGGTTTCATTTCTTATTTATTTGCCAGAGTGCACAAATTCATTACTGTATATCTTTGCTTCTTCCTATCCACCTTTTCATTATGAAATAAGCTCTGATCAGAATTACAGAAAAAATGCCTAAAAAGGCGTAAGGAAAGAAATGAAACCCGATTAATAAGCGGTAATCCGTTTCGGCATTAACCAGAAAGCCAGAATTCTTCAGCAATTGCTTCCTGTTCTTGAAGGCTTCCTCGTTTGACTGCTTGCTCTACAAGAAAGACGATCTCTGTCTTGTTTTTTCGGCATTTAGGACACCATTTGCCAATTTGGAAACGTGTGTGTGTGTGTGTGTGCGCGCGCGTGTGAGTAGATAATAGATAGTGTAACTCAGTGTTAACTTTGCTTGCGTTTGTCGGGTCAGCGGTTGGATCCCTTCCTGCCCCACCGGCTGTGAATTGTTATCATCGTCATCTGTCAGTCAGAAACGGGGCATGAACAAAGAATGAACCCTTGGCCTAAGACTTTTAGAGCATCAGACACTTCATATAATTTAAGCAGAAGGATCATGAGCAACACTGACACCCTGCCTAGCACCCACCCTCATGCTTCCTTGATATTAAGGCTCCTCTGTTCCGACATCTCTCCCAAACACTCCGCTATCTCCTGCAAGTCCATTTTTGGAAGAGAATGCTGTATACGGTTCTCAGAAAATGCAGTTCTCTCCCGGGGACAGGTATGATTTGGTTGCTCGTCTTTTTTGCAATAACAAGTCTTAAATAACAAAAATTATCACAAGCATTACTAATAAAAAGCGGATTACTCTTTTCTCAAAATTGTCATGAATGGCTACGATCGTCTTATCTGCACTTCTTTTCTTTGCATTTTCTATAGTTTCCTTTTATTTTTGAGACCTGTTTTAAAGTTTATGTTATCGATCGTCGGTATACTTTATGATTGGCACAATAAATGTCGGGAGAACTTGCCTCATTCCTGTGGCTAAAGAAGATGATTCATCATACAGCGATTTCCATAAATCAGTTTACTGTACATAATTTGCGGACCGGAAAGCATTTTCCTGAGGTGTAACCGAGGACCGGGACGCATATTCTCCGGACCGGGACCTTTCCCTGGAAAAAGCGGGACGCCATATCGTAAAAACTAACCATAGAATTTTCTTGAAAATAATGTCGTTATATTACCCACACCCAATACCTGTTGAAGGAAGGTATCCTAATCTAACCCAACCTAACCTAACCTAGGGTCATGGTAAAAAAACCGGGGCTGGTGCAATACTAGCATACATCTCAGGAATTTGCTACCGGGAAAACGGCTGAGAAAGCCGAACCACTCGAGGTCCAGCGTTTATTATACTTTACCTCCCCAAATTTTATCGTCACCCTCTACGGTTGTCTACGTCACGGGAGCAAACAAAATATAATATAAAAGAATTACGCCTAATTTGTTAGCATGGGTACCAACATAACTCACGGCAAGCTAGAGGGCTTCATTCTCAAAAACTCAAGTTTAAATAAATTATACAACTTATCCCATGAGACATGAGCAAGTAGCAGAATAATCTTTTATATAGTGAGCGAGAGAGGCTATTGTTGACAGCCGAGAAGGCGTTGCTATATGGAAGAAGTTTCTTGGAAAGCTAATCATGACTATATTTTCATACCATTAACTTTATTTATTCATGACTATTTTTTCACTGCAAATAGCCTATCTGAATGACGCTTACGGGCTGGTCAATGAGCAAATTTCCGTACGAAGGTTTCCTGAGTTAAATCGGTCCCGTCACAATGATTACCCAAAAAATGCAAAGAAGTTTCTCCTTATATTAATTTCCTTTAATGTCTGATTAATTTTGATTCCTTAGAGGTTGGGCGTAAGTAAAGAGTTGGAATAAAATTCTTAAGTTAATTGGAAGTCTTTATGAAGAAACTTTTTATGACATGGAGCTATCAGAAGTCATTTAGAATGCCAATATGGAAAATTAAATCCAGTAAAAGTTAGATTACATACCTTAAATATCATTTGAAAGCTCCAGTCGCTTTACACTTATGGACGCCCGCACGTAAAGGCAAGGGGCGCACTTGCCCCCCCCTGAAATCCTGGAAAAATATTATATATATATATATGTATATATATATATATATATATATATATTATATATATATATATATATATATATATATATATATATATATATATATATATATATATATATATATATATATATATATATATAATGCATCTTGCTTCACTTAATTTATATGGCATCATACAATTCCATTGCATATAACATACATATATATATATATATATATATATATATATATATATATATGTATATGAATGTCTTTTACTGTAATACAACAGTATAATATGAAGATAAAAAGGCCCATAAAACACTGTATGAACGTTTCAACCATAGATTTCGATCACTTCCTTCTGTGCCCTTGTTCACTGCTAAAATATGGACAGATGATAGACACAAGGGTATATATACAAAAACATATGTAGGGTCTTTTTTATCTTCGTATATATATTATATGTATATACGATATATATATATATATATATATATATGTATATATATATATATATATATATAATTGCTTTATTCGTTAAAGAAATGCAGGCGCTGCTACTGTTTTTGGAATTAACCTGCTAATTCAAAGGGTCAAAAGTGTTTGCTTGATACCGGAAACTATCCATGTATGTATTAAGATTTGCTCCCCCCCTTGGAAAATATGCTGCGGTCGCCCATGTTTACACTTGCCCAGAAAGGTCTGCAGATTGTTTTAAGTATTTTGTAAGGTAATGTATAAAATGCATAATAATAATTTTAGACAAACACTAAAATTTAATCAGTAACATTAGCAAGAGTAGAGAACACTGCAATCACATCATTGGCTTCAAATACATATTTATTGGTTGTTCCTTAGATGTTGTTGAAATAAATTTAGCTCTCAAGAGCCACTCAACTACTTGCAAATCAGCCCGTAACTTTACGATGATGAGTCTGTTTGATGGGCAGCCAGTGGCCAAAACTTTATTATGCCGGAAACATTTTGCTGGGGTCTGTACATGGAGATTAAATAATCAGTATGCCATACAACCTGCAGCGACAAGAACGTGTAATTTACAAAACAAATCATGTAAAAACAGAGATACAGACTCCCCTGCATCTTTTTGACATAGGCAGACAAACAAATTAGCATTAGCAAGAGAAATTTCATTGTTTGAACATATATCCGTGGTGTAAAGGCGTGCTTACTGTCATAATTGTGTTGCATGTATGATTCAGCGCAGCCATTAATCATATACTTGTAGTGGCATCTGTCATTGTAAAATGGAATCACATATTTGTAATTTTCTTTTCCATTCCAGCATCATCCTCTGCACTTATTGTTAGACTATGGTTTGTATAATTTCAAGAATGCCTTGCATTGTTAATGAAGCTGTGATGTTTACACAACTCACTCAACAATGGTTATATCCACCACATTAAAAACCATTGTCATTGCTGGGTTCGCGTTCCTGTTAAAAAAACGAGAGGCTTGACTTGTACTTATTTCCACTTCGATGATGACGATTCAAGATAGTTAACAAAATTTTGGAAGAGACCAACATTCCTCAAAGTGCATGTCTTCTTTCGTAACGAGCTATTTTACCAATAGTAGGAAATATGATATTACTTTTGGAAATATAGTGATATTTGCTAGATTTATTATACTATAATAGACTGCATTCCAAAGACACATTATTTTTTATAAAATAAAACTTTCAATTACTTATACAATTACTTATACAAAAGACATGGACGGAAAGTCAAGGTTTTCAACTGGCCGCGAAGGCGCGAACAGCTGTTTGTTGAAAATTGTAAACAAACTTTAGCAGCAAAATGTCTCAGTTTGCGAAGAAATGCAGGACAGACAACGACCTGTCATCAGAAAATCAAGATGGCACTGAGCAAGGAAATGTGCAGGGAACAAAGCTGTATAAAGAAGAAGACAGACAAGTTCATAAACATAAAGAAACCAAGGATGTAACCGCCGCCTGTGCTCCAGCTGGTGCAAGCACGAACGCCAACGACTCTCGCCTTGCCAGTGCTACAATATTTCTTGTTCCAGAAGGAATACAAAGTAAACGCTATCAGCTGCTCAGAGGTTTTGCCATCAAAAATGGTTTTGACTGTCAAGAAGTCATATGTGATCGGTAATTTTTCTTGACAAAATTAAAGTAGACATAGGCCAGCCTAGCCTAGCCTATAGCCTAATCAGAGGCTGCTAACCTACTTAAGCTATTTACTTGTAGTGTCTGGTGGGGATTAGGTTAGAGCAGCAGCGTAGCATAGTTAATGGTGGTCTTGGGGCTAAACCTGTGTGATTTTAAAAGGAAAATTGTTCCTACACAATATACAAACCATCTGTCCTTACATAAGGAATATGCTTCAGTGAGGCTGGAAACGGCCGTTTAACTTTTAAACAAAGTGGTTAGGTAGTTAACTATCATCCAACGGGTGGGAGTCCCGCCCACCCAGACGGTAAGCATTCACTTTGCTTTTGGCCACTGCGTGATGAAGAGCTTTCTCTACTCTCGGCCCTGCTTGCCGTTTTGTTCTGGTTTTCTTCAATTATCCCGATGGGATTGTTCGGTATTATTACAGTTTCGGTCAATTTTGCCGTGTTAGCTATGGGAGGGGCGGGGTGTATTGTCTTACCTTGTAACTCGTACTTTGATGGGATAACAATAAGGAACAATATTCATCGGCAAAATTGTAACCAGTCAACCATTAATTTTATTTTTTAGCGCAAGATTCGGTGTTGAGTAAGTTTTTCATGTTATGAATCATCTCAAAAATGATTGATAAGTAAAAAAACAATACATCGGCAAATATCAGAATTTGACCGAAACTGATAATAAAAATAACACGTATCCGATTGTTCTGTGTTTGTTTGTGATATATATCTTTGGTTCTGATCATGTGTGTTTAAAGTGTTATGCAAACCCACGAATCATTTAAGCCAGAGCGGAAGGGCAGTGCCCAGCGTGTCTTCCCTGGTGCTGCCTCAAAGCCATGCAGTCATTACTGCTCGTCTGTGTATGTTGACTCGCATGTCCTTTGCACTAGTTGCCGAGGGCATGACTGACCAAAATTCTATGTGTGACGAGTGTCCTGACTGGTCACCTGTGCAGTGGGTGAAGTTCTTGCAGAGGAGGAAATACAAGAAGGCAGCCTCCAAGGCATTGTCCAGTGGTAACACGACACCGATGGTCGCCAGTCGTTGTTGCGCTTTCTGTCCCCCTGCAAAGCTCCCATTCCTTGTCGTGATCTCCCTTTGTCATCTTCGCTTGCTGCATCAAGTGGAATTCACCATTGGTGGGGTAGTGATCAGGACAACCTCTGCTCGGTAGTCTCTGTTCGCTCATGGGGGAGAGGAATCCCCTTCAGTTTGAAGGGACTCCCAACCCTAGCCCAACTGTTGCTTCTTCAGAAGTGGAGGAAACCGAGGAACTTGGGAGACTTGGCTCTCTTTCAGCTTCTCAGGTGTTCCTTCTGTGCAGGGTTTATTGAGTTACCTGAAGCTTCCTGTACCCCTGTGATGCCCCCAGTGACTCGTGCTGCTGTAACAGTTACCACTACTACTGTTAAGATGACTGCCATGGCTAAGACATCCACAAGTGTAACGACAAATGCTCTGCCCTTGATGACCCCTGCTGTCGTTGATTATACATCCCCTCATGCCCCTACTATGGTCTACCCGGCGGTAGCCCATCCTTCTGCTGTGTCTGCTGCTTCCCCCTCCATTGGGGATCAGCTCCTCCACGCTCTCCTTAAGATGTCTAAGAAGAAGAGTTGTGTCATCTGCTGCTGCCTCCTCTTCTCCTCCTTCCAAAGCTCACCAGTGGAGGAAGAAGGTTGCTTCTCCCACCCAAAAGAAGTCCTGTCACGGAGCTTCCAAGGTGCTGCCTCCTGCCATAGGGTAGACAGTGGGATCTCTTGCTGGCTTTCCCTGGTCTTCGGACAGGGGCCTGTGTTATGGGTCTCACCAAGACCTGGGAGCATCAAGTGCGTGGGTCTCCAAGGGGACCCACGTACCCGATATCAGTTCCAGGAAGTCACCCTCCAGACTGGTGCAGTGCCTACCTCTACCTGTCTCTCTTCAGATCTTGGGTAGAGGAAGCAACAGTTGAATGTCCTGTACAGTGCGTTTTAGATTTTAGAAGAACCATGTCAGGTACTGGTTTTATCCCCAAGTCCTCTGCCAAGCAGGAGCTGGGCTGGTTCAGGCACTGCACAAGAGAAGGTGAGCAAGCGTGCAGGTGCTTTCTCGCCCCCTGCCAGTGTTTGGTGTTGCTGACTCGAGTCCATGCACCTAGAGAAGCTTTGGGGAGGTCCCCCATCAAGTCTTCTTCTCGTCTGGAGGCCACGGCCTCAGAGAAGACTGGAGCATGTTGTGAAGTCAGCCCAACTTCACACCCAGGAGTACACGATCGCTCTCCCAAGGTCAGCCTGCATGAATGGGTCTGCTCACCTGGCGACAGCCTCCATTTACATTCACATGAGCCCTTGCTCTCCTTGGGACAGCACCCTACCACATCCGAGTGCATGGGGTCGCTCTCCTAGACCTGTGCAGCCATCACCACCACAGGTTGGCGATCACACATGGCTTTCCTCTTCTGCCAGGGCTTCAGCTTCCAACAGGACAGGCAGGCCTCCTAGTGCTCCTACTTTTCCTACTTTTTCAGACCCCCTCCTGCTTGGTCCTACTTTTTTTGAGGAAACTCCTACTAAAAAGTTTGAAAGGATTAAAAAAAATCAGTGTTTATAATTTAATAGATATAAGAATACAGAATGCGTTGAATGAGTGCGGCACGTGTTTGGTTATTGATTTGTTGATTAACCACATTATTGTTGATGATGTTTTTGGTTTTTGCAAGATCAGTCTCTCAAACTTAGACAACCTGATGTTTTTGGAAACCTTGGAAGTGGTAGAAGAAACCAAGAAAGTAATTTTTTATTCAAAGCTGAAACAAAGTGAAATTAACATTTTCAGACATGATGCTTGCAAGTTCATGACAATAGTGGCAAAGTACTTGGTTTACTGGGTACTTCTGAATAGCAACCTGCTTTGCCATTTGCATTGCCTGCATCCATTGATGTGAAGAGAGAATTTTTCTGAAAAGACATCAAAGAATTGGCTTGTGAAATGCCCAGAATTGTGCCCTTGTCAGAGCATGACAACCATATGAAAGAATAGCAGTTGTATGCAAATGTAGTACAGTAGTTACAGAGGGGTCATATGTAGATGAGGAGTATGACTGCCCAGATGGACACTGTGGTAGTATTTGGAATTTGGGTTTGTGTGATAAGATTTACTTTTGTTCAGGTGTTTATTTGGTGATGTGTTTTCTGCCATTGTGTTGTGTGTATGTTTTGTTTATGAATGTGTTGTTTGTCTGAGTGTTTGTTTATTTTGTCTTTTTTTATTGCAGTCGAATTGATTGATAGTGGAGCTCCCTTTCAACTGTAGAATGAGATTTCTGTTGGCATCATATGATGAAGATGAGGGATGCTGACAAGTGCCATCTGTAGGGACTACAATGGTTAGGAGATTGAAGTTGAAGGCCCTGTGCAGCAACATCAAGCTGAGTGATATCTATGACTTTGAGTGATTTTTTTTTGGACAAACTCTGTGTGCTGAGTGAATCTGGGGTTTAATGTTGTGGAGACTTCTTAAGGGGTGCTGCCAATGAATAGTTTCCTCTGCCAATAATATATAATGTTGTGGTGATAGTGATTCCATAGTTAAGACCGGGTATGTTTGGTTGAGTGTAAGTTCAAGGAAAAGGAGACAGGTGGCACCAAAATCCAGTTGTGTATTATTCACTGACAGTTGACACATTATAAAGGATTAAATACAGGAACACCCACCAAGAAGGTCTGTCTGTGAACTTAACATAAAGTTTGAGTAATAGGGGTGGAGATCCCCTTAATTTGGAATTGTAAATAATTTAAGCACAGTAAGTTTCTTTTGGTAGTATTAAGATTGATGAGTTAGGGTTAGGTTTAAAAGGTTCTTTTGGGGGTCATGTTAGTATTAAATTAGGCTAAGTTAGGTATAAGAGTAAGTAGGAAATAAGTTAGATCAAGTGTTGAGAGTAAATAAAATTAGGATAAGGTTCTGCTTGAAGGTCTTCAGGCCACTGTAATATTAAGGAAATAAATTAGGTTAAGGAAAATCAGAGTTTAATTTAAAAACCCTTCAAAACTGTTCCCATTATACTGCCCCAATTGTGTACTATAAAAAGCCCCTACATAATAATTTGGCGCCCAACAAGGGGCTCTTTGATAGTGAAGTAAGTGGGGGTGCATAATTGGAGATGGCAGAGGGAGCAGGTTTGGAAGGTGTTGGGTCAGGTGAAGGGGAGCAGGGTTGGATGCAGAGGTTGGATAGGCTGACATGCATGATGATCAGCCTGCAGGATAAGTTAGAGGAAGCCCAGGCAAGGGAGTAGAGATTACAAGAATGTAGCTAGAATGGCCCAGGTGAGGGAAAAGTAAATTGGCTTGACTGGATTGGGAAGATGGCTGGAATGGCTAAGAGTGGGCCTGACATTGGGAAGGGAAGTGAGATGAGGTAAAAGGTGCAAAGGAGAAATTCCTAAGAAAGGAAAGGAGTTGTCAAGTAAGAGTAAGGGAATACTTGCCATGGTAGAGGACAGTATGAGTGAGGTGAGTGAAAGTGATGAGGAAGAGAAAGGTAAGAACATAACAGGAAACAAGAAGAGAACACAAAAAGGGAGAGGTGTGAGGAAAGAGGAATTGAAGAATGAAAGTGCTAGTAGCAGTAGTAGTAGTGAAGGTTTGAGTGAGGTGGAAGAGAAAGAGGCCAAAACAATGTTCCTGATGGACGTTCCCACATAGAAAAGTTTAACATCGGGAAGGGAAGAGATGTGTATGAGTTTTTTTTATGAATACGAAAGGTATTGTAGGCAAAAGTATGGAGAGAATGAAAATGTGTGGATGAAGCAGCTGGGAGAGTTCTTGGATGGGCGGCTGAAGATGTGTTATAGGAGTATGTGTGAGGGTGAACCTGGGTATGAGTCCGTGAAAGCTAGAGTGATCAAACAGGTGAAGAGAATGAAAGGAAGTGTGGCATACAAGAAAAATGACAGGTTTGAGGAGGCCAAGATGAAGCCTGGAGAAGTGGGCTTATATGCTCATAGATTGGAAGCGTTGGCTAGAAGAAAGTATGGAGAGGAGGGAATTGAGGAAAACAAGCACCTCATCCAGAAGTTCTTGGCCACTATCCCTGAGAGGATTAGGGTCATATTAAATGAGAAAGAGAAAGATCGAAAGAGGTGGTCAGGAAAACATTTGGACTGGGAGGATGTTTTGGAGATCTTAGAAGACATGAGAGTAAATGAGGATGAAGTAAAGGAAGTGTATGCTGGGACAGAGGTAGTGAATGGAAGGACATATAAAGATGCTTTGGTGAATGAGGGGTTAAGTGTGATGCGAGCTTTGCTGGAAGAATGTAAGAAAGACCAGATAGAGAGAGGAAGAAAGAATGTGCAAGTGAATGTGGGAAGTAACGGGAAAAGGAGCTTGAGCAGAAACCGATAGAGGTTTAGGAGTGGAAGTGTGAGTATAGTAAATGGAAATGTGAAGGGAAGTCGAATGGGAATGAGTAGTAGTGAGGGGTGTTACAGGTGTGGAAGGACTGGTCATGTGAAAGCGGATTGCAGATGGGCCAATGGTGAGTGTTTTGGCTGTGGAAAGAGAGGGCATGTAATGAGGGGTTGCCCACAAGCGAAAGAGTTGAAGTGTTTTGGCTGTGGAAAGATAGGGCATCGAGTGAGAGACTGCCAGAGCGGAAGGAGAGTAGGAGTAAATGGAAGTCGCTGTGGAAACTGTGGAATGAGTGGGCATTTTGCCAGAACATGTAAGAACCCTCCAAGTAAGTGTGAAGGATGTGGAATGGAGGGTCATGTGAAAGAAGTCTGCTGTACCAAATCCCAACCTCAGGGAAACTAAGTATGAAGGGGGTTTACTGTGGTGAGCCCTCTGGTATGGAAGAGAAGGGTTCGTGAGTTGGAATGTCTGTTTTGGGGAATGAGTAAATTGTTGTTTGTGTGTTAGGGTAGAATGTGGTGGAGTGGTAATGAAAGCATTGATTGATACTGGTTGTAGTGGAAATGTAGTTTTCAGAGGGGCATATGAGAAAATAAAAGAAAGCATAACAGAGAAGCAGGAATGTGCTGGATATGTGACAGGGATTGGAGGATTGGAAGTAAAGGTGTGTGCGAGGTTTGTTGAGTCAGTTGCGGTTGCAGGAATAAGGCTGGAGGAGGAGGATTTTTACGTTGTGGACAGAGTGAATGAGAAGTATATGTTATGTTGCTAGGGTATGCATTTTTGAAGAAAAACAGGGTAAAGGTGTACCCAGAACAAGAAATGATAGAAATACGAATGGGGAGTGAAACCAGTGTGAAGTTGTATGTGGAGGAGGATGGACAAGTAAGTTTGAAGATGGTTTCTAGAGTGGAGGTGTATGCGATGGAGGATGTACAATTGCCAAGGGATTTGGGGAGTGTGTGGAGTGTGAAAGTAGGGTGGAGAACTAATGTTGGAATTGGCGCAGAGAGTTTAGGAGAAATGTTTATATTGGACGGTAGCTCTGCGTGTTATGAGTTAAGGCAGGTCACACATGTGTTTGATGGGATTATGTATATAAAGGACCCGAAGGTGTGTGTACATTTGTGTGGGAATGTGAAAAAGAAAAGGTGGAGAGGCATACATCTTGGTGATAGATTGGGAAGTTTGAGAAATGTAGTCGATGTGAGTGATAGTAAGCACATTAAGGGGTATGATGTGATGGCCGAAGGGGAAAGGACAGAAGAGTGGAGTAAGGAAAAGCTTAGGGAAAAGGTAAGGTTGAATGGAAAGTTGAGTGAGAAAGAGAAAGAGCAGGTGTATGAGTTGTTATGGGAGAGAAAGGGTGTGCTGAGTCAAGGGGATGAGGACTTTGGGACAGCTAGGTTGCCGGAGTTCTGTATTCAGCTGACAGATGAAACACCAATTTATCAGACCCCGACATTTCCCGGCTCTGGTAATGCGAGAGATTGAAGAGCAGTGTGAAGAGTTGGAAAAGATAGGAGTGATTGAGCTGAGTAAGAGTGCTTGGAATAGTCCAATTGTGCCAGTAAGAAAGCCTGATGGGAGCCTGCGAATGTGTATTGATTATCGGAAAGTAAATGAGGTGACAGTGAAGGAAAGATTCCCTATGTGTGTGGTGTCTGACTGTGTACAGTATGCACGGGATGAAAGTGTTTAGCAAGATGGATCTGGTAAGGGGGTATTTTCAGATGCCAGTGGCGGAGGATTGTAGACCGATAACTGCCTTCTCGACTACGAAAAAACAGTGTCAGTTCTGCAATCTCAGTTTTGGATTGGCAAATGCCCCAGCTGCCTTCCAGAGAGCAATGAATGTCGTGCTGAGTGGTTTTCCCCGCGAGAATGTGTTGGTGTTTCTTGATGACATTTTGGTAATGAGTAAGACGGTAGAAGAGCACAGAGGTTGGTGCGAGCAGTGTTGAAGAAGTTAGAAGAAGTGGGGGTGAAAGTCAAAGTGAGTAAGTGTTAGTGGTTCATGGAAGAGGTGGAGTTTTTGGGTCATAAGGTGAGTGAGTCTGGAGTGCGAAAAGCGGAAAAGTTTGTAGAAAAAGTGAGAAATTTCCCTCGACCCAGGACTGTGCGAGAATTGCGTGGATTTTTGGGATTGATCGAGTTTGGAAGGAAGTTTGTGGAAGATTGTTCGGGAATTGCAAAGCCATTGTCAGAATGGACAGGCTGTAGGAAGAGTACGGTTGTGAGGTGGGATGAAAGGATGGTGGAAGCGTTCGAGAAATTGAAAGAGGAAATGGTGAAGGATGTGGAGTTGGCTTACCCTGACTATAGTGCAGATGCCAGTAGGCTAGAAGTGTATACGGATGCGAGTGGAGTGTCAATAGGTGGATGTTTGATGCAGAAGCAAGTGGTGAATGGAGTTGAAAGGGATGGTGATAGCATATGTAAGTAAGGTGTTTAGTTCAGCAGAGCAAAAGTATTCAACTATTGAGAGAGAGTTGGCTGCCCTGCGGTTTTGTGTGAAAGCGTTACGACCGTTTCTGTATGGTGTGAGGTTTGTGGTATGTACGGACCATCAGCCTCTAGTGTATCTCCAGAGAATGAAAGGAGTGGATGCTAGGATTGCACGGACGGTAGAGGATTTGAGTGATTTTGATTTTGTAGTTGAGTACATTCCAGGTAAAAGAAATATTGTTGCAGACATGATGTCTAGACTATCTGGGGAAGGGAAAGAAGAGAAGATAAAAGACATAAGACCAGAGTATCTGCCAAGAGGATTGGTAGTAGCACGTGAGAGTAAGGCGGGTGGTGACTCCATGTTTGAAAGTTTGTGGTATGGATTGAATGATTTGGTAGATGAAGGTTTGAAGGTGCTGGTACCTGGAAGTGTCAATGAACTGAGGGCAGAGGTGATCGAAGAAGTTTGCAAGAGACCTGGATGTTTGGGAGTGTCAAATGTGGAACGGTATCAAAAAGTCTGAGGGCTGTGCTGTGTCCTGGGGTAGCCCCATTTCAGGAGGTTTTGGTAGCAGCGAGTAAGAAGTATAAGGTGATTGTGTCCGTACATATTGGTGGTGAGAAACCTATAGTGTATCGACATGAGAGAGTGAAAGAGAGTGAGCGTGAGCTGCATCTGCAGTGTTTGAGTGGGGTGCACTATAACTGGGTTGTGGAGAAAAAGAGCTATGAAAGGAAGTATGAGAAGGAGGAAAATGTTGAAGAGAGAATGCCAGAGTTGTTGGAAGTGGAAGAGGACAGTAAGGAAGTAAATGAAGGATGTTTGGTTAGTGGAAGAGACAGGTGTATGTGTGTGCACAGGAGAGCAAATGCAATGTTTGTGGGAGTAGATGTCAGTGGAGGACAGTATTATGGTTTGCTGACACTGGAGCGCAAATATCAGTTGAACGCACAAGTGATTAGAGATGTTGAGAGAGTGGATTGGAATGTTAAAAGGAGAGTGGTGAATGTGTCAATAAGAGGTATAGCAGGAAGATCAGTTGGATGGGAGGAAGTGAGGGTGAAGGTAAGGTTGGGAGAGTTTGAGGTGGAAGCTTGTTTTGTAGTACTGGGAGATAAGCAGATGCCATGTTGTTTCTTGTTTGGGATAGATTTCTTGAGGAAGAATGGGTTGGTAGTGGATGTTGGAACAGGAGTTCTGTTGAAAGACGAGGTTGTAATAGGGAAGATTCAAAGTGAGGCGGTGAATATGGCCAGGTTTGTGGGAATGATTGATAGGAGTCTGAGTGAGGAGGAGGATGTAGTGGAGTTGGACAAGAGTGAGAATGAATTGTTGACAGCGGAGGACATTGAGGAGATGCAGCGGAAGTGTTTTGTGGTGAGTGAGTTGAGGAGATGTATTAGAGAGGGAGTACCTGGAAGAAGATGGCCTTTGTTGTTGAGTAAATGGATGCCGTATGCTGAGAGATTCGTGCTGTGTGAAGGAGTGGTGTATTTTTCGAGAGAGAAGATGGGAGAGTTGATGTATGTTCCACTGTTCACAATGAGTGGAGCAGTGGGGGATGTGCATTTTAGTCCATGAGAAATATGGACATATGGGTTTCCCCCTTTCAAAAAAAGTCTTTAATATAATGGAGCAAGTAACACCTGCTTACTTATACTGGTTGATTATTCTTTGATAATAAATTTTAAACACTACTACATGCACGAATTTAAATGCTTAAAATGCTGCATTTGAAATATTGCATCATATTCATGTGGCGTTCTTACTTTTTTTTTATCAGAGTCCTATTTTTTTTTCAAGGGCTACTAGGAGGCCTGGACAGGGAAGAGTCCTTGATCCCTCTCACATGTCCCCTCAACTACCTGGGGTCATACCGGGAGGTGTGAGTCAGACAGAAGGGTCTCCAATTGGGATGCCACACCCCAACACAGCCCTACCACGAAGGCTTACATTCCGGATTCGGTCCTTGGATGTATCCCCAAGTGGTCCAGAAGGGATCTTGGGGTTCTGCCAAGGTTCTCCCTCCTGTGGGGAGAGTAGATCAGGACAACCGTCCCCTGGAAGGACCCGAGGGTCCTCTCCCCCAGGACTCGGACACCCCTGAGATACAGAGGACCTTTGCAGAGATCGTAGCGCTGATCCGTCAGCACAACAATCTCGAGGAAGGTGCCATGGCCGCATCCGTGAATTGTCCATTGTGCCTCAAAGCTTTTTGGGGACCAAAGAAGGAACCCAAGGCTTCAGTGGGCTTACCATGGTTCACGCTCACCGAAGGGGTCTTGGAACAGGTGAACTCTCTGGTCTCTGGACAGGAGAGTTCTCTTCGTTCCAACCACTCAGACAGCCTACTTCTTCCTCTGCCTCAACAGAAGTGATACTACACGCCCTTGGAGGAGTCTCTGATGATGAAACAGGTTGACCCAGACTTGGTCTGTCTAGGCTCGGGTCTCTCGCTGCAGCAGCTTGGTGTGAAGGGTATCACCCTCACACAGCAAGAAACAGCTAGCCAGGAATCGACTGCCATGGCAGCATTCCAGGCAGTCTCTTGGCTGGACCTGTGGTCTTTCACAGTGTCCAAGGTTGCCGCCTCCTCGGGTTCCATAACCCCAGCGAAGTATTCTGCTTTCGGGAGACTATGCCAGTCTGGAGGTAGGGCAGTTACCTACCTGGCCCACCAGACAGGAAACCTGTGGGCAAACTTGGTATTGAAGAGAAGGGGTGCTGTCCTGACTCGGATGTCCAAGTTCGTGGGCCCTGAGTCGGCATTTACCCTTCGGAATGGACTGATGCTGGGATCTGCCTCTCTCTTCCCTCGAGAGCAAGCAGGTAGTCGCTACAGTGAACAAGCACTGTGTCAAATTTAATGACTTGACTTGTTCACCAGGCAGTGGTAAAGACCTTTGGGTCTTCTCATGCCACTGCGACCTGACCCTCAGGTCAGGCTAGCACTTCCTCGGCCCCTAAGAAGTCCCAGTCTTCGAAGGGTTCCCGGGGAAATAACCCCCCCCCTCTACTGCCCCCGCCAAGAAGGGTGTGCAGCTGCACCCCTTTCAACCCTCCTTCCAGTCTGGAAAAGAGGCCAAGGGTAAGAAGAAGAGAGAAGGATGCTAGTGGTGGTGTTCCCCTCTACTTGCTGCTGTTTGTGGGGGTTTGGCTATCAAACCATTGGGCAACATGGCAGCGATACGGAGCTGAGACCTGGATAGTGGATGTCCTTTGGGAAGGCTATCCACTTCTCTTAGAATCTCGGCCACCCCTCACCTACAATCCGGTCTATCTCCGAACATATATTCCAGGCTCACTGAAGGACCTCGCCCTTTGGGCGGAGGTAGAAGTGATGCTGAAGAAAGGCTCTGTGGAAGTCATGATAGATTGGTCCCCAGGCTTTTAAAGCCGCATCTTTCTTGTAGAGAAAGCAACAGGGGTTGGAGACCAGTCATAGATCTCTCTCTTGAACCGATTCGTTCGCCAGACTCGGTTCATGATGAAAACGACACGTTCCCTGCTCGCGGCCATCAGGGAGTTCGCCTTCATGCTTACAGTGGACCTGAAGTATGCGGATTTTCAAATATGCATCCAACCGTCTGCTCACAAGTACCTACACTTTATCCTCAGGGAGATGGTACTCCAGTTCAGGGCACTCTGTTTCAGACTCTCAACCGCTCCCCAGTTGTTCACGCATGTCAACCCTTGTGCCAGCTTGGTCCCATTTGCATGGTATATGTCTGCTGAGGTATTTCGATGATTGGCTAGTCCTGGCGAGCTCTCGATCGCAGTTGCTTCAGGACATGGATCGCCTCCTCGAGTTTTGCCCCAACCGGGGGGTCATGTTAAATTTCGAGGGGATAAAGTACCTGGGCATGCTGATAGATACGGCAGCAGTGAGAGTCTTCCCCTCAGACTAGCGTATCAGCAGGTTCAGGGAGGCAGCGCAGTTGTTCCTGTTGCAGCAGGAGCAACCAACTTGGCAGTGGCAAGTCATTCTCAGCCACCTGTCGTCCTTGGAGAAGCTGGTCCCTCAAGGGGACTTCACCTTCATTCCCTTCAGTGGAGGATGAAAGAGTTCTCGTCTCCAGCATGGAACTCCTCATCCCTCCCCATTCCTCTCTTGGAAGTGAGACAGCAATTAGCTTGGTGGCTGGATGACAGGAACCTTGTACTAGGAGTGTCTCTGCACACTTCCCCTCCCAATATGCTTCTGTTCTCAGATGCTTCGACCGAGGGATGGGGCGCACACCTGGAGGAGTTGCTGGTTTCAGGTGGGTGAAGCCGAAACAACAAGCACCTTCACATTAATATCCTGGAACTCAAGGTAGCTTTCCTGGTTCTCCAAGAGTTTCAGGATCGAGTGATGGGACACTCAGTGGTGTTGATGAGCGACACCACCATGGTACTGTCATATGTCAACAAGCAGGGAGGCCTAGTGTCTCTTATGCTACACCTGTTGACAGTGCAGGTGCATGATTGGGCAGTAGCACACTCGGTGGAGCTGTCTTCCAGACATTCCAGGTAAGAGGAATGTAGTGGCGCACAAGCTAAGTTACCAGGGTCAAGTGATAGGGACAGAGTGGTCCATTCACATAGACATCATGGAAAGGTTGTTCGACCTTTGGGGTCTTCCATCCATTGACCTGTTTGCCACCCAGCACAACAGAAAACTGTGCTCTGTTCCGTTGTGCCAGACCCATGGATTGCTGCAGGGGATGCTCCAACACCCATAGGACAACCTGGATGCATATGCCATTTTGTTTGATTCACAGGGTGATCAACAGGGAGCATTATGATCACCCTGAATCTCAGAATGACCCTGTTGGCTCCCAAGTGGCCACTCGCCATTTGGTACCAAACCTGCTAGCTCTACTTTCCGAGGCACCGAGAGAGATTCCCCCGACACAACTTTCTGTCTCAGCCTCACAAAGAATGGTACCAACAGTCAGTGGAGTCCCTGTCACTTCACGGCTGGCGACTATCCAGTATCTCTTGTGAGCGAGAGGTTTTTCTCTCCGCACAGCGACAGAGGTGTCTGGATACCTTCATCAATCTTCTGCAGCTGTGTACCAGGGGAAATGGGCCATCTTCTGTGGTTGGTGTCATAGATGGGATCTCTCTCCGGTCAGAGCTACTATTCAGCAAGTAGCAGACTTCCTTGTCTTTCTTCGCTGAGAGAAGCTTTTCTCCATCTCAGCCATGAAGAGCTATAGGGCCACCTTAGGCCTAGTCCTATGCCTGAACAGTGTGGATATCTCCTCACTGGAGATCAAGGCTGGCATTACGGTATGGTACAGTACGGAATTATGGTACGATAATTTTACCAAAGTATGGTACGGTACGATTCAGGTACGGAAAAATGAGCAAAATTCTGTACCGTACCGCACCATACCTTAGGCTTGGATATATCACTAAGCAATTGCTAATGCATATTTGGCCGCTTCAGTCACTGCACAATTAGATCACTAATACTTACCATTTCAGTTTGTAACATACCATGCATGCGTGCGTGCGTATGTGTGTGTGTGTATGTATGTTTGGAATTCCTTAACTAACATGTGTATATCTGTTTGTAATTCTTGAAGTAACACGTTACAAACGTTTACAGCATCAGTATATAATCTCATTGCTGTTATGATTGATACTATCATCATCATCATAAAAAATCATCATTATTATCATTATTATTGTTACGACAAGTGAATATATACACGTACATGTGAAGTCCCCTTGCTAATTTACACCTGTCAAACATTGAAATTTTTATAAAGCAGGGATTTTACTGGAGTAGATTGAGTTTGTTTATAGTATGATGAAATTATGGAATTACAGTAAGTTATTTTTACTGTACTGTACAGTACAGAAAAATAATTGAGGGTACAGTTTGATATTACGGTATGGTATTTTAGCCAGGTACAAAGTACGGAAAAACATTCTGTACCGTACCATACTACCAGCCTTGCTGGAGATTTCCTTGCTGATAAAAGGCTTTGAAAGGTCTTGTCCTCCCAGGGAACTCTGGCCCCCTGAGTTCGACGTGACTCTTGTTCTTAGGAGCCTGATCAAGACAGGGATCTGACCCTCAAGACCGTTTTCTTGCCTGCCCTGGCATCAGTGAAGAGAGTAGGCTAACTTCACGGTCTTTCCTTTGACGTTAAACGCTTGAGGGGGTGGAGATCAGTTATGCTCGATTTCGTCCTGGATTTTGTTGCAAAGACTCTGAATCCATTGGTCCCTGATGCCAGATTTGAGTCCTTTAAGATCCCCTCCCTAGAGGACTTTGTTGCTAATAATCCATACGAGATGCTACTTTGTCCTGTTAGAGTGCTGCGGCATTACCTTAAGAGGACTTGACATCTCCAACCTGAGTGTCTACAACTCTCTGTTAGTACTGGCTCGACCAAGAAAGCAGTGTCCAAGAACACTGTCTCTTTCTGGCTTCGTGAGGGGATCGATCGGCATGCTCTACAACTTGCGAGAACACCAGTACGTTCCGAGCAAGAGCTCACAAAGTCAGGGGCATTGCTCCATCCCTCGCATTCACGAAGAATCTGCAAATTCCTCAGGTACTGAAGGCAAGGGTGTGGTCACGCCAGACTACCTTTACATCCTTCTACCTTTCGGATGTTGTCTACAAGTGCTTGGACACTTTTTCCTATGGTCCTGTGGTGGCTGCTCAACAAGTTGTGTAGCTTACCGGGCTCCTCTAAGAGGACAGGTAGCATCACGTGTAAGGTGTTCAGTTACAAAAGAGTGTGTGTGAGTGACTGGCCTCTCTTCCCTTCCTCTCTCATCAGCCTTCCTCTCCCTGTGGGCAGAAGGTAGGTTAGTGAGCCGTCACATGCTGGAACTGGCGATTGATGCAGGTAAGTTTCACAATCGAGCATCCATTCTATTATCTGTATACGTAGATGTATAGAAGCAAACCCTGCCCTCTCTCTAGCAGGGGAAGAGAGGGCCTGGCAATAAAACAAACCTGTTGCTTATACATTGCTCTATTGTCTCTGACATATAGATTCAATCTAGCCCCTTTTCGAATAATGTTGCTTTCACCCATTCATTCAAAAAGGCCCAGAAGTCTGATGGTTGATTTACTGGACCAGAAGAAGACCCAGGTGTGGCGAACTACCAGTCAGTTCAGAGACTTACTCAGATTCTTCCCTCTAAGGAAGCAAGCCTTTCTTATGTAAAGACTTATGGTTTGTATATTGTGTAGGAACAAATGACAATTTAAATGTAATTTGTATTTTTCCTAACTATACAAACCTGAGGTCTTTACAGTTTAATGCCCACCTCATGCCACCCCTCATTCAGATACCTGGGCTGAAAGGCAGTGAATGCTTACTGTCTGGGTGGGCGGAACTCCCACCAGTTGGATGGTAGTTAACTACCTAACCACCTTGTTTAAAAGTTAAATGGCTGTTTCTAGCTGTGTTGAAGCTTATTTGTTATGTAAAGACCTCAGGTTTGTATAGTTAGGAAAGATACAAATTACTTTTGAAATTTGTCATTTTGCTGTGTTGTAAGATGATTTTGAAATTATATTAAAGTGTTTTAGGATGATAGTAGAGCATATCTAAAATATGTGGGTACAGTAGTTTGTAGAACAAAGGGACTACCTTCAAACGAAATGTTAGGTTGTTTACATATGCAGAACCTCCCTTCGTTCTATTTTCATTTGTTCCTACACAAATACAAACCTTTGGTCTTTACATAGGGGATTATACTTGCGAATGCGAGCTGGAAAGGCTGTTAAACTTTGCTTTCGGCTGCTGTTGAGTCAAGACATCTGGTACCGTCCCTGCCCCACTGCCGTTTGACTTTTTTTGTTTTTCGTTTTTGTTCTGGTACAGTCTCTGCACAACTGCCATTTTACTTTCTTTTTGTTTTTTGTTTTTGTGATATATGAGTGTGTTTATTTGTTTGTCTTATATCTGTAATGCAAACCCTTAACTTGGAATAGCCTGGGAAGAGGAAACCTTTGGTTTTTAGGCTTTGTCCTGGTAAACAAACCTTGTAATTGGTTCCTCTCCTCATTAGAGATAAACCCTCATACGTTGTGTGTGTCATGCTGGAAGCCTGAGTGCAACCAATAGTCCACTTAGTGAGTGTCGTGTCTGGTCTTCTGAACCGTGGGTGAAGTTTGACCAGGAGGAGAAGAGAGAGAAGTAGGTTCCTCCGGTGTCACGGGATGCAGCACAGTACTCCGCTGATGACACAGAGGATTCTCTCTAATTCCTTCTCACCCCTGGCAAACTTCCACCTGCTGTTGCTATTTCTAAGGGAGTGGTTTTCTCCTTCATTGTCTCCTGTGGTCGTCAGTAGAGAGCCAATATAGGGGAACAGTGACCAATTCGACTTCTCTCCGGGCGGTCTCGTTCACTCAGAGGGGGAATTATCCTTCTCGGGAGAAGGGAGATTGCCTTCCTTAACCCGACTCGTTTTTTTTTTTTCAGGTTTTGTGGAGCTCAAGGGGCTTAAGGCATCTGTAGGCCTCCTGAGGGAGTCAAGTGTTGAGGGTTTGATCAGCCACTTGAAGGCCTCTGAAGACCTTCCAGTACTGCTGCCACCGTAACTGTGACTTAGATACCTACGGTACTTCGGTCTACAGTTGCAGTGTCTACTGGTTCGATGGCCATCACTACGTCGACAGTACATTCGATCATGCCTCTGGTAGTGTGCCCACTAGTATTACCCTCTACACCGTCTTCCCTTGGTGATGTCCTCCTCCGTACCCTGGTGTCAAAAGACCTGCCGCAACCGGCAGAAGAAGTAAAAAATGAGGAATCGAGAATCATCCCTGTCGTCTTCATCTCATCTTCGCCGTGTACTGTCACCTCCTCCCCTTCTTCCAAAGCTAGCAAGCAGAGGAAGAAGAAGGCTGCCTTTCCCAGCTGTAAGAAGTCATGTAGGGCTTCTGACAGCTAGCCTTCTTCCATGGAAAAGGCTACGGGATCTCTCGTTTGCGGTGCTACCAGTGCTGCAACTCTCGTTCTGTCTACTGGCATGGGAGCAACTGCTGCCTGGGGTTCCATGGACCCCCGATGCACCAGTACCAGTACCAGGAATTCACCTTCCCAGGCCTGTAAGTGTGCCCGGTCTGTGAACCCAGGCCCGGCCAAGGAGAGGGAGTGATTTCAGAGCATGCAGGCATTCACTTACCCCCTGCCCATTCCGGTGCCAGGGTCCTGGAATGGTGACACCAGCCTACTGGTCTGCTCACCTAGGAAAGGCAAGAGGAGACCCCTCTGCTAGTCTTCTACTGTAGAGGCCCCCGCTTCTAGGAAGACTGTAGCACGTCTTTGGGACAGCCCCCATCCACGCTCGCACGAAGGGGACTGCTCTCCCTGGGACAGCCCCCTTCCACGTTCACGTGAATGGGACCACTCTACCCCACCTGTATGGCTGTCGTCACCAATGGTTAACGGCTGCCCATGGCCTTACTCATCTGCCGGGGCTTTGGCCTCTGGCAGGTCCGGTAAGGGTGCTAAGGATCTCTCACCTGTCCCCTCCACCTTCTTGGAGTTTTCCAGGAACCAGGAGCTGGACAGGCCTAGGGTTCGGGACCGGGAACGTTCATACTCCCATCCCTACCACAGAAGCATACGCTCCAGGTTCGGTCCTCGAACCGGACCGGTCGTCTGCTCCAGTGGTAAAGAAGTCACCAGGGGGCTCTGGCAAGTGTCCCTCTCCTGCAGAGGGAGTAACCCGAGAAGACTATGACCTGGAAGGGCTCGAGGGTCCTTTGCCCCAGGACTCGGACACCTCCGAGTTGCAGAGGAATTTGTCGGAGATCGTCCGTTTGATACCTTAGTTTCACAATCTCGAGGAAGAGACCACGGCTTTCCCCATGGACCATTCGTCAACCATCAAAGCTTTTGGGGACCCCAAAGGAAACCAAAGTCTCAATGGGCTTGTCATGGTCGCGACTTACCGAAGGGGTCTTGGACTGAGTGATTCTTTTGTGGATGAGCAGGACAATTCACATAGGTTGAGTCAATCATGCAAGACACTTCCTCAGCCTCTCTTGCCAGATATGCAGGATACTTTCCTCTGCTTCTTTGGGCTGGGAAGGAAACATCCCACATTGGACAAACCTACTAGTCAGTTCAGAGTACCCAGATTCCTCCCACCAATAGGTAAGTCACCTATGTAAAGAAGAAAGGATTGTATTTGTGTAGGAACAAATAGAAAACTTTAAAAGTAATTTGTATTTTTCCTAACATACATACCTGAAGTTCTTTACATAAGGGAGCCCACCTCAGCCACACCTCACTGTGGTACCAGACCCAGGAGGTAAAGAGGAGTGCATACCAACAGGTGGATGGGGGTTACCCCTACCTGCCGATAGTTAATGACCTTGTCTGAAAGTTAAACGGCTGCTCCAGCCTGCATTCGCAGGGTAAATCTTATGCAAAGAACTAAAGGTTTGTATGTTAGAAATAATACAAATTTAAAAATTTCCTATTTTATCTAAAGCTTAGCTCTCTCTCTCTCTCTCTCTCTCTCTCTCTCTCTCTCTCTCTCTCTCTCTCTCTCTCTCTCTCTCTCTCTCTCTCTCTCCACACCCACATCCATTGCATCTTATATAGAACTAAAAGGCTATTTATTATCTAGATGCTAAAGAAAATTATTTTTAATTTCAGAGTAAGTCATGTGGTCACTGAAATAATGGATATAGATCAGCTGGTCAGATTGTACCCCCCACTGTTGAAATCTTTTGATTTGAAAATTGTGTCCATCAAATGGCTACATACTTGTGTAAGGTAAGCCCTGTCGTTATAGATTAATTTTATTCCTATGGGGATATAACCTTCGCCTTTTATAGGAGTATCCTTCAGTGTGAACTGGAACAGTCTTGAATTTTGGTAACAAGTTAGTTAACTGGTGGAGATGGTGGGTGAGAAAGGCATCCCTCACTTGCTCAACCTTACCACCTACTTTTTTCAGCTGCCATGCTGACAGTACACATCCATTCTCTCTCTCCCTTATGTGCTCATTGGTTTCATATAAGTAACTTACCAAGTAATTACATAACAATAGTTTCCCTTCGTGCGGCAACCTTAAATTTAAAAATTGCGCAGCGCTTCAATTGCATAATGTAGGTGACAGGCCCCGCCCACTGAACGGGTATGTGTAACAACTTTGCCAGTGGCATCGTTTTGTTTTGCCCCGCTTATGAGCAACATCGTTGAGCTGCTGCAGCCTGGTTCACCGGTTATTTTTTTTTTTATTAGTGTTCTAGCTGGAATTCGGTGAAGTATTGTTGCTTTCATGTAGCCTTCAAGCTTTTTATTTGCTTTTGTCAGTTGAACTGGTTATGTCAGATTTGAGTGCTTCTAATGTTTGCTATTGTAGCGAAGGCTGTAAATCTAGGCTGACTAAGTTTTGGTATGACGCACATATTATGTGCAGTAATTGTAGAGGACAGGCGTGTTCTAAGGAGAATACTTGTGATAGATGCAAGGACTGGGATGAAAGTGGAAGCTTCTTGAATCTCACCTTAATAAGCTTGTAAGGAATAGGAAGAGAAAGGTGGCCTCTGGGGCCAAGACTAGGACTTCTGTTAGCCTAGATTCTTCCCCTTAAGCCTAAGTCATATCTTAGTCTCGCTATTCCTTCTAACCTGCTCCTGCACTTTCTCCTATTCTCAGCCCTCCTCCTATCATTCCACATACAGTAAACTGCCCATATTCGTGGTCTCACGATTCACGGACTCACCTATTCGCGGATTTCTCTATGGAACATATATACACGTTATTCGCTGAAGAATTTCCCACTCACTGTATTTTTCACTGAGAAATATTCACCGATTACTATATTTTCATCTCATTTTCATGACTAATTGCTCTTTTTATGGTAAAACTATTAAAATACTCAGGTAGTGCTCTAGTTACGATAATTCTCCTTACAATAATTCGATTTTGCAATGGGGTAATCAATTAATACTGATACGACAACATTTTTAGAAAATATTTTTGATAGCGTAGTCGCTGTTTCGTCCTATAAAAGGGAAAAAATTTATACTAATATGTAGCCTCATTGTTAGGCTATCGATTTACTTTGCCCAGATATTGTTATTTTCTAATCCTAGGGTTCGTGTTCTAAGCTTGGCCACTTAGGATACGTAATCCAAGGATGTACATAGCCTACAGACAACATCCACTATTAATCTAGTCTGAATTATTCTCACTTACTGCCTAGATTATTGTAGACATCGTATAATCTGAAAGGATTTTCCATATTAATAGTAAGTTGTGGAACATTTCTTTTAGATTTTCGTTTTACAAAACTAGGTAACAGTCAACGCTTTACGAGGCTAGGTAGGCTAGCGATCAACGAGCCGGGTTCCGGCTTTAATACACAAATTATATAAATTCTAAAAGTTTTAAAACTAAAACTTTCAACTGTTTTGTTAATATTGAGCACTTATCTTGCTAATTTTGATATTTCCATAATCCTCGATACTAAAACGGAGAAAAAAGTCTAATTTTTTCGGAGCACTGGTAACGACGTGAACCGTTCGCTTTGGACCAAACAGAGGTAATGGATCCTTGGTCTTCTAACGGCCCGGTTGTAAACAAGAGGGCGGATGTGCATGCGCAATAGTCACTTCTCTTTCTTGCAGGTTAATTGACAGAAAAACTGGGTTCAGCTTCGCTGAAGATAAGGGAAAGTGCCCTCTTATCTTTGAGTCCATTATATACTCCATCATGTGTTATAATGTTAATCATTATGACACAATACCTGGCCAAAAGACCAACTAAATTAGAAGAGAATTCTTTGACATTAGTTTGGTCACCATGGCGCTCTGGTAGACCATGGAAGGTAACTCCTTTGAGGACTCAACAGCGACTACCAAAAATAGGTTTTTCCTACGTCAAAACCTGTTTTTTAAATTTCCCGTGGGCGCAGGCAGCAGCGTACAATCAGGCAGTGAGAGAGACCAAATTACAATAGACCCCCTTCTTTTCCTCCATCTCTTTATCCCATCTTCTAGTTAAAAAGATAAAAGAGAATGATAAAAGTATTGTTAGTAACGTTATACTCGTGTAAATGCATATAGCCATAAACCTCCGAACAAGAAACTGTTGTTTTGCTTATCACAGAATTGGATAACAATAGCCTTTTTGTTTGTATTTCAACCATCGTACGGTAATAAACAATTACCATAGTTATAGCACAATTGAAGTTAAGTAGAATAGGACTGATATTTATTACATTATACCCTTATTTGGTATGGATAAAAGATCGGCAAGGAACTATACTGCTAAATGTAAGCTGCAAGTTGTAGCTGAAGCTGAGAAAACAATGTTCAAACTGCTAATGACTATAAATTATTGTGCATCGGCAACATGGATGAAACTCAACCGTAATTAAAATTGGAGAGAAAGTATTTTAATCAAAACTACGGGGCATGAAAGAACACATTACTGCTATTTTTACGCCGACAAACGATAAATATGTAAAGCTTGTATTATGATGAAATCAAGTGAATAGCGAACGGAATCTTGATTTTTTACACGAAACAAATGCCCCCAAATGGCCAACGTCGTCTATTAACGAAAAAAATAGCTAAATTAATTTCACAACGAGACGTATTCAAGTTATATTTCGACTTAAAAATACTTCATATAGCGAAAAATAACTTTGCCCCATATAAATAAAGTACAGTATCTAGAGAGTCATTTACGCTAACTAGAAGCAAGAAAAGCTCTCTGAACTGAGTTATATAAGGTGAAATAAACTTAACGCTTGATCAATATCCAAACCAAAACATTGATCGCTATGATCGCAGTTTATAATACAAAAGCAATATAAGAATATATACAATATTGGATACAGTGAATTAAGGCAAAACATTTTAAAAGATCCATGGAATAGTTGCATATTCGTTATGCTGATGTTTGTGTAATACAATATGTGAATATAGAGTATAGTATAATGTAGGCTAGGCTACCATATATATATATACGATATACCATAGTGTATGCTAAGCTAATTCCTGTTTTTTATTCAATTTCTCTTTGTATTGAATTATTATAAGTCACGCCTATACATGAACCTCCAGAATTAGTTGATATTAATAATTACTATACCACGTATGTATAGAGTATACTTTATAGTGTAGGCTAGGCTACCATATATGTATACATGGTACTGAATACCCTAGTGTAGGCTAGGCTATATTTAAGATTCATTTTTTCCAACAAATGATGGGGTTTTTTGGAACCTAACCCCATCGTAAGTAGGATAATACCTGTACAGGATAAGCATTTTTAGTTTTCTTTTGTGTTTGAACTATCAAAATAGGCAATTCTAAGTGTTTTTAGAGGGGTTCTAAGTATTCGCGGGTTTTAGCTATTTGCGGGTGGGTGTGGTACTCATCTCCTACGAATACGGGGGGTTTACTGTACTCCCATGCCTAGCTCCCATGCTTCTGACCCCGATGCCATTGCCAAACTTGAATCCAGGTTTGATAAGAGGTTAAACCTGTTAGTGCATTCTGTGTCTGAGATAGGGGCATCCCTGAAAGTCCTGATGGACAAAGTGTCTAGTGAAGTGCAGGTGGAGGAGGTGGCTGCTCGTCCCGCCGGCTCTCCTAGATGAAGGTCACTGTCCTCCTCCCTTAACCCTGGGAGAAGACATACTGGAGGTCTAAAGGAGGCTGGTGGGGTTTGCCCACAGGTAGTCGCCCCCTCAGTTGAGCCTTTTGCAAAATCGCAGGTTTCGAAAGATGGCCGTTAGAAAGGCATGTCTTGGATATGCGTCATTTGTCTTCTAGTTTGGAATCCGATTCCAATCACAGGCGCTTCCTCGATTCGTCCCGGCCATTGAAGAAGCACGTGTTTGACACCAGTTAGTCTTCACCACTGCCTGTTAAGCGGTACAAGGAGATTTTAGCCAGCCCACAGCCTTCCTGCAACTACGCTGTGGATCCCTCAGTCTTTGCCTCTGTCCTATTTCCAACTCATCCATAGGATTTGCCAGAAACTTTCTCCCCTGATCGCCTTTTTGTCAAGTGCCCTCTTTTGGATCTTAAGCACCCGAAGCACCACTCCAAGCGCTCAGTACCAACCCCCGAGAGCCCAGTGCCAGCTCCAGTGTGCCCAGCGCCAGCTTCCGAGCGCCTGGCACCAATGACCAAGCTCCTGGAGCCACTGACCACGACCAGCTCCTGGAGCCACTGACCCAGCGCCCAGGGCCACCGACCACGAGCCTGGAGCCAAACTCTTCATCACCTGTCTACCTCCCTTTAGCGCTAAGCGCCCACCATAGATCAAGATGAGCCTTCATTGGTGCCCATCAGGCAACAGTTATCTGAAATCATGAGCTTCCTCAAGAAAGCTCCCGCCTCTAAGTCTGCTCATGACTTATCCCTGCCTCCAGCCTCGTCCGAGGATGAGGAGGAGTTCAAACAAGACCCTGCTTCTGTTTCAGCATATGCAGAACTTTTGGGGGGGGGAAAGAGTTGTGTGAGTAATAGGCAGTTAGGCAATGTGTAATAGTGTGGAAGTGGTTTCGTTGTTTAAGGAAGGCAACAATTTTTTGATGTAGACAGATTCTAAAAGGAGCGAAAGACTGTCGGTAGTTTGACAGTATTTTGAAATTATTGTACATTATGTCAGTTTTAAATGAGTTTGAATGGTTCCTTATTCGAAAATTTGTTTGTTTTCAAAAAGCAGCCAGTGCAGTAACTGACACCTCTATGGGAATCGGTGCAGACTTTCAGCGAGTGTTTGGTAGATCCGATGTAATTTTCAAAATTACATTTTGGACAAGTATACTCTTTGAATGTGAAAAGCCTGCCTATTGTTAAAGGGGTTTTGAACACAAACTTGAAATTAGGAAAATGGTAAAGATGCTTAGGGCTATTGTAAGTTCATGTTATAGCTACATTTTTTTATGTACGGCAATGAAAAACACATTAATTTTTTTGGAACTTGAGGGCATAATAAAATGGGACGATAAATATTGTTAAAAAACTTTTTATCACTTTTGTTAATGAGGTCAGAAGGATAAAAATTATTTTTAAAAAATACTTCATGAAGCATTTTTTAAAAATAATTGTAGTTGTTACATATTATGTTGTTATGCGCAAGTAATTCTGATACGTCTCTGAATAGGCCATACTCGTCTGACACATGGACACTTAATGAGCAGCCCACTTGGCTCTGCTCCCGAGTGCTCAGAATGCAAGGTGATAACAGTCAGACTGTAAGTGTCCAAAGTATGACCAGCAGCGAATGTCAACTTTTGGAAATAAATCTATGAAGGAAATTTTGTCAGAATCTTTTGCATTTTCAGTTGTTCCGATTTGATGTTAATGAGGAGTTGTAATTTAGTTGATAAAATATATAAGTAGCTGATGAAAATATGAAAACCCTTAGGTCATTTATTGAATTTAAAAAAACAAAAAAATCTTTAAAATGTTACTTAACCACTTAACCCTTAAACGCCGACTGGACATATCATACGTTGACTAAAATTGTCTGTTGGGTGCCGAGTGGACGTACCGTACGTCGACTACAAAAAATTTCAACCTTTGGTCAACTTTGACTCGACCGAAATGGTAGAAAAATGCAATTGTAAGCTAAAACTCTTACATTCTAGTAATATTCAATCATTTACCTTCATTTTGCAACAAATTGGAAGTCTCTAGCACAATATTTCGATTTATGGTGAATTTTTTTTGATTGAAAACTTTTTCCTTACGCCAGGGTAACTCGGCCGAAAATTTCAGAAATTCTTTCGTCATTTTGTCGTAAGTTTTGCACTGTTTTATATTAGCCGTTACATAAAGTTTTATATATGAAAATGTGCGCAATTTCATGTAAAATACAGCAACATACAACCCATGGTTGTTGCTTTTGTCAGTTTGGAAATATTTTCATATAAACCACGATAACTGCCAAAATTTCAACCTTCGGTCAACTTTGACTCGACCGAAATGGTCAAAAAATGCAATTGTAAGCTAAAACTCTTACATTCTAGTAATATTCAATCATTTACCTTCATTTTGCAAGAAATTGGAAGTCTCTAGCACAATATTTCGATTTATGGTGAATTTTTGAAAAAAACTTTTTCCTTACGTCCGCGCCAGAAATTCTTTTGTCACGTTGTCGTAATGTTTGCACTGTTTTATATTAGTCGTTACATAAAGTTTTATATATGGAAATGTGTGCAATTTCATGTAGAATACAACAGAAAATAACTCATGGTTGTAGCTTTTATCAGTTTTGAAATATTTTCATATAAATCACGATAACTGCCAAAATTTCAACCTTCGGTCAACTTTAACTCGACCAAAATGTAAAAAAAAATTGCAATTATAAGCTGAAACTCTTACATTCTAGTAATATTCAATCATGTACCTTCATTTTACAACAAACTGGAAGTCTGTAGCGCAATATTTTGATTTATGGTGAATTTCTGAAAAAAAACTTTTTTCCTTACGTCTGCGTGCGGTAACTCGGCCGAACATCTCAGAAATTCTTTCAACAAACGGGAAGTCACGTTGTCGTAATGTTTGCATCGTTTTACATTAGTCGTTACATAAACTTTTATATATGAAAATGTGCGCAATTTCATGTAGAATACAACAGAAAATAGCTCATGGTTATAGCTTTTATCAGTTTTGAAATATTTTCACATAAATCATGATAACTGCCAAAATTTCAACCTTCGTCAACTTGAACTCGACCGAAATGGTCGAAAAAACGCAATTGTAGGCTAAAACTAAAACTCTTACATTCTAGTAATATTCAATCATTTAACTTCATTTTGCAATAAATTGGAAGTCTCTAGCACAATATTTCGATTTATGGTGAATTTTAAAAAAAAACATTTTCCTTACGTCCACAATGGTAACTCGACCCGAACATCTCAGAAATTCTTTAAATCACGTTGTCGTAATGTTTGCACCGTTTTATATTAGTCGTTACATAAAGTTTTATATATGAAAATGTGCGCAATTTCATGTACAATACAACAGAAAATAACTCATGGTTGTAGCTTTTATCAGTTTTGAAATATTTTCATATAAATCACGATAAACAGAAAAAATTCTACTTTCGGTCAAATTTAACTCAACCAAAATGGTCGAAAACTGCAATTGTAAGCTAAAACACTTACAGTCTAGTAATATTCAATCACTTAGCTTCATTTTTCAACAAACGGGAAGTCTCTAGCACAATATTTCGATTTATGGTGAATTTTGAAAAAACATTTTTTACATCCATGCGTTACAATTCATGCATCATTTTGTGACAATATTTTCTCTGTCTTGCTTTGATCATTTTACAATTCATTATATACCAAAATCATCGCAATTTAGTGTACAATACAAAGAAAAAAAATAACCCGTTAGCTTTAACCGTCTTGCTCACAGCGCGATTTGTATAAAATTATATATGAAAATTTTTTTGCACTGTCATATTTTCAATATTTATATATGATAATGATATTTTTTTTTTCATTTCTGATGGTTGCATACTAAACTTCAGGCAATGACAAAAAAAGGAGCCAAAAATGAACTCTTAATCTTAAAAACTAAGCGTTGCTGTGATTTTTTGAAAAAACTTTTTTTCTTGAAAAATAACTGGGCTAACTCCGAATGCCACCGCATACGGAGACGTTTTTTAAAAATAGAGGCTTCTTTCAAAAATTTAAGGGTTAACTTATTCTGAATTTAATTTTTAAATTTTTTTTGTTTTTATTTTTTAATGTTTTATTTTATTTTTTTAGTGTAGGTACCATATGTGTAGAAACGTGAGTAAATGTATTATTGTGCGCGTGCATATGTGCCAGGAGGAGGAAGAGAGGAATAGGCAGTGAAACAAGCCCACTGATGTACATAAGCCTGTTTTACTGTCTCTGATACCATATGATATGAGGTTCTTTTAGCCTTTTAAGTAATTGTATTACAAATCCATTACTTAAGGGCCCAGAAGTCTAGCAGCTGCAACATCCCATATGCCCAGCAGATTACAGGTGCAGGGTCATTCTTCCTCTACTCCCATATGGGCCAGGGAGATGACATTCCCAGGCCAAGAAAATTTACCAGTCGATTCAGAGAGTACCCATGCTACCTTCTGCCAGTGGGTAAATCTTCTATGTAAAGAATAAGGGTTTGCAGATATGTAGGAAGAAATATCAGATTTAAAAGTAAAATTTGTATTTTTCCGAACATACAAACTTGAAGTTCTTTACAAACATGACCCACCTCAGCCACCCCCCTTGAATCCTGAGCCAGAAGGCAAAGTGGAGTGCAGACTGACAGGCGGTTGTGGCTTTTCCCGCCTGTCAGAAGGATAACCTGCCTTTTCATTAGGTATGAATGATCATTTCCAGCTCACACTTGAAGTAATCTCTTATGTAAATAACTGCAGGTTTATATGTTAGGATCATTACCAATCAATTGTAAGATGTGATATTTTTTCCATGAGACCTTGGTTTGTTTTTCTCAAATGTTGATGACAGGGTTACGCTCCCATTTGCCTCTTACTCTATTTAGACATCTTTTGTTAAAACTTTGTTGAGAATTGAATGTAAATAATGCCAAAATTTAAGAAATACTCTTTGAGACTGGAATTGTTATGCGCAAATTAATGTTTATCCCTTTACTTTGTGCCGAACATGTATATGCTTAGCTAAATGAGAGTTTTGAATAGAATACCTACTGAAGTTCCTAATACTGTAGTTATTGTATGTTTCCTGTGATTGTCTTGAGAAAATTGTTTTTAGCCTGCTCTTGATATTTCTTACAGGCAGAAATCATTGGTTTCTGAAGAGAATTTCTTGTTGCCTGGATACATGCTGTGGTTAGCATCAAGGAAAAAGAGTGTACTGGAAACATACACACCTGCTATGCAAGGAAATCCTAGTGGTCAGTATTTTATTTTCACTTGGATTAACATCTGATTTTTTTATATTATATGTTGTAGGGAACAAGGTAAAACAAGAATATCCATACATGCATGGCCCTGCAAGGTTGTGTGCATTAATATTAATATTTTAAAATCAGTAGATAATTTATCATAAAAATGTATTTAGTCATGAAAACAAAATTAAAATACTGTAATTAGTGAATATTGCTCTGTGAAAAAGTTCTTGAATTGGTGAAAGTTCCTGCATAAAATTGAAAGATATTTTTTACAAAAATCCATGACCAAGTGAAGCATGAAAAAGTGAAGCGCATAAAAGTGGGGGTCCACTGTATATTCTTACCTTCCAGATGTCTTGCGACTTAGGAAAGGAGTGACGGTCTGCCTTTTTAATGAGGGACATTAAAATAATTCTCATCCTGTGTTGAGAGAGACTGGTTTGTTTGTGCTGGAGTGTAGGAAAAGCTGACCATCTGGGGTGTTTGCAGTGACATCTAAGTACACCTTGAGTGCTTGAACCAGGCATAATGTTTTATCAAAAATACCGAGTTCCCTTATCAGAACAGGGAATTTCTCTTTAAAGGGTTCTCATTTTTGGCCAGGAATGACGGACCCAGAGACAATATCAAATGATTGCTAGATGCACGAGTGATGTAACGTTGTCCCTGTCTAAGAGAGCCCAGTTCACTAATCCAAGCTCCAGATGCCAAAGCAGTTAAGAAGACCACCTTTTGGAGCTTATGAATTGAATTGTCTTGGGCCCATTGAATTGAAGGGTGACATCTTATTTGGGGTCCAGGTAATGGGAAGCCTTGCAAGAGCTAGTCCGTGCAATGCAGAATACCAGAGAAGAAAAGTAACACTTTCTATATTAGAATAAATTCCAAAACCATAAAATAGGGCTTCCAACAATGCTGCCTTGTATTCCATGATTATTGTAATAGCGACGTGCTTGTCTTCTAAAAGGTATGTAAGAAAATGTAGAACTGTTTCAACAGAGATTTTAACTGGGCTCTCAGCATGGATGTAATCTAGCCACAAACACTCGTTCAGATCCACGAACTCATGCTCATTCAAATCCATGAACAAACCATGAGTGTAGTCTATATCTGTACCTAAACCTGACCTAGTTACTACCATTTCAGGCACTGGAATGTCTCTCAAAATAGGCTTCACACACTTGGATGTAGCTAAATCATTACCGACAATAATGTCAATGCCATGAACGGGCAAATTGTCTACAGCTGCTAGTTTTACTTCTCCCGACACTCCCCAACTTATTAAGTTCACCTCCAACAAGTGACAAACGACATAAGTGTTCTGGAAAACACCTAACATAACTTGTTCTTTCATACTGATTACTGCCTTCATTGGCACACTCTTTCTCCTAATGAGGGAAACAGCTGCTCCTGTGTCCCAAGAGAAGAAACCACCTTCAGACAAAAACTCTCCATAAAATTTCCTAGTTTGACGAAAGAGTATTAACTAGAGACATCAGTTTCTTAACACTTTTCCCTTATACACAATTCCTTGATAAATGCCCTTTCTTATTACATCGGAAACAAGTTAACTCGGAACTCTTGAATCCCCTCCAAGAGAAGAAACCACCTTCAGACAAAAACTCTCCATAAAATTTCCCAGTTTCTTTCATAATGTTATTCATACTTGACGAAAGAGTATTAACTAGAGACAGTGGTTTCTTTACACTTTTCCCTTCTACACAATTCCTTGATAAATGCCCTTTCTTATTACATCAGAAACGAGTTAACTTGGAAGTTCGGTACTACTGAATGCCCTTTTATTCTTACAAAACCTAGAATTATGACCAGGTTTTCCACATGCATAACAATAGTAGTCACTTCTACCTGTATTGCTACTACTATTTACTGGAATATTTACCACGTAGTGTACCTGACGGTGAGAGGAAAAAATCCCCCATGGAAAATATCCCCCCATCAATAATCCCCTGAAGGAAGAAATCCCCCCACCAGATGTAGTATTGTGTTTTTACACTAATTTCAGACAACAAATAAAACGACTAAACTGCCTAGGAAACTAACTATTATATAGGATTATTAAGAATATTCCCTCGTATGCCACCTTTTCCTGCAATAATTTAAAGTAAAAGGACTAAGTAATTAAATAAGGTAAATTTAGTATGATTCACTGTAAGAAATTCCCCCCTAAAACTTCTCACTACTGCCTTTTTGGGGTGGGAAACCCCTTTAAACCCCTTTTCTTGTCCAAAGTGCTGTCGGAAATCCCTAATCCCAGGTACGGACCCAACCAGAGCTAATCGTTGTCCAAGGCAGGCCAGCTGGTGGGCTGACTGCATGCGTTCCTCCATTTTGAATTTGAAACCATGCTGCCTGCAGTTCCCACGTGGGCAGAATGATCACAACGCCATATAGGAAGAGAAAGCTGTAACTTCCGAAGCTATAAAGGATCCTAGACAGAGAAGCTAACTTTCAGAATTGCTGGCGCGGACACGGAAAACAACGCTCCATCCCTTGCTCCATTTACTTACCTGTGCAGGACACGTGGCGGGTAGTATCCAAAGTAACTTTTGATGTGAATTAATTCGCTGGCCCTCATAAAAAGAGAACTTCAGCTCCTAAAGAAAGGTAAAGTACCAGGTTGTAAGGTTTTTCGTCAGCCACGTTCCCTATTCTCCAAGTGTGTTCCTTTCCTGTCATAGTGTGATATAATTACAGCGAGACCTGTATTGCTTTATATTTTGTGCTGTTTAATTTGCAAAGCATTTACGAGAAGAGTAACATAATCATTTGATGTTTGAGTCACAGGAATCTAGTTCAGTTAAGGCATCTTCTATGCAATTCCCCCATTCCTTCATTAAAGTGTTAGTCCCAGTTAAATAACCATTAGTGTTCGATTGCAGGATACGACTACCCATCTGTGGAACTGTATCCCTTCGTGTGCGCAGCAGCCTTCGCTGCTTTGTTATCAACAACTTTGAAGCGGGAAATCCAATATACCCCCACCAGGAAATTCCCATCATTAGCTTTCACCTCATTACCCCAGAATTAGGCTACCATTCTTCTGGTGTATTTTCTTATGTAAATATAATGAAAATCTAAAAGCACTCCAAGAAATGAAAAATAGAGCCAGAGATACACTGGAGACTCCTCAACAAATAATTTCGTGAGCTGTTGAGGCTGTGAATGAAGGTGTGCAGCAAACCTGCCAACAGTAAGCCATTTGAGAGAAAATCTTAGACATCGTAGGTGAAGAAGCCAAAATTCTCTTCCGTGCCACAAAATACTGAGAACCATGTTATCCCTCAAGAGAATAAGTGCACAAAAAGTGATGAGAACTTTTTCTTTTATGATTCTGACCAGATAAAGGAAAGAATTTTAATGTCTGGTACTGAAAAGAATATTTCATATCTAGAACAATTTCAAGATTGGTACATGGATGGCACATTAAGGATCACACCAAATTTGCTTTATCAACTGTACACCATACATGCTTTTATAGGTTGTCGAGTTATACCTTGTCTATATTACCTTTTGCCAAATATGACCGAGGCAACGTATACGTTTCTACTAGAGAAGTATAATGGTCGATTTGGAGAAAACTATGAAGAATAGCATGGCAACAGTTTTTCCCAATGTGCAAGTGGCTCAGGTCTTTAGCATAGGAGTGGCTGGTGAGTTTGGGCAAGCACACTTGTCAGTGACAAGTAGAACACAAAGTTGGAAGGTTCCTTACAAGACTAGCTTGTGCTCTTGCAAAGCAGATACAAAAATTGGGTTCTCACGATTTGTGGACTTGCTGATTCGTGGGATTTTCTGTGGAATGTATCAATAAATTATTCGCGAAAAATTTGGCAGTTGCGGACTTTTTCGTTGGGAAATATTCACCAACTAGTGTATATTGATGTTATTTTCATGACTAAATACATTTTTTTATGATAAAAGTTTACTCATTTTCAAATAATAATAATAATAATACTCTAAGATTAAATAATACCTAACTCAAAGAGAGAGAGAAACTGGCTTTCTCTCCTCCTTTCAGGACGGAGCTGACCTCATTAAAGCGAAGATAGATGCTCAGAATTGATACTATTGAAATATTAAAATTATATTAAAGTATTGAAATTATATTAAAATGATATATGTTTCAGGATGATTGTATAAGCATTTTTAGAGGGTACATTTTATGATAAAGTAATGATTTATGGTACATACTAATTTTCAAATACTGTATTAATATTAAGTTTAATAAGATTCAATAACATTAAATAAAAATAATAATTCTCTCTCTCTCTCTCTCTCTCTCTCTCTCTCTCTCTCTCTCTCTCTCTCTCTCTCTCTCTCTCTCTCTCTCTCTCTCTCTCTCTCTTATTTAGGTGAGAGAAGTTTTCTGAAATGTGATATGTATGTATGTTTCTTTTGTATGATAAATAAGCGATTACCTAATAAGTACAAATTTTCAAATATTAAGATTAAATAACAATAATAATACATATGATATATTTTCAATGCATGTTTTAGTAAATTTTTTAACATTTTAAACAAACAAGTAGTGATTCCCAGTCTTTTTATTCTCGACTCGAGAAAGGAGGGGGAGGGTAAATGTCAATTCACTTGACAGTTTGACACATGGGCCGGAGAGGAAAGAGTGTTGCCCTCAGAAGCTCAAAGATCTCTCTCTCTCTCTCAGGAAAAGATACTGTTGTGTGTGTGTGTTCATAGTGTTTTAAAAATGTGTAGTAAAGGTATTACACCTTTGGAAGCCAAAAACCAAATGTATAAATTTTTGTTGCTGTCAGAGATTAAAAAGATAATATCTCTCTCTCTCTCTCTCTCTCTCTCTCTCTCTCTCTCTCTCTCTCTCTCTCTCTCTCTCTCTCTCTCTCTCTCTCTCTCTCTCTCTCTCTCTCTCTCTCTCTCTCTCTCTCTCTCTCTCTGGAAAAGATACTGTTTGTGTGTGTGTTCATAGTGTTATAAAAATGTTTAGTAAAAGTATTACACCTTTGGAAGACAAAAAGCAAACGTATCTCTCCAGCCAGCCTTGTTAAATATAAGTCGAAGTGGTAACTCTTTCTGCTTTGGCTGGAAGTCTTAGAAGTACGTATGTGTATATATTTTTAAGGGTACTAATGTTTAAGATGACTTTGAAATTATATTAATAATATAAGTTCAAAGATTAATACAGTAATAGAATAATAATTTAGGGTATATTTGATGTAGGATTGTAAGGACGGGATTGAGTGACATACTGGCTGGGTGTTGACTGGTTTATTGGTAGTTCCTTACTGAATGAATGTACATGTTGTTTTAGATTTAGCTGGCCTTGTGCCAGCACGGGCTCTTGCTCCTAGAGCAGCCCGTAAATGAATGTACAGAATCTTAGAAGATGTTATTGGCCCGTGCGGGCGGTAAAGTAGCATCTGCACACAGATGGGAAAACGGGTAACGATTTCAGACATCTGTGTTTGTTGGCAGACAAACAGATGGCAATTGTGAGAGACATCAAAAATGTTCAGTGATAAAACATATATCAATGGAAAGGCCAGGAAATTCTACATATGGCCAATTGCATGAGATTCAAGACAGATTAATGAATAGAATACAGTAGCATAATATATGTGAAATGGTGAGACGTTCGGCGTCTTCACAAACAGAAACATACATACAGTTTGATACAGAAGATTCGGTGGAACATTATGAGTACATGATTAGAATGCTTGCATGGCAATGCAAGCAGTGGTGATTGTACATAAATCAAGACAACAATGGTTAAGGAGAAACAGACAGAAATATTTTATGGTTGGAGTTTTGTTCCTTCAGAGAAAGAAAACGAGATGCTCTTGTCTTGTCTTGTCCCCTCCAATGGATGACGAACACACGTGTTTGGAAGAGACGGCGTCGGGGCGACAGTCTCTTACAGGATGATACTTTAAGTATTCATTTGGTATTTGAACTTTCAAGACAGGCAGTTATAAGTGTTTTTAGTTGGGGGGGGGTTAGCAAATATTCGTGGATTTTGAATATTCTTGGGGGGTCTGGAATGCATCCCCCGCGAATACGGGGTGTTTACTACAGCTTGCACAGCATGATTTAGAAAAACACAATTGTGATAATTAAAACAACAATGGTTAACTGAAGTACGGGAAGACCAGCACTAAACCTCAAGAAGAAAGAGTGGATTAAGGTAAGAACTAATAACATTAACAAAAACCAAGTGGGCACTAACAACCGAATTAGCAATAAATGAGGAAAGTATCCAAAACTCACTAGCTCCTTACAAATACCATCCAAAACCCGGAAAATAAGCTAATCCTAAATAGCTTGATCACCATAAGATGATCTGTGGCGACAATAAAGACAATGTAATTACATTTGTAATTGTATATTCTACTACAAAACAAAGATGATGGATTGAAACCTCTAGTCAACATAAAATGGAATGAACTAAAATGATAACTTGAAATTAAGTGATAAAATAGGGAGAATATAAACTAGTAAAGCTAGTTCTTCACAAAGCTCTGTGCAGTCTGGGGAACAGTGTGTTCTAGTGCACACATGCAGAGAAAGAAGCCATTTTGACTCTGGTAACTGATGGTTCTATCTTGCCCATGCAATGCCCACATACTACAAGTGGCTTTTTGCTCTGGAAATTTATGGTTGGGATGTTTCTGAAAAATAAAATGGTCTATATACGTAATAGGTTTGTAGTGAAACAACTTAAATTTGCAAAGACAGTACCATATGAAATAATAAAAGTTATACATAGTTGCTGTGTTTTTGTGATAAGAAAGCCTGTCAGTTTAATAAAAAAAATAGAAAAGAATTGTGAAAAAGCTGAAATATTCTATCTTTGTATGGAAGTTTGAATATTGATTAACAATTGCGATCCTTCGCTGTTCTTGGCTTGGCAGACTAATTCCTTAAATTCAGGTGCTGGGCTGCAGTAATTGTTGTTACATAACTAATGGAGTAGTCCCACTAGGTGGCATCTTCAGTAATCGCTTATTGCATGAATTCTATGTAAAGACTCATCTTCTTAACACCTTTATAAATGTCAGTGCTGAAATTTGTTTCCAAACGTGATGTTTTAAGTAAAAGATTACATAATTTTATATTTACCTTTGTTTCAGAGGTAGCAAAGTTTTCCAAGGAAGCCTTCAATACTAATATATTAGAAAGAAATGCACCACTGAATCATTGCAACCCAAAATTAGTGGTAAGTTTATATCCTTTTTTTTTACAGTATTATTTTACCCAGAGTTAGTGACTGTTGTTTACGAAGTACAGTACAGTATTGTGATTTGACTTGCTGTGTTGTAAGATTTGGAATTGAAAAGAGTAAATTTAATTATCAGTACCCAAGGAATACATGATATTAAATTAGACTGAATTTTATTGTGCACAAAAAATTGGAAATTATGATTGCTCCGAATTGTTTTACATTGATTATGGAGAATGCTGCAAAAGGTTTTTATCTCCTGCTCTGAAAATATTCTGTGACATTACATTTAGTACTTTAGAGCTAGCATTGGACACTTTTCTGAGGAATGAATAAGCTACTTTTAGGGAAAGAAAAGAATTTACTATTTTGATATTAATTGTTAGACATTTAATACAAACATTTTTGTTCCTACAGGAATACAAACCATTGGCTTGTATGTAGGAGTATTCCTCAGTGTGAATTGAAATCGGCCATTGAAACTTTATAGGAAGGTAGTTAAGGGCGGTAGGTGAGTCGAGGGGTGGGAAACCCCCAGTTCAAAAGCTGTCATCAATCACTGTATTTTGCTGCAGGCTAGTTAAAAAGTCTTGTTTCACTCTGAATGACCATCAACTTAGATTTTGTCATCTGTTTTTATTTACGTTACTTCCCTGGGTCCCACACTTTCACAGGCTTCAACAGTAGCAGCATTCTATAGTTGGGATGCCACCTCTCAGCGGTCTGCCTTAAGGTGTGTAAAAGAACCAGAACAGGATTGAATAATACTGACTCTTAGATTGGTATCCCTTAATTTCCAACATTATTCTCCACAAATACCAAAGATGTAGTCTTCAAAACATCTGTATTTCTCTTGTAGACTACTGCTGACTTACAAACAACTGCAAAGATGAAGAAAATTCTCTCCCTCTCTCTGCCTGCCTCATTTATATGGCCTACCTCTCTTCTAGAAGAATCTGGCCCATACTAGATTGTTTTTCTTTGTTTTTGGACACCAGAGCAGGCAGTAACACAAACTTAGTGAGAAAAAAGCAGAAAGCACTACTCTTTCTTCCATTACACCACAAACACTGATGCAGTATACAAACACAGATATAATTATAGAAAATGTAATTCACATCAGTAAAGCATCTTAGAGAAAATTAATGCAGAAATTATTGTCCAGGTTCATGAAAGCAGCTTGCTACACATAGCAAATATTGCAGTACATACATGCAGTATGAAAGAAAATTGTTCTGGAATCTCTGTGTTAATAAACAAAATAAATATATAAATCTTGCTTCTCAAGATTACCCCCTCCCTAATTCTCTTTGTCTTCCCAAAATCTCTACACAATATTTACAAGCATAATCATAAATCCAAATGAAACCTCTAATTATTGTATACACAAAATAATCTTTCAGTCTGCCAAGTCTTCTCCATTGGCACTTTTGTCAGTGTCTCTGTCCATCCGCACAGTGCACTACTCCTAGAAGGTCTTGGTCATCTTTTTGATTCACTTCCTCTCATGGGAAACTAAATCATCCTTTTATATTTCAGTTCCTTAGTCCTCAACATCCTCAGGTGCTGGAGAGGACAATCCCTCTGAGACATCCCAGCTGTACTGTTATGGCCCAGGGTACTGCCAAAAATGATTCACGTATATCACCTTTGGGTGAGACAATTTCCCTGAATCCAGTATGATACATTAGACAAGCAGTCCAAAACAGTGTAGAGCCTGTCCCATGTGCTTTGTGGCTTTAGTGGCTGTCCTTTTCCCGTTGAGAATTGTGTAACCAATTTGTCCCCATCCTTGAAGCTCACTTCAGCTGTCATGGCATGATGCTTGCACTTCATCACTTTGCCTGAAACTTTATAGTTTACTGCACTTGATGGTGCACTTCAGCCAGCCTTTTGTGATGCTTTGCATAGCTGGGCGTGTGTGTGAGCAGCTCTTCACCAGGTCTTCCCTTAACAAGTCAACAGGTAACCTTAACTCGTGAACCAGCATCAGTTTTGCAGAGGCGTAACCAGAAGACGCATGGGATGCAAACTGATATGCCATCAGCAGAGCAGGTAATTTCTGGTCCCATTCCATTTGCCTTTCAATGCAGTACTTATCCCAGGGTCCAGTTGAACTTCCCCACCATCCCATTTGACTGTGGCCACAATTGGGTGATCATGGTCTTCTTGATCCCCAGTAACTTTCAGCACTCATGGAATGCAGCAGACACAAAGTTCCCACCCTGGTTTGGATGTAGCTCATGTGGTATTTCAAAACGACAGAAGAACTGGTTAACTAACACTGAGCAACAGTTGCAGCCTTTTGATTGGAGACTGCATGGCTTCTGGCCACTTTGTGAAGTAGTCCTTGGCAACACACTTGTACCAGTTTCCTCTTTCAGTGAGTGGTAGAGTTCCAACAGTGTCCACCATAACCCTTTAAGTCTGTGCTTCCACTTGCTGCAGCTGAAGCGGGGCTTGACCTTGTTTCTTGGGTCCTTTCTTGGCACAGTTTACATCACAGGCCTGACACCACTCTTCAGCATCCTGAACCAAGTCCATCCACTAGAACACTTCCTTAAAACTTTTACAGCTGTGGTCCTATCCAAGTCAATTCTAAGTCTTGTGGCCCTCTTGAGTTACTGCATCTTTGGAAGCAGATTAGTAATGATTTTAGTTTGGATAGTAACTTGGACTCAAAAATATTCATATGACAAGGAGTCCTTGTACAGCCCATGCTGAGAATTTGCAGGGAAAGCCATTTTGATGCTGGTAACTAAAGTTCCTTTTTATTATAGTGTATGCTGTAATGTATGTGGTTATAAATGAGTAATTTTCTGTTTAGCCATTTACCTCAACTTATGCTTTAAAAATTAGCTCCTGAAAATTTCTCATGGACCTCAGGGATGGCATATGGCTCACATTGAGAAATCCTGTAGTAGAACCACAGTTGCAATTAGCTCACAGTTTATGTCAGTTCCAGGTGTTCACTAGTAATCTGCTTATGGGACTCCAAGGTCTTGGAACTCATTTTCTTTGGACCCACCATCTGCCGGTATTTGCAGAGTTAATCAGGTGTCTCCAAATTACTCTCTAGTAGTCCATTGTTCAAACAACAGAGGTTTCTTCAAGTGGTAATGCACATGTGGCTTCCATGGTTCAGTGGCAAAATTTCAAATAACTCCAGTTCTTTTTCAGTCATCAAGTAGGGATAACAAACTGCTACAATACTGGAGTGTTTATTCTTTCCCAAGCCAAAAACTGTTTCAGCAGTCTATGGTCTTTTTCAGGGCTATTCCAGATTCACAATAGGATTACATTTTAACATATACAGTAGTAAAGCATAGCCAAAATTTTTTGGAAAGCAAGAATAGAGAATGAAAATTTAAAAACTTAACATTTTGTTGCTAAGTCTTAAGTGCTGAAAAACTATTAGCAAATTTCTCAAACCAGAAGGCCTTTCAATGAATACCCCGGCTACAGAGACCCAAAAGTCAAAAGCCATCCTGCATCAATTAGAACTCACTAGGAGGCTTCCACACCACCTCCAAATTACCATGTAAAGAAACCTGGTCCCAGACTCCCTAAATCCTTTCAAAGGGGAACAATGCTTCCCATCATAAGGGCAGCCATCAGTGCCCAACATAGTTCATACCAGGAGGCTTTCCATCATTGTCTGAAGTCAGACTTTTAAATTACAAAGGTCTCAATGCCTCTGGATCTACCAGGGGTAGCAGTGTTTCCCAACACAGTGGTGGTTGTCAGTTTTGTGGTCTCCCCATTCCATGAGGAAGCATTTCCCCTACATCCATCCAGGCTCTCTGTGCCATTCCACATTCTGATTGTGCTTTTTTTGCATGGTCTACATTTTCTTCACTTGGTAATGCACATGTGGCTCCCACATGTTCATTGGCAAAACCTTAAATATCTGCAATGTGTTTTCAACTGTCAAGGAGGCAGGAACAAAACTGCTACAGTACTGCAACATTTATTCATTCCCAAACTAACAGCTCTGTCAATCATCCATGGTTGTCTTCATGACTACCCGAGATTCACAATGGAACTACATTCAAATACAGTAGTCCTTCAGTTATCTGGTTTCATCTTCAGTCCCCCTTCTACCTCCCCCCCACCATGTTTCCTGTTATGAAGACATCATCGGCATAGAATGATTCGTCATTCTTCTGATCTGTGTTTGTTATGTAAATGTAATTAGTTAAGAGAACCTTTGAGTTTACGTAATTTTCCCTCACATGAAGAAGGCCCTAAGCCACAGATTTTCCCTTGTTTGTGTACGAAGTTGTCCTAATATTTAGTCAGATGTGTAATAAATACAGTAGATTTCTTGATAATGTAAGGAACTCCCTGCATTCATTCATTGCTGCCCAGAATCAAGTAAGTATCCCTCTGACATTCGTAGCAATATATATATATACGTAGCAATATATATATATATATACACACAGTAATACCCCAAACTTACACAATTCGAGTTGCGTAAATTCACAGACAAACGAACTTTTCATTGGAACCTAACTAATTATCATACACAAGTTTTTCACAGACAGGCGAGCATTTGCTAATACAGTACTGAGAAACCCAGCAAAAATGTTTATGCTTAATTTTTTATAATTCTCTCTCTCTCTCTCTCTCTCTCTCTCTCTCTCTCTCTCTCTCTCTCTCTCTCTCTCTCTCTCTCTCTGTCTTTTACTGAGATGAGGGAGTTTTTATGGTACATGTATATGTTTATTTGTTTTGTATGATAAATTTTTTTACCTAATAATAAGTACTAATTTTCAAATATTAATAATAATAATACTAATAATGATAATAATAACAATATAACTGTAACTACAAAATTTGTATGTGATACGTATTTTAAACAAACCAATATTTTTCCCTCATCTTCCGTAAGAAGCTCGTGGGGAATAGCTGTCAGACATGTCACTTTAACATGACAAGAAGTGTTGCTGGTTAGTGGTCAAAGCTCTCTCTCTCTCTCTCTCTCTCTCTCTCTCTCTCTCTCTCTCTCTCTCTCTCTCTCTCTCTCTTTGTAGTTAGCATTTGTAACCAACCCTCATTACTGTTTCTCTGTATGTCTTTAACTATACAGTAGATAATTTTAAATTGATCTAATTTTACCTGTACCGTTTACAAACTGTAAATGTGCCATTCTAAAACATAGAGACATAGAAGTTTTTAAAAACAAGGTTAAGAAGACTTCTAAAAATAGAGTGGTGAAATGGTGGGAGAGAGAAATATTATACTAATCTTCACACTCCTACATTCTGACATTAACCATTTATTTCTTTTTTTAAGGGTAATGTATTAAGCTAACTTTTAAATGAAATTGCAATAACTTTAATTGCACTTAAAAGTTAGTTTAATACTGAATTTCCATCTTTTGATATCTAATGTAAGAATAACTCTCTCTCTCTCTCTCTCTCTCTCTCTCTCTCTCTCTCTCTCTCTCTCTCTCTTGTGTTTTTCTCTCAGTCTCTGTAATAACATGATAAATAATTTCACTCTCTTAAATAAGGACAACAAATAATTTCACTCTTAAGTAAGGACAACAAATAATTTCACTCTCTTAAGTAAAGACAACCCTTATCTCTCTCTCTCTCTCTCTCTCTCTCTCTCTCTCTCTCTCTCTCTCTCTCTCTCTCTCATTCATAGTTAGCGCTCACACATTTTTCACCTCTGTACGTCTTTACCTGTACAGTAGATAGTTCAAATTAAGCTAACTTTTAAATGAAACTACAGTAACTTTAATTTCATTTAAAAGTTGGTTTAATACTGAATTTCCATCTTTGATATCTAACGTAAGAATAACCTCTCTCTCTCTCTCTCTCTCTCTCTCTCTCGTGTTATTCTCTGTCTCCATAATAATTGAAATAATTTCACTCTCTTAAGTAAGGACAACCTTATCTCTCTCTCTCTCTCTCTCTCTCTCTCTCTCTCTCTAATCTGAAATCTCTCTCTCTCTCTCTCTCTCAACTCTCTCTCTCTCTCTCTCTCTCTCTCTCTGTTATTCTCTGTCTCCATAATAGTTGAAATAATTTCACTCTTAAGTAAGGACAACTCTTATCTCTCTCTCTCTCTCTCTCTCTCTCTCTCTCTCTCTCTCTCTCTCTCTCTCTCTCTCTCTCTCTCTCTCTCTCTCTCTCTCTCTCGTTCATAGGTAGCACTCACACAGTTCTATGACTTATTATTTCTCTGTACGTCTTTACCTGTACAGTAGATAGTTTAAATTGATCTAAGTTTACTTGTACCGTCTATGAAGAGTAAATGCCCTAGTGTGGCAAATACTTTCTAGAACATAGAGACATAATAACTAAGAGTTGTATTAGTCAAAATAAAAAACACTTGTTTGTTCATGAATAAGCAATTCAGAACAAAGAGAAAGAGATGTAGAATAAAGTAGTTATTAAAAAGAGGTTGAGAAGACTTCTAAAAACAGATTGTCGGAAGGGGGGAGAGAGACAGAAATTCTTTTCCAACTCTGTTTTTATGTCAACCATTTATTTCTTTTTTTAAGGGTAATGTATTAAGCAAACTTTTAAATGAAATTACAGTAATCTTAATTTCATTAAAAGCTAACTTAATAATTTGGGAGCATGATTAGGGTCATATTTAGTGTTTAAACTTTAGAAATAAGCATTTATGAGCATTTTTAGAGACCTTGCAAACTTACTCAAAATTCACCTTGCACGAGGGTTCTGGAACCCAACCTCGCATAAGTTCTGTGTATGTATGACTGTGTGTATGTACATATAATATATATATATATATATATATATATATATATATATATATATATATATATATATATATATATATATATATATTATTTATTGCTACGAATGTCTGAGGGATACTTACTTAATTCTAGTCAGCAATGGATGAACGCAGGGAGTTCCTTACATTATCAAGAAATCAACTGTATTTATTACACATCTGACTCAATATTAGGAAAACTTCATAGACAAACAAGGAAAAATCTGTGGCTTAGGGCCTTCTTCATGTGAGGGAAAATTACGTAAACTCAAAGGTTCTCTTAACTAATTACATTTACATAACAAACACAGATCAGAAGAATAATGAATTAAATAAGGGCCTGCTAAATGAATGAATCCTACACAGAATAAACATTCTACGCCGATGATGTCTTCATAACAGGAAACATCGCAGTTTGGGGGTAGAAGGGAGACTGCACATGGATAGAGCCAAGTGGTTCCACAGTCGAGGCTATCTGCAAGACGGTTACTTGCAAGAATAATAAGACACTCAAAGGGAACTGAGGGAAAAGCACAGATGGTGCCAAATAACTCAGTTCAACACTAAATGAATAATTATGTTAACACTGGATGCTCCAACACAAATTACTGAAGGTGATTGCACAATGGAAAATAAATGAAAAATCAGACAGAGAAATAAAAGGAATCACGACTGACTAAGAAACTTTATTCTAGTACATTACCTTCTTCGAGCTGATGGTGTCCTCGTTTGATAGGGCACTGGTGATGGAGGAGGGAATTACAATGCCACTACAAAGGTATACTGGTTTGAACCTCGGGGTCAAACGTGGAAAGTTCGAGGGTCAAGCAAGGTTAAGGACATCTGTCCTTGGTGGTGTTCTGAGTGCTTCTCTCTCTCGATTTCCATTGCATCGTCTATAAATAACCTTCCGAGATTACGCATTGTGTCCAGCATGGGTGGCGCAAAGGTCAATCTTTGCCACGTTTTCTACATAAGCCGTATGGTATCAGTTAACCCTCGTGCAGGGTTTAGAGCAGGGCGGGGCATCAAATTTCTCTTTTTGGCTCCGCCCTTGCCTTGCTGAATGCTGAGAAGGTACAATGGTCACCTGGAAAACAAGGCCTTAGGCAGTCATTTGGACAGAGAGAAGAATTAGGCTTAATCACTTTGGGGAATGAAGGAGAGAGTTCATGAAGGGGCGAGTGGAAACCCACAGTTCTAGTAATTAAAACAATTGAAATTAATTTTATTTCTTTCTCTGCTATGTTACAGATGTAAAAAGAATGGTGAGGTGGCTTAGAAAAGGTTCCATCCATTGCAATATGTACAGATCTTACTTGTACGCATAGGTTGATTTTCATACCTTAGAGAACTTGGGATGTATCACCTCTATAAGTTGCTCATGCTAAGTATGAACTTGATAGACAATGCATATCACTTAATGGAATGTCATTTTTATAATTGTGTTAGTCATTGAATATAGTGCACTACATATTTACCAAAGGTTTCAACAAATGATTTATGATAGCCTACGCTCTAGCAGCTCACAATTTGTTTTGGATAGTGTAGAGATTTTATGAATTTTTGTATGCCATACAAAATATATAACAGTATTACTGTCGTACATCTTGAAGAAGTCCTGCCCACACTCATAGATTTGAAAGAAATATTCATTAGCTTTTTAATGTGGCGATACCAAAATTCAGTAGAAAATAGTAGCTACTTGTTCAATACAAAAGCAGCATGTGCATACATACACAAATACATCATGTTGCTGTACGTTTGCTTGCCTTTCTCCATCTCTCTCTCTGGGTTATTCTTTAAAAAATAAGAGATATTTTTCAACTGCGGCCCATGTAAGCAGTTTTGCCATTGCTTACAGGTAACAGAGAATTTCAGCTAAATTTTTTTGTACAGTATACTGCACATTTTGGTGTTTATTTTATGTACAGTATTGTACAGCACATTCTATGTTGTGGATAAATACAGACACTTCTGTGTATTTTCAAAATTGGAAAAAAGTTGCAAAATTACTGTTTTACATCCTTAGTGGGCATTTTCATATTTCCAGAAATTTCCAATATTCTTTTCAAGCAGGGCATTCTTAGTGTAGTTTTGCATTGTGGATTTTTTTTAAACTAACGACTAAATTATACTTTTCTAAAAATTTTAATGGATGGTACACCATTTGAAACCATAGCTTCAGTGGAAGAACACAATTTCACTTGCTTTGTTAGACAGCTAAGTTGTTGCAATACTGTTCAGTTTACCAAAACCTTTGACCTAGTTTACTCCTCTGCTGCTAATGACTGTGCACGTATTTGGACACTATTGCTGATGGCCAATTTTATTTAATATTCATACAAAGCAGGGCTGAAAAGTTCTGGTGTTTTGCGATTGTAGTTTTTGCAGGTGCCGGTTTGATAATTGTACTATATCATTAAAATACAGATTTATGGAGGTGATGAGAACAGCTGGGGTGGGAGTGGGAATTCTCATCCAGTGTGGATAATTTGCTACTAGTACACATCAAAATGAAAGTATACTGCATGCATCCAAGAATAGATGAATTTTGGAATAAGGATATGAGCCAGGGTTATGTCATATGGGAAGTTGTTTTGCATTTAGAAATAAAATCATGAGAGGTATACAGTATCGTGAATTAAGGGGATCGGCCGGTTTCCGACTTTTTTAACGACAGGTTGTTGATATATAGGGGGTTTGTTAAAGGATATTGTGTGGAACTTCTGGGGAAAAAATTTTTGTTCAGTGACCTTAGGTTTTGTGACGCCAGAGCATTTTTCTGCAAAAATGGCCATTTTCAAAATGCATCTCCTCCTTTGCTTTTTGGTTTTAAGGGATGAGATTTGAACCACGTATAAAACACATATGGACCTTCGATACAAAGCCGGGGATTTTTGATTTTTCAATTATTTTTCGAGATATGAATTTTTTTTTTAATGAAATTTTCCGGAAAAATTACAGAAAAAAACTGCCAAAAATCAGAAACTCAAAATATTAAAAATCCTCGGCTTTGTTTTAATCTACCATGTTTTCCCATGTTATATTTAAAATTTCATTTAGATTGGTCCAATACTAAGGGAGGAGATGCATTTTAAAGGCGAAAAACTTATGTTTTGAGAAACGGGCCTTCAAAATTTTAGTTACATAAAAAAAAGTAAAAGAGACTTCAAAGACTGTGTTACAATTAATTCTATGGTTTTAATTTTTATTTTTGGGTATTAATTAATGCAAAATGATTATAAATAAGAATATTAATTGATTATTTATGTGCCTAAGACACATTCTTATAAATTTTAGGTTCCTGGTCCCCCTGTCTGATCTTGCTGCAAGGTATTACTCTAGGTATCATAGTTGCCTACACTTTTTATTAGTGTCTCGAATCCATCCCTTGCCAAATGGATCCTGGGAATTACTTTACATTCACAATTAGGGATTCGTGATTCAAGTAATTCATCAAGTCTTGCTTCACTTATTATGATCATTTTATTTTCAGGATCGTCTATAATATCAGCCTCCGAGCTACTGCTTTCTTTTTCTAAAATATCTTTGCCCTTTGGTAGTGACAAACAAATAAAAAGGCGTTTAGGGGTGGATGTGGTTGGTCTCTGGTCAGCAGAGATCGCTGCCTGCGCCGTTTGATGGGCGACAGCTCTCTCTCTCTCCGTCGCCCATTCCTCTCTATGGCACTAATTTCTTGAACTCTTTCTTCTACTTGGACTTTTCCACTTGGCTTTTCCGCATTCTAGAAGCATGAAGTTAACTCTTGGACCTTTTAGGCACGGTGAAAAACAAAAACACCGCAGAAAATACAGAGTTCAGTCAAGGCTAGCGAGCATGAAAACGTGTCCTTCTAGCTTGGAAATTTATAGGCAACTCGGCCACAGTCGGCGTCATGGTATGACGTGTGCGTTGTCATGGCTAGGAATAACTAAAAAGGTGCCGAGTAGGATATTATTGACATTATACATTTCATTTCAAAGGAAGTTTTCGTAATATATATCGCAAAAACTATACCAGACTAAATCATTTGCGCTACTGGTGTTTTATGGGTATATAGTTATTGTTACATTTTAGGCCATAACTAGAGAAATACGGCAAATTTTAGCATAATATTTCGTGGACACATTCTTGAACCCTATACGAAGTCATAGAATTTTTTTCAGCAAATCGAATTTTTTAAAGATTATTGGGTTTTTTTAGGCGGCCGATCCCCTTAAGTGGCAGGGTTGAGTAATGAAGTGGGAAAGAGAAGTAACTGGATGGAAATCCACTGATGAATACAGCATGTGAGGCTGTGTAAGTGAAAGGGGATGTGGCATGTTTATTGTATTGAAGGAAAACTGGCGCAGGAAGTAATGTGGTAGAATGCTGTAGGAACAAAACTGGGAGAGATAGATGTGGCTGAGAGCAGTGGAGAAGGAAGTAGGAGTGGAAAGTATGGGTGATTTTATACAAATACCATGAGAAAAGCAGTGGTAAGAATTCATCCAAGCCTTATGCATATTTGAGGTGCCACTGGTATTGATTGATTGATGTAGTTATTTGTTTCTTTTCAGGAACCATTGGCCTTTTTGAATGAATATTGGACAGTTATGGGGGATGAAAGAAGGGCACTAGCTTATGCTAAAGCAGCTGCTACCATTAAATGTCTTCCTTTTACTGTGAAAAGTATAAGTGAGGTAAGCAGTTAGGCTTTTGAACAATATAGAATTAATAATGAAATCATATTTCATTCTTACCCAGGTAGTTTGAATTTTCATGTAATATACTGCAGCATGACTCCTATGTGTTGCACTTCTTCTGCATAATGGGTTACTAGTGGACAGTGCATTGCATGGCACACTGTAGATATACAAAAGGTCCTTTGATATGCCCCTTCTGCCCCAGGTGTATTGCTCTTTTCCATTTACTTTTCATCCCTTCCCTTTGGTCTCTTCCTACTTAGCTGCCCAACTTGAAACTTATGTTTTGCCTTTCATTTAAGATCTTTTAAGCCAACCCTCTGAGTCTAGAAATGTTACTTGATGGTTTTGTTAAACAGATTTATATTGAATAACGTTACAGATATGTCTATTAACTCTGGTGTACTTTAACTACTAAAATAATAATAATAAAATAATATGTTCTGTTAGAAAGAATGACAGTATCAGTGGAATTGATTTTGTACAAGGTCTTTTCAATTCTTCTCACTATTCTCTTTCCTTCAAGAATGATATCTGCTAAGAGCTTGCTGATGTATATAATCTGGACAAGGAGAAAGCCAATAGTTCTGAAAAAAATTAATCACGTTTTATTCTGGTACAAGCTGGTGGAATCTTCGTAGCATCATCCTTGAGTGGTAGAGTGTCTTTGTAGATTTTTTCTAAAGATGTCAGCGTTTCAAGTTGTATCGTCGGCCTCTTGTCAAGACAGGGTGGGTTCATTCTGGTTAGAATGGGCTCATCAGTCGGTATATATATAGGGTCATAGGTGGTAGGGGAGATGAATTTTGATTGGCTCTTATGAGATTAGGGGATTAGTGCCTCTGAGTGAAGCCATCTCCTAGACATTGATATTTGCCCCCATCTATGCGTGCAGATGTTAGAGACAGCATGGGTGGCACTGGGAGGGTAATTCACAGCAGATGGAGGCATCACCTGTTTGGTGCGCTTGTTCAGCTCAGGAGTACCAGTAGGCAGCATTCTATGTGCCACCGTCGGGAGAGGAAAGTGTCCTGCTTGGTATTAAGGCTAGGCCTTTCCTTTCCAATGTGTAGAGCCTTCGGGAGACAAGGGCAGGAATGGTCTGTTGCATTATCGATAATTCCAATATTGGGCATTGTATCATTTCGTGTTATTTTAATATTATGATCATTCTTAGCATGATTATGAATGGCACCTTCCTGGACATGGCAGGAGATAAACTTTGAAAGTCTCATCGTGGTCATACCAATGAAAGCGCCAAGGCATTCTTGGACTTGGCATTTGTACTGGTAGACCACATTGGTTCTCTTTAGAGGGTCCTGCACCAAGGCGACTGGGTAGTTCTTGATAATCAGGCTACTAGTCTTACTTTTGTAGTAAATGACAAATTTAACCTTTTTCTTCAAGTCCGTACTGCAGACATTCCCTTCTATGGTGTTGAGAATGGCACGCTCGTCCTCTTTATACCTCATGTGAAACACTCCCTTATGAAAGAGTGATGTCTTCAAGGGTGGATGGGTGAGGTTCTTGCTGGTACCATTTATTAATGGTCCTACAGATACATTTTATGATTTCCTGGTTGGAATACATATTCTTAATTAGGACCTCTAATCTGGTGTGTGTGCCTTTCCAAGAAGAGCAGTGTGAGAGAGTTCACCTGATGAAGACGCTGGTTGTAGTGAATTTGTATCTCTTTGGACACTCACTCTTCCTATTCGGGCACATACCTAGGTTTGTGGGTTTCGTATAGACTTGTGTTATGAAGTACTCCTCCTGTTGCCCTATGAGGATGTTGAGGAAGGGGAGGTGACAGTCACGGCAGTATTTGATGGTAAAGTTGAGGCAATTGTGGTCGTGGAAAGCTTTTCGTGTGTGTTCTACTTCTTCCTCCGTGCTGGTGCTCATGAAGGTGTCGACAATACACCGGACGTACATTGACGGTTTCTCAATGGCGATGAATACTCAACACTCCACAGTGCCTTTACAGAAATTCGCGAAAAGCCCTCCAAGGGGAAAACCTATTGCTACACCATCTTTTTGGAGTGGGTATTCCAACCACGAAATCGCAAAATGTATCTATGAGACCATTGATCAGTGGTACCAGGAGGAACCTCACCCACCACCCTTGAAGACATCAAGCTTTTACGGTGGAGCGTTTCACACGAAGTATAAAGAGGACGAGTGTGCCATTTGCAACATCATAGAAGGGAATATCTGCCCTATGGACCCAGAGAGTGATGTCTTCATGGGCGGCGGGGTGAGGTTCCTACTGGTACCATTTATTAATGGTCCTACGTATGCATTTTATGATTTCCTGGTTGGATACCCATTGTCAATTAAGACCTGGGCAACATGCTCTAATCCGGTGTGTGTGTGCCTTTCCAAGAAAGAGCAGTGTGAAAGAGCTCTCCTGATGAAGGCACTGATTGCAGTGCATTTGTATCTCTTTGGACATTCACTCTTCCCATTTAGGCACATGCCTAGTTTTATGAGGTTTGTATACAGGGGGTAGACTTGTGTATGAAACGCTTCTCCTGTTGCCTTACGAGGATGTTGAGGAAGGTAGGTGACAGTAATAGCAATATTCAATGGTAAAGTTGAGGGGACTGTGGTCATGGAAAGCTTGTTGCATGTGTTCCGCTCCTTCCTCTGTGCTGGTGCTCACAAAGATGTTGACAATATACTAGACATACTGTACATCGATGGTTTCTCAGTGGCGATGAATACCTGACGCTCCACTTTGCCCGTACAGAATTTGTGAAAAGTACTCTGAGGGGAGACCCTGTTACCACACCATCTTTTTGGTATGGGTACAGTATTCCAACTGGAAAATCATAAAATGCATGGGAAGGACCATTAATAAATGGTACCAGCAGGAACCATGCCAAACTGCCCTTAAAGACATCACTCTCTTTTACAAGGGAGTGTTTCACACAAAGTATACTCATAAAGAGGACAAGTGCACCATTCGCAACATCATAGAAGGGAATACCTGCTGTACGGACCTGAAGAAAAAGGTTAAGTTAGTGATTTACTACAAAAGTAAAATGACTAGTTGCCTTGATTATGAAGAACAACCCAGGCCCTCTACCACTCAAGGACAATGCTACGAAGATTCTCTACCTCTCGAGAACAATGTTGACATCCTGAAACCCTACAGATATACTACTCCATGTTTAACTTCCACCTGTGTGTACCAGATTAAAACATGACTAATTTTTTCAGGACTATTGCCTTTCTCCTTATCCAGATAGTGTACATCGACCAACTCTTAGCAGATATCAGCCTTGAAGAAAAGAGAATAGTTAGAACTGAAAAGACTTTGTATGAAATCAATTCCACTGATGCTGCCATTCTTTTTAACAGAACATGCCTTAAAAGATGGTCTACTCCCTTCAGATAATAATAATAATTATGATACAGGTATGTCACTCAGCCCTCATGATTTTCATACATACAAAATCTTTTGACTAAGCTTTAAACTACCATTACTGTGTTAGGGTGACCACCCACAGTAGAAGCACTGTAACCAGCAGATAGATACCATGAAAGTAATTAAAGATAGCACAAGTCCATTATGCCTTTGTGGCAATCCCTTTGCATAATCTTTGGTAGTAAAGCTGTCAGTAATTGTTCTTCCAAGTGAAAAGGGCATTGCTGTTATGATGAAGCAAGACTATGCTATTATTTTTATTTTGCATTTCATCATTGTAGTTTGTTGTCCACATATTCTCATATTTTCTCTTTAGGCAGGCTAAAACCATTGTATACTGTAACAGCATTAAATAATAATGTAAACAAAGTGTTTCAGGAAGTTGTTACACTATTACCATAAAGTATATTAACAAGGCTTAACCAGTCCACTGAGTTACTGTAAGGCTCATAAGGTAACTTCATTGTTTGAGATTTTACCTCCCCCATTTGTCAACACATGTGTGTCCCCAATTCACTTTGCTTGTCACCACTGTGCTTTCACATCATAGTAACTTCTATTTTGCACTATCTTTGGAATTTACTTAATATGAAAGGACCTTGATTTGATGTTAATTTGCTGAATAGTTGCTTATTATTGTGTAGTATGTTCTTAAAAATAAAAATTATAACAAAATTCCAAATAACTAGCTTAAGTTACCTGATGAATTTTTGTAGTTTGCTATAAAAAATGTTGGCAAAATTATATTAATAGAGTTATGTCTGTTTCTTTTGCCCCATTGAAATGTGTACTGAATTGCATTTTGACTGATTCATTGTTTATCTATATATTCCTTTAATTATATTAAAAATGGAATGGATGTAAAATTCTTTATTTCTCATCAATGAATTTCCTAAGCGATAATTTTGTATGATGGGTCAGTATAAATTTTTTCAGGTTAGGTAAATTATTTTCCTTTCTTTTCAAAGGTAAATGTGTTTATTGTAATATGCAAAATAAAGGAGAGCAATATAAAAAGTCCAAATAACAAGATGAAGATAGCTGACAACTTAATTTGATTTAAAGTTTTTTATCACAAATCCATTAATTACATAGAGCCCTCATTTTAGATCCGAATGTCACTGTCCTCACTGTTTTGTATATCTGGTGTGTCAACACAGCTACAAGAATCTTCCCAGCTTGTTGCAGTAGTGTAGAATATTTTATTTCACATTATTTTGATTCTTAATTTTTGCTTTCCTGATATAATTTAGTTTTATCAAATGAGAATGCAAGACTGTCTTTTTTTGAATATCTTTGAGGCAGGCTGCCAACTCACTTGTCTGCTTATCTTCATATTATCATCAGTTGTTGTTGCTGCAGAACTTTGGCTTTGGTTGTCTGAAGGTTAGACATTTTGTTTACCTATCTTGCTATTGTTTTGAGTTGTTGTTTGTGTGCGCTGTTCTTCATGGAAAATGAAATAGAGCAGCGTAGGTGTTCTTAGCGTATGTGTGTTTATGTGTGTGTTTTATGTGTGTGTGTTTTTGTGGGGCCACTTTATGTCACCTGTAAGTGTTGATCTTCATACTTTTTATTTTTTTGACTTACCTAGTAGTAGAGGTTTGGCTTCAAGGGGAAGAGCACCAAAAAGATTTCATTGGTTTCACTGGAAGGTAACAGGAAGAGTATGACTTCACTTGGAGGAAGCACCAAGAATCAAAGGAAGGCTATCAATCTTGAAATGAAAATGAAGATTATTCCTGCAGCATTACAGGTGCTGCAATTGCTGTGTGGTGTGGTGTGGGTTGCCCCACCACCTCCTAAGAAGGCCAGAAAGGTGTTTACTCTTCAAAAAAAGCTGGAAATCTTTGAGAATTAAGGCCAGCTGGTTGATATCCCATATCATGGTTGAGTATGCTATTACACATCTACCTTGAAGGACATCAAGGTCACCAAGGACATGCTGAAGAGGTATGTGACAGAGCTTGAGAAGATATCCAGTTGGGAAGTTGTCGCCGTATAGTGGCAGTATTGGCAAGTAAGGGAAGTATGGTACAAAGTTGCCATTTTATATCTGTAGAGTGTTTTTTCATTTCCAGGAACTTCCAATATCCAACAGGTGTATTGATGAGAGTGGAATGGCAAATGAATGAACTTTTACAATACCATTGGGAAATATATGAAGAAAAAGAAAATTACAAAGCAAACCAAACTAATGGCATTCTGGATAGTTACACCCACGACCTGTACGCTTATAAGTGAGGACTGAAATAATCTCAGTTGTCTCATTAAACTACTGTACTTAATAATAATAATACAGGCAGTCCCCGGTTATTGGCAATCTGGTTTTATGGTGCTTGTCTAGCAAAGGAAATCAGCAACTTTCGGCGCCTAAAATCAGTGATTTCCACTTATTGGCGCCGATAATTGGGTATTGGAGCTGATACATACCAAACATAGGCACCAATAACCGAAAATTGACAATTTTTGGTGCTTATCAGCGCTGAAAATCACCGATTTTCGGTTATCATCATGCCGTCAGAACAAAACCCCCGCCGATAACCAGGGACTGCCTGTACCTGCCCCTTCAAGTCTTCTATTTCCTTGCTGATATCTCCTTTTCCCTACCCATCTACAGCTCCTGACAACCTTGCTGACAACTGTGGTGATGCTGTTGTCAACTGTGGTGATGCTGTTGCTGACCCTGAACCATTACCACAATTTGAAGGATTTGATAACAAGTGGTAATCTGAATGTCGTTCTCTAACTGATGACATTCACATTACTATTTGTCATCTAACTAATTTTTAGAACATTTCTATAACTTTAGCTTATTGCATTTTTAATGTTCTGTAATATGTGAGAGCAATGGTAATTAAAGAAAACATATCAAGTTAGAATTTCTGTTACACCATTTCGTTGTTAGGAATAAATAAAGATGATTACTTGTACAGTATTTACATTATGCAAACCTGTTAGAGCTGTATACACATTGTAAAATAGATTAAAAATGTTATAAATGGTGCAAAGGTGACTTTAAAACAATACAGTACAGTTTACTTGAAATATCTGTGAGGAGCTGCTCCCAGCTTATCAACCTGTTCACTTAATGACTTAGTTGTAGGAATAGTGTGCGGTTGTTAATTAAAGCAATGTCTGTACAGAATACTGTAGGTATTTTATAAGTAAAAAAAATGTGGCTGTCTGCTCATGTGCATAATTTAAGGCTTCTGGTACTCTATGGAAAGTAAATTTACAGCTGCTAATCTTGATATGGTTACATCACGTCCATACAAAAGTGTGCCATTTTCTTTGTACAATTGAAAAATTATACATTTTTGCTTTTCTAGAATTCATGTGTACTTTTTCTTTCTCTTTTAGGTAGATGACTTGAAAGGGTTAGGGTCCGGGCATGGTTTAAAGGTGATTCAGGAAGTTCTTGAAACTGGAAGTTGTGAGGAGGTTATAGTTAAGAAAGATTCTCAGAAATTTCAGATTTTAAAGGTATTGTATATTTGATCATGTAAACTTATGGAATTTGTTTTATAACTATCCCATTAAGCAAATATATGTCTTCTCTGTTGTATGGACTCTTAAATTATGCTGCAAAAGAAAAAGAACTAGGTGTGATGCTATTACCATCTGGACCCTCAGGCAAATATTACCCAGTTATCATCAGTTGTTCCTACAAGAATACAATCCTTGGTTGAGTTTGGGGACAAGGGGGGGTAATTTTCCCCACACTTGCTTGACTATAAGTGTAATTTTTTTCAGCTACCCTGCAGTCAGCATGTCTGCTCTTTGCTGGATTGTTATTTATACTTTGACTTATGACTGTGGTAAGGATGATGTCCGATTCTTTTCTTGTGAGAAAGACTGAATGAATGTATCAGGGTACCTCACCATTTTTGAAGATCAAGGTCAAGGTGGTGGTGGAAAAACAGAGAACTGATGCTCGTCACTCCAATATCCACCATGTAATTCCCTTTTAAGTCTTCAAGGTCTGGAAAAGAGACTGCGGTTAGGTCTTTGGTGGCAGCTATACTGTTGATATCCTCAAAAGACACCAGACCTCTTCCAAGGCTTGATTGGGTGCCCAGCATGCTTTTTCCACATTAAGAAGCGAGAAGTTTACACACTTTTTCAGTCTCCATTCCAGGCTTTAGCCCAAAAGGGAAGCAAGAGGAAGAAGGAAAGAGGACACTGAAGCTGGCAGTCATCCTCTCTCACTGCAGCACTTTAGAGTATGCTTGTCATGCCATTTGGCAACGTGGCAGTACAATTGCCAGAGGTCTTTGTAGTCTGTGTTCTTTAAGATGATTACAGATTACCTTTTAAAACTGATGCACTCCCTTTATCACAGGTGCATCTTGTTCTCTTTTACTCTCCAGGATCATCCAAATCTCTCACACTCTCTGCAAAGATGTGGAGAACGATGCCCTGGAAGTTATTGATGACTACTCACCACTTGTTACTGGTAGGAAAGGCAAGAGGGCTGAAGACCAGTCATAGATCTCACTCCACTGAATGGGTTTGTTCTTCAGACTCCATTCAAGATGAAAACCCCATGTTCCATGTTAGCTTCCATCAGAAAGGGTGACTTCATGCTTCAGTAGGCCTGAAGGATAAATATTTTCAGATACCCACCCATCAAACCTTTTGAAAGTACCTCTGCTTCATCAGGTACAGAACTGTCTTTCAGTTTAAGACTCTGTTTTTCAAACTGTTGATTACTCCATAAGTGTTCACACAAGTGTTCACTCTGGTGTCTGCTGTTTTTGTTGTAATGTGGGGATGAGGATAAACTGGGAGAAATTGGAATCTTGAACCCTAATAAATAGCTGGTGAAGTACCTGTGCATATTAACCAATAGGGTAAGCAGCAAGAGTCTTTCTTGCACTCTTCGATCAGCAAGTTCAAGTAGGTATCAGAGCAATCTCACATCTCACCAGGAACAACCTGCTCAGCTTTGGCAGATTGTATTCAATTGCCTAACATTTCTAGAGAAGTTCATTCTTCATGGTTGTGGTCTCTTGCACTTGATCCTTTGGCACTCAACAAGGAATTGAGGGATGGTTTATCATGGTGGTTGGACGATTGGAACCTCCTCGTGGAAGTTCTGCTGAACTCTCACCTCTGCAATGCTTCTGTTACCTAATAAATGAAAGATGGGGCACACACTTGAATAGCTCATGAACTTTAGGTGTTTGAACTTGAGATGATGTTTACATGCATATCAGCATTCTCTAGATGAGCTGAGTGCTTTTGGAACTGCAAGCATTTCAAGGTGGGTTGATAGGTCACTTGGTAGTGCTGTTGGACACCATGACCGCAGTGGCATACATCACCAAGCAAGAGGAGATGGTCTTCCTCCCCCTCTACTGGAATACCAACAATCTACTTATTTCTTACTTGGCTAAACAGGAAGTTGCCACTTTTTTTCTCTCCCAAGTTAAAAGTTAAGTATACCTTAGTTTAACCATACCACTGAGATGATTAACAGCTCTCCTAGGGCTGGCCCGAAGGATTAGACTTATTTTACGTGGCTAAGAACCAATCGGTTACCTAGCAACGGAACCTACAGCTTATTGTGGAATCCGAACCACATTATACCGAGAAATAAATTTCTATCACCAGAAATAAATACCTCTTACTCTTCATTGGCCGGTCGGAGATTCGAACTCGCAGCCAGCAGAGTGCTAGCTGAGAACGGAACCCATGCTGGAACTGTTAGTGGTACCCATAGGACCACCTATTCCCAATTAAGCTTGATCTTCTGAGTGATTAGCCATGTGTTGATCACTCCTGGTCTCTGGATGACTGGTATTTCCTTCTTGGCCCAAGGTAAATAGTATCCCAGTCTGTTGGACCTTCTTGTTGAGGTGCTGAGAGTGTTACCCTTGTGTCCCATACTGCTTTGGCAGCCATATCTGCCGAGGTTCCACCAGTCCTTGGCTTTAGTTGCGGAATGCCATTTATAGTTTGTAAGTACTTAAAAGGCGTGTACCAGGCACCGTGAACAATCTGCTGCAGTGGGTGTTGTGAAAGGGGTCTCTCTTCAGTTAGAACCACTACTGTATTCAGCAGACCATGGACTTTCTAGTATACCTCTTCTAAGACCAGCTCCTTTGTTTTTATAATAAAAGACTACAGTTTAATCCTTTCCTAGGTTTTCCAGTGGCCAAACCATACAAAGAACTTTTCAAATGGCTGGGGGTAGGCAGGTGTTTGACTTCTTGATAGCTTTTGTGATTCTTATTTGGTTAAAAGCACTACATAATTAATTACCCCCTCAGCTATCAAGGAAGAACTGGATGTTTCCTCCATGTTCATCATTAAGGAACATATTTTATTTCCTCTTGTTGATGTATAAATATTTATGAATAAATCTCAAGTAGTAGTGGAGTGAATTATTTAACACTGCACTAAATTAAAAGCTTATTAAACTATGAGGTATGAATAGTACTCTTGACTGCCTCAAAAATGAGTAGTCACACTGAACAAAGAATATAGGATATAATAATTATTTTTGCAGGAAATATTGGGATCAAACATTATGCAAAGACAAATATTATCCAAATATATATACATTACAATGTTTTAAAAAGTTGATAAGGTAGTTAGCTACTGTTTAGAGAATTCCCCTGTAACCCAGAATTTCCACAAAATTTGGGACTCCTCATGTCCCAGTAATGTCAGACTAGTGTATGCCACCTTGTGCAGTGTAATAAAAAACAGCCGTAGTTATGCATAGGAAAGGTTAGTTCATCCTACACTAATGAAATTTTGTCATCGTTTACAAAGAACAAACAGATAGGAACCAAGAAGTTGGTCACTGTTGTCATTTCCAGTGATTGAAATAATTGCTAAAAAGTATTCAAGCTAATTTTCAATTAAAAATGTTATACATTACAGTATTTGTATCAGGTTATGGTTATGGAATCATAGTAAATACAAACTCAGCTCAGTTTATAATAAATATTATCCTTTAAGTATAAGAATACTCCAGAAAATGGCAACTGTGATGTTGCTACAACTGGAAAAAACCATTGTTAAATTTCAGTTTGTAATTAAGGATACTTGTGGGTAAAATTATAATAAAAACTAGTGTAGTATATACATATGCCAGCAACATGCATATCTGACATTAATTTCTACTTCCCCAAAGTATCAAACCCATGAACCTCAAATGAAAAGGCCCTGGGTTAGATTCTATGTGAGGTGGAAACTTCTTTATTGCACACTTGACAGTGTGTTGATTTCCATGCATGATTGATACTGCTGTTGAGTATCATGGACAGTATAATCTGTAAATCCATTTTTCTTACACTTTTAGATGTAGAATGTCTCCTTACAGTGTTAGATGACCAAGATAGCACTACATGAAGAGACAAATCTGTATTTGTTAAAAAGTAATCATAAGATTAATGAAGGGTAGCAATTCTCTCCCCTAGCTAATTAGTTATGTTTTTGTCATCGCTTTTTGATTATTTACTCTTACAGAACCTGAGTACTGTGTATGGTATAGGACCCAGCCTGGCTTTGAAACTGCACACCATTCATAATATAAATTCTGTGGAAGATTTGATGAGGCATTGGAGTCAAATAAGTTTAGCAGATGAGAGAATTAAAATTGGTAAGATTTGTATTGTATCCTTGGCTATCTTCAGACTCTCTGTTGAAAAGTAGGGTGCAGAGATATTTTAAGGCATCTGTTGACACCTTAAAGCCCTATTACTGGATATATGCTAGCTCTCTGTTCTTGTGGTTAAAGGGATTTTCTTAAAATTTTCATGTTGTTATTCAACCAGTGCTTAAAATTGTCACCTTAGGAAACCAATATATTCAGCTTTTAAGTTTATATAATATACATTATGAAAAAACTGATACTATTTTTCATAGATGATTTACATGTAGAGTTGCAGCCCAAAATGTATTTTTAATGGTAAAACTAACTGCAATACAGTGCTCCCCGTCATTTTTGCAGGGATAGGTTCCAGAACCCACCGCGAAATGCAAAATCCAGGAAATGCAAAACCCGTTAAAAAAAGGATTTTGACAAAGGAAAAATCTATTTCTGGAGAGGGGCCTGTGTCACCCGAATGAAATAGTCCATTCAGCACTTATTTCTAGGTAATTCCGTATGCTAGATACCAGAGAAAGCTAAATGAAATGCTGGAGTTACTACCCCCAGAGCGAGCTCCACTAGATGGAGTCTGTGTATGGAAAAGGGTGAACTACAAAACCACGGAACCTTATCCTATAGAGATTCCCAATGTCAAAAGTCCCAACGAGAGAGGTGCCGATACAAGCCCATGCACTACTCACTTACTGTATACAAGGCAACACTAGCTCTGCATTCCATGTTAGCACCCACCTCACTAGAATGAAGTTTATCAAGGGAGGGAGAGAATGAAAAACAGGGGTGGGTCACCACCGGGTGACACGGCCCCTCTCCAGAAATAGATTTTCCTTTGTCAAAATCCTTTTCTGGATACAAATCCCGTGTCACCCGAAATAATAACAGAGAAATAAACATCATTCTTATGCTATTAAAGACTTAAATAGAAACGTTGAAAACTATCAAATTCTACCCTGAACATTAGTAAGGTCCTCTAAGTTCATGTAATGAAAATAATGTAAGTGGTCACCGTCTAAGATCATGAGCTTAGAATAGCACCTGAATAGGCTTGTATTAAGAAAATACTTCCTGCCTAATAGCAGACCCAATGACAGTGGCCCCCTTTTTTAAAGGAGAGGACCTGACAAAATTGCTCTCTCCTGTCTAAAAAAAGCCTGCAAGGAGAAAACTGGACCCAGAAACAGACCTTGTAAAAGGGGAGTACTTTCCAAGGTGACCACCGAAAATGAGGACCTTCAATTGTAGATAGAAAGTTAGGGTGAGAATTCACAACACTACCCCTGATGAGGGGAAACCAAAATGATTGGTTCTGCCAGACAGGGCAGACAGTACAGGAAAACTAACACTAGAAGCTAAGCTGATTAAAAATTTTTGGGACTTCTTTAACAAGGAAAGGTAAGAACAAGATGATTGTTGGTTACCAACCTAGCTAACTCCGATACATTACTCAAAGACCAGGAAACCGAATGTGGACGGAGTACTGTTCTTAGACGACCACAGACCTTAGGGATGAAAGTTAAGAGCCTGTGAGTCTGGTTCCAACAAAACACTTTCCCCGAGGCCAATGCGCTTAGTGCATCAGTACTGTAGCTTCGAAAACTATGTGAAGAGTGCTATTACTTAACTGCAGAACCATACTGCAGTAGAGTAGGATCCCTTAACTGATTTCAGGAAAACAGTAATAACAGGACCAATATCAGTTTCCTCCTAAACTGTAAGATTCACAAAGACCACAAAGCCAGGACATCAGAGTTTGAGGGGGGCTGACGCAGGCTGAGTTTATACCAGACGGGACAGCTTGATAGTTTGTGGCTGAATTGGGTTGCAAACAGACCTACTTCAGGCCCAGGAAAAGGTCACAAGACTACCTGAATGACGCTCCGTCTAAGGACTATTCCGACACCAGGGGCGAGGCCCTGGATAGGAAAAAAGCAGTGACCTTTTGGACCCCTTTCGAGAAGGGGCCTTTTCTTCAGAGGCACCTGCGTCTGTTGGTTATAGAGAAGAATGAACCATAACCTGAACGAAGCAATTCGAGTCCAAAACCACTTGTTTACGCAGCGCACTAATGCTGTTTTGTTCAGAACCAGCCTAAAAAGAAACCTCTTGGGGGAAGAAGTTTCCCAAGGACAGGAAGACTGTCACTGCCCTCCAAAGCGTTGATATGGAACTGCCGAACGTGACCGACTAAGTACCATGTACTTCATTGGGCCAAAAATATCCACCTCACCCGCCCAGAGGGTGACGGTGTGGAATACTGAAGCCGGAGGGGAAAGCTGGAGAGGAACTGACTTCAACAAGCACTTGATAGTTGTGCAAGGCCGGAGGCCACTATTCAAGCAGGAGGAATCAGGGAGACACGTCCTGACTCCATCATACCTTGCATAAACTCAGCTTTGACTTCAGAAGGAGAACCGTCACTGAAGCAAACTGGAGAAAACCAAGACCTTTTCTTGGGCACGGGAGAGGTATGCTTGAGTTGATGAAATGATAGGACGTCCTTGCTATCTCTTTCCACTTCCAATGGATTCATAACTCTCGGAAGGCTACCCTCCTGAATCAGGTGGGATTCCTTCTTGGTTACTTAGAAGCCCAAAGACTCTAGAAACCAATTATAATGACCGGCCTCCACGACTTCTCAAAACGTAAAACAAATTTTCCTCAGGCAATTCCCAACGCTGGGTGCCCAAATGAGCCAGGCAACTAGATATGCAGCTAGCATAGCCTCCTAATACCGGAGCTGTTGAACTACGGTATTGTTCAAACTAGCAAAGACTCTGGAGCCGCATTGAGGAGGGCATGAACCTGAAGGGGTTCCTGCTCCCAGTCTGAATCCCAAGAAGGGATAGGACCTTTCTGCAACCAAGATGTGAAAGGAAGCGTCGGAAAGGTCTATAGAGGTGGTTACGGCTCCACGCAGTAGGATCCGAACCCACAAGACTGTAAGCAACCGAGACTTGCCACATGGATAAGGAAAACAAACGGGACACGCCGGAAAAATTTTCCAATGGAAGGGAACTTCCTTGGCAGACTGAAAAAAAGCCTGACAGGCCATTCACAAAGACCCCCAGAACTCTGGCCGGAGGCTGATTGAACCTGATTGTGGGGGGACAACAGTCCAGCTCCACCCCGGGCCCTGATAACTATACTCTGGGCCCAGGAACTGAAGTTCCAGTGGCCCATTCAAAAATGGTACAGCCTCCCACCCATATGAGAAATACTACAGGGAGGAGGCTTGAATGCCTCCCGTGAAGCGGATGCCTTCCCAATTTCTCGGAGAGGAGTAGGATGCTTCCTTGCTCCTATGATAACCCTGAGGGTCAGAGCCTATGGCCAAATGTCTAGTGAAAATTCTTTCCTTAGGTTTTCGTTTGAAGCAAAGAAAACTCCAGCGGAGGCACGTGGGGAGGCAGAGACACACGGGGTGTTACAAGGAGCTGATGTGTTGGCTGGACCCGCACACATCGAGGTGGAGGCTGGGAGTGAGAGCTGACGGCTGTCTAGGGGCAGAGACCTGAAGAGCCTGCACCACCACACATGAGCAGGGGGCTCTTGAACTACATGAACTTCTTGCCGGACTTGGGACAGGTCCCTTGCAAGATCAGACCGTTCTGCTCGTGGGGTAGACACCCATGAGAACGGAGGCTCTGGGTAACAGTAGTAGCCCCAGACGGGCCAAAATAATAACGCCCACCTGGGGAAAAGATTAATTCTCCAGGTGAAACTGTTCATAAGATTTTTCAGCTCAGGCGGAACGGGCAAGCCTGACTTACCCCTGTTTCAGCTTCCGAAAATTGACTCTGGAAGTTTAGGGAGCTGTACGCTGAATAAATTAGAACTGGGTAGTCCGGGGTTAGAAGATTCACTGTGAATGTATCTGTGATATCTGTCTCCAACAAATGCCTCAGCGATACATTTTCAAAACAAGCCTGTTGATAAGAGGCTACATTCGAGCACAAGGGGTAAGAAACAGGGCTCTCAAAGAGAGCACGGTAAGACCCCACATCTGGCGTGAACTTGGAATTCTCTGCCTGCCACTCCGTTAGAGTTCTCAGGGACGATGTGTCAGCCCTAGCTGAGGGCTCACTTATGGATCCTGCCAGACAGATGCCATGTTCGTTCTGACAGTCTGGTAAAACCGGATAAGAGGATACCAGACCGGAAGGGAAGAAATGCCCTTCCACCAACCTCCGTGTGCCCACACCCGACAGGAGGGTGCCTTCATGCTGGGAAGCATAAAGGGAAGGCGCCAAGATTCCCAGACTGGAGGGGAAAAGAATGGAGGTGTCCGAACGATAGAATTCGAACGGAGCAGGACTTAACAGGTGATCCATTGACAATGAGTCTTGAGATTAATCTCTTGGGATTTAAGCTCCTGGGAAAGGGAAGGCACGGACCATGAGGTAGATAGTTAGTTTAAAAGGTTGACAATGACCCTCAAATCGAGCTCCTTATAAGGAGACCTCTAAAATTTAGTTTCATCAACAAAGGAAGGAGGGGGTAACCTCTTTGCTTTGCTTGGGCATTTCCCCTTTCCAGAAGACTAGGCCAAAAACTTGTAGATGGCACCTTTAATTAGAGATCCGAGACGTCCTAAAATTCCCCGAGCATCCACACTCTTCTTGGTTTAAAAAAAATCTTCCTAATAAAAACTTTTTGTCTTTTTCTTTTTTTTTTTACTGACTTCACCTTAGGGACGGTAGACCAGAAACCCTAACTGAAAATTGATGAGAAGCTAACACAATCCCCTAAAGGAAAAGTTTGCCTCACCTAATTTTCGAGCTAAGCGGAAAAGGTTTGCCTCAATTATTCCCGCACCTACTTATCGCTCCGGGACGATGTTCACAGGTCTGAGAAAACGAGACAGAAGGCCGCAGCGTCTTCAGAAAACTCTCCGTAAACAATTAACTTGGCGAAGAGTTCACGAGACTTGCGGCCGCCTCAGGAGGGGGAAAATTAGGACCCCAGACACCGGAGGAACAACTATTAATAAGTTATATAAGACGGAGTTTGGCGAAGGAAAACCGATGGGTGTATATGAAACCTACCAATTTACCGAGAATCTCGCCCGAAACGGAGTTTAGGAAATCGATAGGCGTATATGAAACCTACCGATCCACCGAGAATCTCGCCATCCAAAGAGAGCCCAAACACCTGTAAGATTAACTATTAATAAGCCACAAGAGGCGGAGAACCGATAGGTTTATATGAAACCCTACCTTAACGAATCCCGTCCGAGACGGAGTTTCACGGAGTGAAATCGATAGGCGATATGTGAAACCTACCGATTTATCAACCCAAAGAGTGACTAAATTAATAAGCCACATGAGGCGGAGCTTGACGGAGGTAAAACCGACAGGTGTATATGAAACCTACGGTATTCATCAGGTAGCCTGCTCGGGAGAGCATAGCGTATAACGCAATCTGCCGGGTGCCAAACGACTAATAATAAGCCAAAGGAGGCGGCGTTTGGCGGAGATAAAACCGACTGGTGTAAATAAACCTACGGATTCATCAAGTAGCCTGCATCGGAGAGAGCATAGCGCATTTACAACCTTCCGAGTCAAGAATAAGTCACAGGAGGCGGAGTTTGGCGGAGACGAAACCGACAGGTATATATAAAACCTTTCACGGGTTCATCAAGAAGTCTGCTCGGGGGAGCATAGCGTACTTCAATAACCTTCCGTGCCAAACTATAAATCCAAAACAGACTTGCTCACACCGAATGGGAGCTATAGACTCTGTAACTGCTGGTTTGTTGCAGGATAGCGGGAGCATTCCTGCACTTGACAAAACCAGCCGAAAACATATGAGAAAAGGGCATGCTGGAACGGATGCCGGAGCAGAGTACCGTAGCAGCCACTCTTTCCTAGTCAGACCAGGAAAACCCCGGAGAAAACCGGAGAGAAAACCGGGCTAACAGGACAAAACTCATAGACATAAAAACAGAGTCAACGGAACATTCCTTTATATCATGTTTGAACAAAAACCCAAAGGTTATGAACTGTTCGAAGTGGGCGCACTCCGAGCCAAGAGAGAAAAATTCCCCGGAGGAGGATATCCTGAACTTATAGTGGTGGGGGGAATAAACGCACGACCGCTAAACACTAAAACCGCCGTAGCAGTAAGCAAGAGCGCCCAACAAGATAACGAAACACCGAACAGGTAGTAGCAAAAGGAGGGGGAACACCGAAAGTAAACAAAGCAGAAGACAGTTAGGTGGAAAACGCTAACTGGCCTCTATGAGATCCCAACAGTGAGGTGCGAACATGTAGGAAGCACCACGAAGGAAATAGTCGATTAAAAGGAAGGGGGAAGGATAGGCCAGGAGGTTGGTAACCCAAAGCAGCGACCAGGGGTGGGACAGCACTACTAGCGCCCAGAGATTCTCATAGATCCCCTCGCTATGTAAGCTGTGTAGCACGACAAGAGCGAGAGAAAAGGAGAGGAAGGGCAAAAACCTCATGGCCAGGAGAGCAATGAAAGATAAAAGGAGTGTGAACAGGAGTGGGGAGAGCACTCCCGGTCACCTCCAGGTCGAGGTGGAGTGCCAACTCAGACACACCGAGGGACAATCAATCAATGCAGAGGGAGGGGATGTAGGCTACAACATAAAATAAGGATAAATTGCTCTCAAGCCTTGGAAAGTTAACAAACCTTGAAAACAAACCAAGGGGAGAGAGAGAGCAAAGGATAAAAGGGAGAGAAGGGGACTCTCGATACCACAAAATAATATATATATATAGTCGGTAAAAGAAGTGTGAACAGGAGTGGGAGAGCACTCCCCCTCACCACTGGTAAGCAACCCAAAGAAGGATTGAACTAGGACAGGCTTTTCATCTAGGTAAACCCTTTCTATTCCAGCTCCTAACTTATTAGGAACATTAGCCTAAGTGAAAAGCACCTGAAACAGGGAGAGGGTGGACGTAGGCAATATATCCAAGCCAAAACCAAACAAAGGGAAGCACCAGACATAAAACACACATGTACAGAACGAGATCACCGACATGAAACTCATACGTATACCCTCGATCGAGAACGTCCTCATTAACGATTTTTCCCCTGAGGGGAAAAGTGTTATGTCCAACCCCTAGGCTAACCTAACTGACGATGTAAAGGAAGGAAGCCTAGGAGAGGGGTAAAGCCACTAACCAACTAACTCAAAAATTCATAATAAAACAAAATTTTTCTATAAGGTACATGTAGGAGGATAGGAAGGCCCAGCACAACATGGACGTGAAGGGACATGACCGACCTTCCAGTTAAATGAAAGTACCCCAAAATTAACAAAAATCAAAAGCATCCAAGCACAAGGTCAAAAATTAAATGTACCAATGAAAATCATGTTCCCATACACTTAGAGAAGTGAGTCTAAAACAAGGCAAAAATAAGGCCAAAATAAGAACGAATAGGCCCGAGGGGAACCACGTAGCCTAAACAACAAGACAGCACTTGACCAGGAAGGGAACACAAAATTCACAAAATAAACAAAATTATAAAAACAAAGTAAAAACAAAGTAAAACCGTAACAGTACCAATGAAAATAAGATCCCCAAAGGCTAAGAGAAGTGAGAGACAAAAATAAAGCATAATGAGGCCATGATAATAACCTGGGCTCGAGGGGAAGCTCAAGCCCTAAACGCTCAACAACACTTCTCGTAATGAAGCCACGATAAAAGCAAATGGCCCCGAGGGGGTAGCTCAGTCACCTAACGCTAAACATCACTCTCATAATGAAGCCATGATAAATAAAGCGAATGGGCCTGAGTGGGTAGCTCGTAGCCTAAACGCTAAACATCATTCCCGTAATAAAAATCACTCTTACATAATGAAGCCATGATAAAAGCGAATGGGCCCGAGGGGGTAGCTCGTAGCCTAAACGCTAAACAGCACTTCTCGTAGTAAATGGGTACAGAACAAACATAAAATTAATCAAACCCACTAAAGTTAGGGATCATTAATGGTAAAATATCCCAAATAAAAAGGGATACAAATAAAAACACAAAACAAACATGCCGACCCAAGACCAAGAGAGGTCAAGAGACGACGTGAGAGGAGATCGAGACGGGCGTTATAAATCCCTTTAATTATTAAGCTAAAGGAAAATAAGGAGCCTCAACCGCCTAAAAAACAATAAAACACTGGTACTCAAGTAATTGAAGAAGAACCTTCTGCGAGGATGCCATAAAAAATAAAAAAAAGAGCACAAAATAAGGATCACAACGAAATTACGTGTGAACTAAAAACGTGCTAAAATGGAATGCGGCTAGTGTTGCCTTGTATACAGTCCGCGAGTAGTGCATGGGCTTGTATCGGCACCTCTCTCGTTGGGACTTTTGACATTGGGAATCTCTATAGGATAAGGTTCCGTGTTTTGTAGTTCACCCTTTTCCATACACGACTCCATCTAGTGGAGCTCGCTCTGGGGTTGTAACTCCAGCATTTCATTTAGCTTTCTCTGGTATCTAGCAATGGAATTACCTAGAAATAAGTGCTGAATGGACTATTTCACCGGGGGACACGGGACCCCGATCCAGAAATTACTATAACTGCCAAATACCCTGTACCCTTTAAACTAAAATGCATATAACTGCCCATTTTAACAGTTCACTGAATAATTTATTAGTTCAAACAAAAATATACCTTAAATTATCATATTAAAACAATTTCATATTTCAAACAAAAATACACCCCAAAACACCCAAAGTCAGATTACCCTTCTACGTCTGTTGCTCTTAAGTATATACATCCCTAAAATGCTTATAATTAATGTTAATGAAACACAGCAAAATATCTATAAAATGTGTAATACAAATTAAGTAAGTCTTTAATACAAATTAAATAAATCTCTATAAATGTTTAATACTAATTAAATAGATCTTTAATGCAAATTAAATAAGTCTGTCTTACAGAACGTTAACAACTAATCAAGTTACCCCTGTATACATAAGCATAGCCATTTTCTCTCGTAGTATTGAAGTCGTTCCGTTTTCCTTTTACATTGGTAAAAACAATTATTGTCACTAGTGTATTAAGTATTTTTAAAGTGCATATGTATTTTTGTTTTCTCTTCCTTTCTTAGCGCTCTCTCTCTCTCTCTCTCTCTCTCTCTCTCTCTCATTGAGATAAGGGAGATTGATTTTTTATGCATGTTCATTTGTTTTGTACAATATGGTTTTTCATATTTTCCATGCTATAATTACAGCTTTATTTATTTCAATAAAGCAGACTGGAAAATAAAATTAAAATAATTAGCGAACATTTTAGATACTGTACGATATGCCCTATCATCCAGAAACATTTTACAGTAATATAATTTCAAATACATCTTACTATTACCTTTAAAAGGGAGAGGTCATAAACTTGTTAAGCTCATTCTGGCACCCCAGAATGAGCTTAACAGCTTACAATTTGTATTGATTTATTTAATTTTTATTAAACATTTTATTGATATTTTGCTGTGTTTACATTAATATTAACATTTGAAAATTAGTAAATAATTTTTTACCATAAAAATGTATTTAGACATGAAATAAAATGAAAATACAGTAATTAGTGAATATTGCACTATGAAAAGGGCCCCAGAATGAGCTTAGTGCCTTACGATTTGTATTAAAGATTTATTTAATTTGTATTAAATGTTTTATAGATATTTTGCTGTGTTTATATTAATATTAATATTTGAAAATAGTATTCATTTTTTATCATAAAAATGTATTTAGCCATGAAAATAAAATGAAAATACAATAATTAGTGAATATTGCTCCATGAAAGAATTCACGAATTAGTGAAAGTTCCCAAGTAATAGTGAAAGATATGTTCCATAAAAATCCATGATAAAGTGAAGCGTGAAAAAGTCAGGGTCCACTGCAGTTCTTCTTATGGCTGTCCTTTATCCAGTACACCAATGCAGATTCCATCTTAACAATTGTTTTATCACTCACTGTCGAAACTGTTTTTGCACTAGCATTCACAGCCTTTCTTATCTCTGCCTTTTCTTCTTGATGTAGCATACAGTCTTCTCATTCACACCAAAATGGCAGGCTACGGCTGTGTAACTGTTGCCTTCTTTTAACCTATCCAGAAGTTTTACCTTCTCCTCGAGCGTCATGACCTTCTGGGGTTTAGGCTGTTTGCCAGAAGCCTTAGAAGGAGCAGGGTGTTTAGGAGGCATCTTAGGGCATGATTACACAGATTAATATTGCAAACAAAGACGCTGAAAGTACACAGTAAAACTGAGGTGTGTACTGTACATTGAACTCTAAGCACAGTATAAGTGGATTCTGTAAGTGAAATAACATTTGATATTATGCTGTTTTTTTTTCTTTAAATGATATGTATACAGAGAGAGAGAGAGAGAACTGAGGTGTATGCATCGAAGTCTAAGTACAGTATAAATGGATTCTGTAAGTGAAATAACATTTTAGTGATATTTTGCTGTTTTTTTATCGAAGGATATGTATACTGAGAGAGAGAGAACTGAGGTATTTATACATTGAAGTCTAAACACAGTAACTAGCTGGGGACGAGACTTGACAGGCATGGTTAAACTATAGCTGGGGAGGAGAGTAATAATGTTTGTTTTGTGTTGCCTACGTATGAAAGTAGGATTTTAAATATTTTCATAGTGTTAGAGATAAAACAACAGTGATAAAGTATTCTCTTATGTAGTGTTATAATATGTTTGATAATCATAGTCAACTAAAATTGTAATAAAGTACAGTACATCAATCAGACAAAGCAAAAAATGTGGCAACAAGTGCATACCTACGTATGCACACACTCACACATTCTCATAGTGAACTTCCTGGCTTTGTTTGTTTTCGTGTTTTCATGTTTATGGTAAGGTAATTGATGTTTCGTTAAAGGATATGTTCAATACATACTGATATATGGTAGAGAGAGAGAGCTGAGATTCTATGTCGTCGAACTTGCTACTGTTGGTTTTGTGTTGCGAAATTTGGGACGGACCATCTTCTCAAGTTTTGTCACAACCTAGGTATTGTGATAAATCTGGAAAAGGCTAATCTTCTTCCCAGCCAGAGGATTCTGTACCTGGGAATGGTGATAGACACAACCTAGTCAAGAGTTTTCCCATTGGACCAGAGAATAGAGAGGTTCAGGGCAGTAGCTCACTCCTTCTTTTCAAAGAATGAGCAACCAGCTCACCAGTGGCAAGTAGGGCCTCTTGACTTCTCTGGAGAAGCTGGTCCCTCATGGGCATCTTCATGTTCAGTCCCTGCAGCGGAGACTAAAGGAGTTTTGGTCTCCAGCAGGAGACTTCCCTCAGCTCCAGGTCCCTCTATCGGCAGAGGTGAGAAATGACCTGTTGTGGTTGGATGATCAGAACCTGACAGTGGGAGTTCCTCTCTTGGATCTTCTCCTGTTCTCAGATGCATCCTCTGAAGGTTGGGGTGCTCATCTGGAAGAGCTCCTGACTTCAGGGGTGTGGAGCTCTCAGGACAAGCAGCTCCACATCAACGTGTTAAGAGTTGAAAGCTGCCCTCCTGGGTCTTCATGAGTTTTGGGAGAGGGCAGTAGGTCACTCTGTTGTTCTGATGTCCAGCAACATTACGGTGGTGACGTATGTGAACAAACGGGGCCTGGTGTCACGCCAACTTCACTCGCTGATGGTTGAATTGCACCAGTGGGTGAGTGATCGGAACTCAGTGGAGCTCATGGCCAGGTACATTCCAGGCAAAAGGAATGTAGTGGCCGATAAGCTGAGTCATCAGGGACAAGTTCAAGGTACGGAGTGGCCTCTGCATCAGGACAGCAGACAGGCTGTTTCATCTGTGGGGAAGACCCATGTGAGACCTCTTCCTTACAAGGTTCAAAAGAAAGCCGGAGGCCTATTGTTCGGTGGTCCCAGATCCGTTCACTGTGGCGTAGGATGCCCTTCAACATCCTTCAGACAACCTGAAAGTTTATGCCTTTCCTCCATTCTGCTTGATCTGCCATGTCCTGAACGGTGGTGAATTCCAAGAATCTCAGGATGACCCTAGTAGCTGCTTTGTGGCCCCAAGCAGAGTGGTTCCCCGATCTTCTGTTTCTATGTTGTCCAAGAGCTTTGAGCAGTCTTGTTCTCCTAGGGAACTCAAGCCTCCTACATGGGACCTAACTCTGGTGCTGGGTAGTCTCACTCGAGCTCCATTCGAGCCACTGCGTCAATCATCAGACAGGGATCTGACCTTGGAAAAAGTTTTTCTTCCAGCTTTGGCTTCCTCGAAGATAGTTGGTGAGCTCCATGGTCTAGATTATGATGTTAAACACACCAGGGGTTGGGGGTCTGTGGCTTTCAAATTTGTCCTGGAATTCGTGGCTAAGACTCAAAATCCCTCGGTTCACGATGACAGATCTGCATCTTTTCCATTCCTTCCCTTAGGGATTTTGTTAACAGCAATCCTCAGGAGTTACTGCTTTGCCCGTCAGAGCACTGTGTGCTATCTGAAAAGGACTCGTCACCTAAGACCTAGGTGCCATAGACTTTTTGTTAGCACAGGCCGAGCCAAGAAATAAGTGTCAAAGAATACTGTTTCATTTTGGCTGCATGAGGTAATCAGGAGAGCCTATGCCTCATCGTCAAGTTCTGTCTCCAATACCTTGCATGCTTAGGCACATGACACCAGGGAAATGGGTTCTTCTCTGGCATTTAAGATGAACTTGTCTGCTTATAGGATTTTGAATGCTGGTTCTTGGCTTTGTCAGACCACGTTCATTTCCTTCCACCTGAAGGACATTGCCCACAGGTCCTTGGACACTTTTTCCTTCAATCTGGTGGTGGCTGTTCAACAAGTTGTGTAGCTCATCCAGTGCCCTTGGCAGGACAGTTTATATCTTGCCGAAGGTGATAGTGTGGAAGAGAGAATGAGTGAGATGACTTGTCTCTTTTCTTTCCCTTTTTCTTTCTTCTCTACCTACGGGCAGTTTTGAAGAATAAGACATCATAAGCTGGAACTGGCTTGATGCTGGTAAGTGTTGCAGCCTTACTGTTACAGCATTTTTATGTTCCATCCAACATACAAATTTGCTTCTCAGTAGCCTGTACTTCTCTCTGTGGCAAGGGGAGTGAGAAGTGGTGACAAACCCATTACCTGTGGCTGACATGGTTTGTTGCTCGAACAGATATAGTTCTCTTTGACTTCGTATATGCAATGAATCTAGCTTGCTGCATTGTATTTTAACCCAGTGGACTGGGTGTTAAGATACCCACTTATCTAACAACTCGGAGGCTTAGGTCCTCTTCCTTAGAACTCTAATTTCTAGGAAGAGTGATCAGGTGTGCTGAACCTCCAGTCAACTCAGGATTCTCATACCTGCCTCCAAGTGTGAGTCTGTCCTAATGTTAAGACCGAAGGTTTGTTCCACGTATGAACAAATGACAAATTTTTAGTTAATTTGTATTTTTCATAGCTAACAAACCTGAGGTCTTAACATAGACTGCCCACCTCTGGCCACCCCTCTTATATCTTATCTTGGTTTGGAAGAAAGCCTGAATGCGTCATGAGGTTCCAGCTCGGTCTGTGACCCATTTCCACCTCATCTGCGCATCAGATGCCACAGATTCCTTGCATATACAATTTTTTATTGTTTTTAAACCGGTTTCCAGCTGTTCAGAAGTTTTATCCCAATGTTAAGACCTCAGGTTTGTTAGCTATGAAAAATACAAATTAATTAAAAATTTGTCATATTTGTTGGGTTGTACATATGGATGGTCAAGTCGCAATGCATATATGACATGACAGCAATGTCTGTTTCCTACTATGAACAAATATAACACTAACGAATCAAAGAACGTTATCCACTTGGCATTTTTCAGTCCTTAGGGTCCAACATTTTGGCTAATAATCATAATTTTTTTTATCCTTCCTTGCATTTATGTAGTAGAAATTTTCAGTTTAGGTAGCAAAAAACTAGACAATTCATCTTAGTTTCATATGGTGTTCCTGATTTGTTATGAATATTTTGTATAGCAAAGAAAAAATGTATAATTTTGAATAACTTTAACTTTTCATTCTTTGAATATTTTGGATAACTTTAACTTTTCATTCTTTGAATATACTGTACTGTGATAAATTGTAATTATTCGATTTTGAATTAACAACAAAATCAGTTTTTACCATGAATAATAATAATACAGCAATTAATCAAGAAAATTTTTGCAAAGCTTTTTTAGCCCTTGAAGTCAAACTCTTGGTTTGAGAATCATAATTTCTTATCATCCTTTCTAGTATGGTATGCTATATCAAGCCATAACTAGTGCAAACAGCTGTAAAATGCATGGTGAAAAAAATTTATTTAGCTCTGTAACTTGATTTTTTTATTAAATGTACATTTTTATGGATATGTCAAGAAATTCTGATTTTGGCTAATTTGTGCCTCATTTTTAATTTATAAGTTTATTTTGAAAATTCACAATGAAGTACAATTGTTCAGCTTTAAAATGACTAACCAGTTAAATGGAAATTCAGAGCCCATGAGTGTTTAGTGAAAATTCAGTGTGATTTATCAGACAAGTTCTGTTGCCTACCCATAAATCTTAGATTGAATTGAGAGTGTTGGTTAGGAGATTTGGGATTACCCATGACCCCTGATAGACAGGCATCACTCACTGCTTTGCATGTTAAACCAACCATCCTGTACGTGAAAAGGTAAAAGTTTGTCTGTGGAAAATTTTTTTTTTTTTAATTTTTATTTTTATTCTGAATACCTTGTTCAAAGCGAATGTAAACATCTGTGCCTAGAAATAGAATAATTTAATTTGGCTATTTGTATACATTTTTTTACCTGTTGGGATTTATGGGAAATGTTGTTAAATGTAGCAACGTCTTTTTTAGGTGTTTTGCAGAAGCACATTATTTAAATTTTAATCTGCATATATTCCAGGTGTCACATATCACTCTAATTTGAATACTCCAGTAACCCTAGATATTGCCAAGAAAATTATGGAATTAGTGAACATAGAGTTATGTAAAATAAAAGAAGGATTTGTTTTGGAACTTGCTGGGGGATTCAGAAGGTAAGATGCATTTGGTGCCTGTTTAACTGCATCTTTTTTATTAGTAACCATAATTGAAATTTTTCAGCTTTCAATGCAATTGGTCATTGCGCACATTATATAATTATCTAGAATTATACAGTACATAATCTTAATTTGTTCCTGCACAAATACAAACCTTTGTTCTTTACATAGGGATTTTGCTTGTGAAAGTGAGCTGGAACGGCCATTCAAACTTATTGACAAGGTAGTCAGCTACCAACATGCAGGATAAACCCCGCCCACCTGTCAATCTGCACTCCACTTTTCCTTCAGGTGCCGCTGAGTCCAAACATCTTTTATGACTCTCTGCCTGACTTTTGCCATTCAAACTTTTATTCATTAGACCTAAGTATTCCTTTTCCATTTTTGGTTGTTGACTATGTTTGTTTTGTATTTTCAAACCCATTGGTCAAATAAGCCTTCTTGCAAGGAATTAAGTTTGTGTTTTCCTCGCCTCTGTCAGTACTTCTTTCATCAGACATGTAACAGTATCTGGTAGTAACACAACAGCTGTTTCATCCTCCGATAGATTTAGCCACTTCAGAGTCCATGAAAGTAGTGGCTGCCTTAATTATGGTAATCCTGTTGTTACAATCTTCCTTTGTATTCATTGGAAATGGGCCAGGTAGCCTTCTTTGATTTTTGTGGCTTAGTCTTTGTGATTTTCGACTACTGCAGGTGGGGTGAGTTTCAACAGTGATGAAAGGAGGTAGAGGTGTTCTCCTTCCCTTCATCATCTTCATCTATGTCATTCTTTTGAAACTCATCTCCACTTGGACCCAGTTGCAAGTTTAGAGTTGGGGGTGGGGAGTCTGCCCTGCATTAGAAGGCTTATTAAGCCTCTTTCTGTGTGCCTTTCCCTTCAAGGTAGGGTGGGGAGTGTTGATCGCCATCAGTGTTTGATTTCCCAGTTTGTTTTCGTGGTTTTTGGACCAGGTTTACAGGCGGCAACGAGTATGGAGTGTTCTCCCTACTTTTCTGTGGTCAGATGACCATAACAACAGGTAATCACTTCTACCCTTCCCAGTGGAATCTTTGGAGTTTTTGTATGGCTCGTTCACACAAACCATTGTTTTTCATTACCCGGCCTATGGGTCAGGTTAGGTTTGCTGATGATCCACGGATGTTCTCCTTATTGTTCTTTGGTCAGGCAACTGGGCTGATATGGAAACACTTCAGCTCCCCCCCCCTCCCCCATGGTTTTTCGGGATCACACGGGGAAGGGTTTGTGCTGCCTGTTTATGCTGCTCATTCATTCCCAAATTTTCAGTTTTGAATTGAGTTTTTTAATTGAGCCTGTGTTCCCAGTTCTTTTATGGTCAGATAGATGGACATGGTGATGGTAGCATTTTGACCTGGCTGTCTCCGGCTCGTTTGGGTCATTAGAAAGGGGTTAGCAAGACCATGTCGTGCTGCTTGGGCACTATCAACGGCTCCAGTCTTCAGATTGAATTGTTCAGTAGTGACGGGTTTTGTGGAGTTCTCCATCGCTTCTGATCTTCCTCTTTCAGTACTTTCAATTGGAAGGAGAGGGCTACTATGTTTGACTATCCCTGCAGGAAGTCGTGATAGGTTTCCAGCATTTGTTCCTTTCCTGAGGAAGAGAACTGATTGCCCCATGTATGGTACTGTTGCACCCATGGTTTTCTGTATGGGTACAATTGTTGCCCTGAGCCCAGACAATCTCTGGGCCATCCAATACCCAGGCTGACCTATCCCCAGGCCAGCCAGTTCCTTAGCTGTCATACCAATGGTCCAGGACTCCTTGACACTACCCTTGCTCTGTGCATGGGTGCACCTACTATCCATGCTGACCAATTCAGTCAAGGGTCTTGACCCACCGGTCTGTGACCCCCTGCTGTTACCCATGCTTATTGCAGGGGTGCAACCACTATCCAGGGTTCCCTGAGACCGAGGAATGCTGTTCCAGCATAGCTAGCCAGGCTATCTAGGTCAGCCAAGGTGCATGTACTACTGGTACAGGATCTTTGGCTTGCAGGGGTCCAGGGGAAGCGACAGGGCCCATGCAGTCCTGTCATCCTGACTTAGTTAGGGGTGATTTCCCCTCTCCTTCCCTTCTTTTCTGTAGAAGTTCATCTAAGAAGGTTTGGCACAGTCATGGATAGCTCTTGCCAATGTTTTCATGAGTGAGTACACTCTTCATGTCCCGCCTTGGGTTTGCTATCAATTGGTTTGACTACCCTACCCAGCTCAGCTCATCTTATGGAGGCCTTGCCTCTTCTAGACAGGGCAAAGGTGCCAAGGACCATTCCCCCTTTTTTCTGCAGAGGTTAAGCATCTGGGCAAGGATAGGAAGCTTTCACACTTCTTCCCAAGGTTTTACAAGGAAGTATGCAGTCATATTAGCCCTAGAACCAAAAGGGTTATATGCCAATCTGGGAGTGATCTCGAGGGGGTTTTCAACAGGGTTCCTCCTACAGGAGGGTTGTATCAGGTTTGTCAGTTCCTGGAATGGTCCCAAGGGTCCTGTATGCCTGGATTCAGTTACCAAGGTGCAGAGTCCGCTATTCTAGAGGCCATCAAGCTCAGTTGCAAGCTTGGTGGCCATGGGAGAAGTGCTGGGACAATTTCTGCAAATTTCCCTGCCACTGAGTTGCCTTGGTCATAACTTACTAGTGGTGTTATGAATCATTGGCTTTCATTAGTATCTGCACAGGCAGTTCACTCAGGATAAATCCAGTGTAGTGATTTTCTACTTGGCCCCCTGACTTTCTGCTTGCCTCCCTGACTCGCCAATAGATCTTTATCTTGGTAAGTGCTAAACCAATACCACAAGTAAATCTCTCTCTCTCTCTCTCTCTCTCTCTCTCTCTCTCTCTCTCAATGGATGACCCAAAGGATAAGGTTATATTCGAAATGCTTTTGTCTGGGGATAGTCTCTGCCTATGACCTGGCCCATCAAGCAACCTCCTGTGAGCTGTTGTTGCATGTAAGGGGACAAGATTCAGTGGCATCTTGAGTCCCTGTGCAAAATTTTGGCACCGAGTCAGTGCTAGCCTTGAGAATTGATCTGGTTCTGGGGTCTACTTAATTCCTTTCAGGATGAAGTAGAGGCTATGGAAAGATTGGTGCCGTTGCTTATAGCAAAATCCACCACTTTTTGCAGCTACACCCGCCTCCTGCTTACATCATGACCATTCCTTGAAGCTGATTGATTGGCAATGGTTTAAAAAATTTGGTTAATCTTTGGTTCTTTTCATCTTCATTAATTTTGCAATGGTTGTTTTACCGAACTAAAATGTGTTCTGCTGATTATCAGAAGGAAACGTTATGTTATCCCCTGAAATGAAATCATAATGCACATCTCCCTAAACATGGTAAAAAAAAGGAAAATATGAATAAAGTCAGGAGTGTTCTGCAATGCTGCAATGTTGTTTTTTGTAAATGAGGATCACCTAAATACGGAGGCGAATCTGTGCATTTGAATTACAGGACAATGATAATTACCATCTGATATTGTCAAGCATGTTCACCATTCTAAATTTAAACACAGACTTTCTCAAAGCTATGCAGACTGGTATTTCATATTCATTTTAAGAAATTTTACTATATTTTAATAGTCATAAAATCAATTTCATTGCAAATGTTTACGCAATCAGTGAGATGACAAGCAGTGACTGCACTCTACAAAATCGGAATATGCCTATGTTTAACTTAAAGTTACTGTATGATAGGCTATACAATTCATATTGGATATAATTTGCCAAGAATTTTTAAAGGACAGTATCTCCTTTCAAAATAAGAGGATCATACAAAATGATGTAGACCTATAATGTCCTATGTCTTTATGTTGGCTTAAGCAGCTCATGACATTTGGATTATAGGCCTATCTTATATTCAGCCTTTTTTTGCAGTTCTTGTTGTGGTTATTCTTGTTTTTGTTGCTGCTGTTATTGTGCTTGTAGTGTCTGAAAATTTTTCACATGGTAACCTAACATTGCAGAATAAACATAGACCTATTCATAAAATTCTGCCTACTATTGTTAATTGAAATTTATTAACTTGTTTTGATTAAAAGTAATTGAGATCTTTATGAATATAGTCTATGCGAGAATATTCTCTTAACAACAGAGAGAATGAGAGAGAGAGAGAGAGAGAGAGAATTTACTGACTCTTATGTATCCTTTTGTCCAACAGGGTAATCTTCATAATGCCCCCAAAATCAAATGATTAATGGGCTACTCACAGACTTGCTTGGATCATCTCTTACATAACTCTTTCAGCTTTTTTCGTTATGTATCTTATGATGCCTTCATTTTCATAGAAATGCTCCAGCAGTCTTGTATTTACTCATCACAGTAATATAATTTGTTATCCCTTTTGTAAGTATATTTTTAATATGATTCATTGAGAGCAGTTTGATAGATGTGGGTGAGGCTGAGACAGCCCTATGGTTAGTGCCATCGGCTACATCCCAACAAATTTTACATATATTCTCTTTGGTATAAGTGGTGTTACATTTACTGTGGCCACATACACATGTATGTATTTATGCACATGCTTTTATGTGTACATTTCACTGTATTTACATACATTATATATTGTGGGGTAACAGATGTGGGTATAAAACTATTTACAATAAGAAATTGACGTGTAGGCCTATGCCTTGTCATTGTCTCAAAATTATAAGAATTTCATGTGTAGGCCTATGCCCTTTCATTGCCTCAAAATATAAGAAATTGATGTGTAGGCCTATGCCTTGTCATTGTCCCAAAATATAAGGAATTGACATGTATGCTTATGCCCTGTCATTGCCTCAAAATGTAAGGGTTTGATATGAAGACCTAATCTCACAATGACTAACATTTGACGTGCAGGATCACATGTGTAGGCCAACTCAAATTTAAGAAAAAAGCAAGAGGATTGTATATTCAGGTTGTGCATGATCAAAAGAAAAAACAGATGCACAAACAGAATGACCCAAGATCTTCATAATGATATTATATAACTTAATCTATCTTTTATCGGAGATATCAGTTGCAGACTTCACAACTCTGGGAATTCAAATCTGTGGTGTGATTCATGCACGGAATTCAACATTACTGAACGGATTCAAGTCCGTACTGGTAATCATATGGATTGTCAATTAAATTAGTATGACGTTATTCCCCTTATGAGAGCTAGCCAATCACTGGCGTGCAGTGGGCGGGGCTTAGCTGCAAAGAGTGGTGGGTTTTGCTATAATGGCACCTGTCTCTGCCAGGCTCTCAGTCCTATAGGGAATTACAGTTGAACTTTTATGTTCAGTTGGCCTTCTCTTCTTTGGGACAGTGGAGGTTTAACTTCATTTTTCTTGTGAAATTTCCCTGATTTTTCTTCCAGGTGGGAAAGGGCATGGGCGGCATTCTTTCCCTGCAGCTGCTCTTCATGAGAGAGTGTCAGTCTCTTCTGAGTCCCCATTAACTCTTACCTTTTCCGGTCCATTTCCTTGCCTTATTTGCGGCTTGCAATGGGACCTAACCCTTAGTGGGGGTGAGCAGTGCTGAAGATTGGCACTAGATGTCGATGGGGAGCCACTTCTCTCATCTTTCAAGGGACTAAAAGGATGAGTATTTTTCAAATACATATTTTAGTCATTTCAGAAATACCTCAGCTTTACTCTCTGGGAGGAAAGATGAAAGACCTTCCCCAAGGTCTAAAGAAGAGTGTACATTGATGCCAACTTATACAGACCTTTCCCAAGGACTGAAGAAGAGTCTACACTGATGCCAACTTATACTCTTTTGTGAAGGGTATACTGGGTGTATTCAGAGACTGACTTTTCCTGGCAGACCTGTTGCACTGTTGGCTGTAGGACAACCTGCTTTCTCAAGTTCAGTAGTGCTGAACTCCAAGATTTTTACCTTCTTTCCCAACTAGAGAATGAACATCCGGATTGCTGGTTTACAGCAGCAACAAGAGTTTTCGTAGGATTCTTGAGCCAGCAAACAAGTTCCTGTTGTTTCAGGTACAACTTGCTTCGGGTTGTCACTGTTTTTTAGTTCCTTGTAGAGGTGGGTTCTGAGAACAACTTCACCTCCTCTCCCAGCTTAGTTTCAAGAAGTTGTGTCTTCAGGCATCTGAGACTATTGTGTCTTCAGGTAACTGAGACTATGACAGGATGCTGGGAACTGTACATGGGAATGCCTCCTAGTTTTCCCGAGGGATGCTTTCATGGTCAAATGCATCCAATGAGATTTAGGAGACACTTCTGGGCATTGCTCACAGTGGTGAGTCTCTCTTTAGAGCTGACGGTTAGATCCTTTTGACACCAGCTTTACTATTGGAGACAGGTAACAGGGACATAGGTCCCTAATCACCTGTATGGCGAAGAAGTTTCCTGAGATTCTAGGTTCTGAGGTTATGCCTGGCTACCATTTGGCACAATAGGTAGCTCTGGGGCTCTCTCCTCCATGTGTACTTTGGTTTGAGCACAGAGAAGAGTTTCTTTCCTGGAAGGCAGCTTTGAACCGTATGTCTCTATTGCCATTTTGCCTTTTTAGCTCATAGTTAGCAGCAGGTTTCCTTCTGTGCCCCTGGCAAAACTTGGACTTCCCATATGTCCATGCCAAGTAATTTCCAGACTTGCTACCACTGTGGTTCGAGGTCCTAAGAGATAATCCTCTGTAGTCAATCCCAGACTCAGTTGATCATATCTGGTATCTCCAGGTGTTAAGAGCTTTGGCATTTCATGCCTACATGTTTTCCAGCCTCTTCTCTGGCAATAGAGTTCTTTCCTTGCTCACCATTGGAGTTCTCAAATATTTCCAGTCCTTGAGCACGTATTTATAAGACTAGAAACGTATGTAGTTATTGATGAGGAGATAAGGTATGTCTGGTCAGAGCTATATGTCAGCAGGTAGTGATATTTTGCTCACCTACCTTTGCTGTGAAGCTTCTCTCTGCCTTGGGTCTTTTGAAAGGCTTGGTCAATCTGTAACCAGGGTTTGATTCTGGCAATAGATCTTTCCTTTTAAGGGAGATCTTTTTTGTACTCCTAAGAAGCTATAACAGTCTTTTTCTCTCAGGGATGCAATCCCGGAGGGTCATGACTCCCTCCTTTGAGAGTTTGACTCATAGGCTGTACGAATCTTTTCAGGGATTTGTCAGACTAAAGTCTGAATCCAGAGACTGTTTGGGTTAGCCCTGAAATTTGGGCTCTCATATGTATGGCACTCGGGAGGATGGAATCTGTTTGTTTGGGACTTAACAAGATTCTGAACAGCCGGTGATGAACCTGTCTCATTGTCCTCTTTGTAGGACTCCAGGAGGGACTTTTACAAGATACTACTGAGTTTGGTTGAGTGCTGCAATACTATCTTCAAGGAACTCGATACTGCAGGTTTGGATGTTGGCAACTCTTCGGTTAGTACTAACAGAGCTGACGAGGGAGTTGTAGTATACTTCCTCCTGGCTCAGTTAGTTGATCCATGGGCATTTTCTTTTCCAGTGTGGAAGGAAAATTGCAGCCCAGATGAGTGCTCGTGATAGTATGGGCATCACCTTATACTTTGCACTCAGTAGGAACCTGTTGGCTTTCAGATATGTGAGGAGAAGTGATCGAATGTGATCACTTGCACGCTCTTTTTACCTGTGAAATGTTGCCCACTAGCCTTGGACATGCTATCTATGGACCAGTGGTGGCTGCTCAATGGGTTGGTTAGTGAGCCCAGCTCCCTTTGGGACAGGTAGCTATCTAACTGAGCACCAGTCTTTTTATTGGCAATGAAGAAAGGCAAGTTCCCCTTCTCTTTTGGCAAGGGGAGAGGAGGACGGACAATAGATCAAGCTCATTGATTGTATTTACCCGTTTTATTTTCTCTTACACGCCAGTTGGGTTCTTACACCTTGATTAAATAATGAAGTACAATCCCATTACTTAATGGTCCAGATGCCTAGCATCTGCTACACCCCATATGTGCAGTATGCTAGAGGTGCAAGGTTCCTTCCTCTGCTCCTAAAGGACCAGGAAGTACCTCAGGTTGGACGAACCTACCAGTCGGTTCAGAGAGTACCCAGGTATATCCCACCAGTGGGTAAGTCTCCTATATAAAGAATGAAGGCTTGTATTTGTTTAGGAAAAAACACCAAATTTGAAAAGCAGTCTTGATTTTTCCTAACATACAAACCTCAAGTTCTTAAAATTTACAGCCAGCTTCAGCCACCCCTCACTCTGGTACCTGGGCCTTCAATAAGTTTGAATGGCTGTTCCAGTCATGGTCACAAGCAAAATTCCTTTGTAAAGAACTTCAAGTTTGTAAGTTAGGAAAATACAAATTACTTATAAAATTTTGTATGTTGAAGCAAGTGTACTCGTATGTATACTTGCAATGTAAGTAGCTGTGTCTGACATGTAATGTCAATTGGCAACCAAGTACTGTATGTCTTGCTTTTACTTAAATAATATTTAGTGATATAAAAGGGATTAGGATGCATAATATATCAGTTATTTTTATTGTTATCCATAAGTACTTGCTCAGAATTTTGCAGTATAATGAAAAGAAAAGCATAATCATAACAAGTTTTTACATTTGATGTGAGTACTTCCTTAACTGACATTTCACATGTATGATATTGAAACATTTGCTAAGATGGACACTTTTTAAAACTATCTTATTACATGTACAGTATTTAACATTTCTGATGGATGTTAGTTACTCTCAAGTTTATTTTGGTGTGTATATATGTCATGTATGAAGCCTTCTAAAACAGTTGACATTTCTCTCTCTCTCTCTCTCTCTCTCTCTCTCTCTCTCTCTCTCTCTCTCTCTCTCTCTCTCTCTCTCTCTCTCTCTCTCTCTCTCTGGCAGGGGAAAGACAATTGGCCATGATATAGACCTTCTCATCAGCTATAAGAAAACTGCAGATGAAGTTGGGGTCCTCCCTAGACTGATGAAGCAACTGAATCTTGCAGGTTACATCCTTCATTCTAGATTTGAGAAGTCATCATATGATGAGGTATGTACTTGCTTTAACTCATTTCTGACTGTTAAAGATACCTTTAAACTCCATACACAGATACTTATTGGTGAAAATATTTTAACCATGCCCAAAATTTACTGACCATGACTTTAAATTTTTAGTTTTCTGTAAAAGAGAACTATTGTGCCGGCTTTGTCTGTCTGTCTGCACTTTATTCTGTCTGCATTTTCTTCTGTCGACCCTCAGATCTTAAAAACTACTGAGGCTAGAGGGCTGCAAATTGGTATGTTGATCATTCACCCTCCAATCATCAAACTTACCAAATTGCAGCCCTTTAGCCTCAGTAGTTTTTATTTAATTGAAGGTTAAAGTTAGCCATAAGCGTGCTTCTGGCAACAATATAGGATAGGTCACCACTAGGCCGTGGTTAAAGTTCCATGGGCCGCAGCTCATACAGCATTACACCGAGACCACCAAAAGATAGATCTATTTTCTATGGCCTTGAATTATACACTGTAGTGGCTGTACAGAAAACTCGATTGCGCCGAAGAAACTTCAGCGCATTTTGTACTCGTTTTATTTTGTGTTTGGCTTATATTATAGAATGCTTCATGTAGCTATATATAAATACATCACAGCACCAAGTCTTCATCTGTGCTAAAATTTGCTGACCTTGATTTCATATTTCTTGATTTTGCATCTAGATTTCATATATCTTGATTTTGCATGTAACTTTCTTGAATCTTGTGAGCAGTGTTTCATTACAGATGTGTGTTCTAGCATAAATACAACTGTGTGAAATGTTGTTCATAAAATTCATGGAAGTTAGATGCAAAATAAGACATGAAATCTAGATGCAAAATCAAGAAATATGAAATCAAGGTCATCAAATTTTAGCACAGATGAAGACTTGATGCTGTGATGCATTTATATATAGCTACATTAAGCATTCTATAAGCCAAACACAAAATGAAAAATGCTAAAATTTGATAATTACCTGCTTGACTTTGACCTCATATTTCTTGTGAGGTCACATTACTTTTGTTCCAGATAAGTAATCAAGACTTTGTCTTAATTTGGTGTTCCATCTGTCCATTCATTTCAATTTGCATTGAGCTCATTTTCACAAAAACAAAAAAAATTAACCTTCCTGTTTCCTGCCACAGAAGACTGTAGTTCACAGAAGGGCCTTTGTGTTGTATGATATTTCTTGTTTCTTTTGTATTTTTATAGTTTTCGATGTATGGTAAATGGTATCATTGCTGAAAGTATATTATGAAGAGTACTCGTAGAATGTTGTATAAATGTTCAGGCCTTGTTTGTATGGCATGCCACCGAGGACCACATTTTACTAGGTGAAACCCCTGAAAATAGAAACAGTTTGTCCTATTCCTATGTTTAGAAGGGACTACATAATAACTGTTATCTTTTATTTGGTGGTATACATACCTTGCATGAGCTGTAATTCATGATAAGGCATTTTTGGTCTATGACATTTCTAGTTTCTTTTATATATTTATAGTTTTTGATGCATAATAAAAGTGTATCATTGCTGTAAGTATATTTTGAAGAGTACTCAAGAATGTTGTATGGCTATTTAGGAGTCTGTTTTTATTACATGCTTTGGAGGACCATATTTTACCAAATGAAATCCCTGAAAATAGAAACAGATTGCTCTTTATTTGTTTTAAAGGGACTGTTTGATAATTGTCCTTTGGTGGCATACTTAACTTTCATTAGACTGGAAATTTTCATGAGCTGTTAACCACATTAGTTTGCATCATATTTTTAACTTCTGTTGGGTCAGGATGCAACTCCACATATTCTGAATTGCTTATATCGTTTTTCCCACCTGTATTTTGAAGGGTTTCTGGTGAAGAAGAAAGTTAGAAACAGTTTGTGCATGTATGGGTGTGTGTATGTGTGTGTGTGTGTGTGAAAGAGTTAGCAAAGTTCCCAAGAGTTTGGCTTAATAAAATTTGCAGAACTATAATGGTGGTAGTCTAACTTCTTAAAACCCGGCGTTCTGTGGTTCGGGAACTCCTGTGGTTCAGCTTGATTTTGAATCAGCTGCCATTAGTTTGTGGAGCAGCCACGAGGGTGGCACCATTTATTGTTTACCACTTCCCAACAGCAAAAATTTGTCATATCCCTTTTGTTTTTATGAAAATAATTGTTAGTAATGAAAGTGTGTGGAGTCAAATATTTATTCGATTTTAACTTTTAAATGAATAATTATATTTTTTTAAGATTCCACTTAAGGCGGCTCCACCAAGTCAAAACTTTTAATCAAAACAGACATTCAGCAGTGCACGAATTCCTTACTCTTAGAGTGCCTGAAAGATTTGTAGGGGATACGGTTTGATAATTTCTTTTATATAGCTGTATATTTACCCATTCGACATACCACCCATGAAATCGGATGATGCTAGAGGTAAGAAGCACAAGCATACATCTTCATCTATGCTGGAAAATGTTTCTCCCGTTATCGAATGTTTAGTGTTCATTTTCCTCAGTGGATGGTGACATGTGTTGTTTGCATTTTCACAGCAAAGTGTCAAAATGCACTGAGTTGTCGCTGAAATTCATTCTTTCTTTTTGTCATTTCGTTACTCTCTACAATCAAAGTAAATGACGAAGAAACTGATAGCAGTAATTATGAAGATAGTAAATTTAGGAGATAAATCACTGAGTAAATGACGAAGAAACTGATAGCATTAATTATGAAGATAGTAAATTTAGGAGATAAATCACTGATAATATTCTGCAGATTCCGAGAGAAGTTAAGCAGTTGACTTACAGTTAGGCTAACTCGGGAATGTAAGGTAAATGTGTTAAATAAACTACACTATTTTAAGGAAAATTATACAGAAGGAAATTATAAAATGCTAAAATGAAAATATATGAGTAATAAAATGATAAAAAGCAGCGTCAGAACTTAGCCAAGTAGTAGGCTGAGTCGGCAACTAGGCGTTTTGTATGTGGAATTAGCTTGCAAGACTGTTTACATAGGGGCGTAATTTTTAAGGGATGTACTCTGTGTTCCTGGATTTTCTGTGGTCCGGCAGTGGCCTGGTCCCAAGGTTCCCAGATTTAAGAGGTTGGACTGTATTAAAAATTGAGGCTGGCGCTCTTCTGTGGGAAGGGCTGAGGGAAAATTAGAGGAAAATTTAGTGAACCACAGGAACCAGATTCTTAACAAGTTAGATTATGCGGGCCTAGATGCCTTGTACAGTGCAGGATTGATTGCTGTTTTGAGTTATTCTTCAGCTTGCTTGAATTACAGGTTTTGAATATTGTGACAACAGTTTATTGAAAACTTGCTTCCATGCAGAAACTTGTACCTTCAACACTTATGTTGCAGGTATCTAATGTCAGTGAATGGGTATTAGGAGTTTAACCAGGTCACGGAACAAAGAAAGCTACTCATTGTTGAATGAAGAGAGCATTTTCTTCATTAGCACTGGACCACCTTCTAATATTAACCCCCATGAATCCTTCAACATAAGAAGTATTGCTGTTCTAGGATGCATCAAGTAAACCTGTTGCGTTCAAAATAATTGGAGGCTTACATCTGCTTAGTAGAGTGAAAAGCACTGTGAATGCAAGATACTGAAAAATGAAGAGTGGTCATAACAGTGGTAAACAGCATGACTAAAGTTACTGTAGCAACTAGTGTTTTACCTTGTAAACTTACTTGACAAGCAAGCCTACCTTATCATCTTATGTGTAAAGGGTTACAGCAATTCATTAATTCTCACGTTTACGAAAAATAGGCTGTGTTGTTGCTGACATCCTTACTGATTGTGGTTAGGTGATTTCAGGCAAACCTGGTTCATCATCCAGCTAGATGCTATCAGTTCTGAAAATATTGGAACCCTCTAGTCAATCCCTTTTAATTTTCTACAGTCAAATTACAGCCTTATTGTTCATTGTTTTCAGGTCCTGTAAGTTTGGAACAATGTGAATGTGAATGGTCATCTGCCTTTCAAATTAACTTGATAAAATTTTTATCAAATTGGGTCAAATTCAGTGTAATGTACAGTAATCCCCCGATTACTCACATTTACCTTACCCGCAACTTGACATTATCCACATACAGCCAAGCTGGTACCCAGGCAACCAAGATATATTATATACTGTAAATATATATATATATATATATATATATATATATATATATATATATATATATATATATATACTATATATATATATATATATATATATATATATATATATATATATATATATATATATATATATATATATATATATATATATATATATATATATATATATATATATATATATATATATATATATATATATATATATATATATATAATATATATATATATATATATATATATATATATATATATATATATATATATATAGATAGATATACACACACAGGCAGTCTCCGGTTATCGGCATGGGTTCTGTTCCAACGGCGTGATGATGAGCGAAAATCACTGATAACCAAAAATTGATGATTATCGACGCAGATAGGCACCAAAAACCGTCGATTTTTGGTTACCGGTACCTCTGTTAGGTGTGTAACGGGGCCAGTATGTGATTATCGGTGCTGATAAGCGGAAATCGGCGCATATTGGCACCAAAAATTGCTGATTTTCGCAACTAGACAAACGCCAAAAAACTGGATCGCCAATGACCAGGGACTGCCTTTATACAGTCATATCCAAGCAAGTCATCTGGAAACTGCCATCAGAAATGAACTCAATGTGAAGATGCCCATTGTATTGGATGCTTAATGTTGCTAAGGAATGAGGAATTACTTCAATATGATGTTTGCTCTGCTTCATATCTGTTTGACGAGGATAGCCCATTGACCACAACTGACAAGAGTTCCATAGTTCATGAGTTGGAGAAACAACTGAAAATTGAAGATCAGAATACACCAGCTACCTCCATGAAGACAGGATTTATTGTAGATGTAATGGCCAATGTTTGCAAAATGAAGACACCTAATATAAGAACATTTGGAGAGTTTTGCGACAGTACATTAAATGCAACTGAGTGTATAACAAAGTGAGCTTCAAGAATATATTTAGTGTTTGATTTTTATGTTGAAAAGTCAATAAAGGATTCAGAGCATCAGAAAAGGGCAAAGAAGCTTCCAATAGAACTACAAGACATTAACCCTTAAATGCCTACTGGACGTACCATACGTCGACTAAAATTGTCTGTTGGGTGCCAAGTGGACGTATGGTACGTCGACTAAAAATGGTTTTTTTAAATATTCGCGGAAAAATAATTATAGGCCTAGTTTGCGAAAGGTTTTAAATCACGCCCCTTGAGGGATGCTGGGAGTTCACGGATCACGCTGTTGTTTTGTTTATAAGCGTCACCCAGACACGCATGCGCGAATTTCTCCTTCTCGCACCAGAAAGCATCAGCGGTGCATCGTCGGAGAGCGATATCTTGACGCATCCGTGTTTTGCAGAACTTTGGCGAGTGTTTGCATATTTGTGAGGCAACAGGACGTAGAATACAACAAAAAATAAATCATGCTTTTAGCTTTTACCATTTTTGAAATATTTTCATATAAATAACGATAAATAAAAAAAAAATCAACCTTCGGTCAACTTTAACTCGATCTAAATGGTAAAAATGCAATTGTAAGCTAAAAACTTACAGTCTAGTAATATTCAATCAATTTCCTTCATTTTGAAACAATTGGAAAGTCTCTAGCACAATATTTCGATTTATGGTGAATTTTTGAAAAACTTTTTTTACGTCCGTTGCGTTACGAATTCATGCATCATTTTGTGATAATATTTTCTCTGTGTTGCTTTATTGTTTTACAATCTGTTATATACCAAAATCATCGCAATTTAGTGTACAATACAACTAAAGAAAGGTAACTCATTACCTTTAACCGTTTTGCTTACAGCGCGATTTGTATACAATTATATATGAGTTTTTTTTTCGCTGTCATATATTCCAATATTTATATATGATAATGATATTTATTTTCATTTCTGATGGTTGCATACTAAACTTCAGGCAATGAGAAAAAAAGGATCCAAAAATGAACTCTTAATCTTAAAAACTAAGCGTGCTGTGATTTTTTTAAAAAAAACTTTTTTTTCCGCTTCGGCGCTAGCTCCTGAACGCCGCCGGCATACAGGAGACATTTTTGTAAATAGAGGCTGGGCGTTTAAGGGCTAATAAGGAAGCACCCTTTCCAGTGGCGATGGAAAGGTTTTGGCCATCAGTTACGAACAAGACAGCCGGAGTCCCTCCGTCAAATGGCTTTAGATCATCCATGGAAAGATATGGCAATAGAGGTCAATTTCAGAGGTCCAGATGAATATAACCTCCCCTCACGTAAGTTGGCAACTGCATTGGTGTCTGAAGTTCCCGAACTGAATTCTAATGTAGAAGAAGCAGACCTGCGATGCGTTATTCATGCACTTCATGCAGGTAAACAAGAATGTAACCAACATGTAATCCTTTCATCTGATACTGATATCTCAATTCTAGTATTGTATCACTGGAATGAGCTTTATTGTCAAGGGTGCAGTGAACTGTGGATCAAAACTGGATCTGGTGATTCAATCAGGTATATTCCCATTCATACGTTGACTCCTCAACTTGGGAGGGATCTATGCCAAGTATTGCCTGCTGTACATTCACTGACTGGCTGTGACCACACAAGCAAATTTGGGACTAAACTTGCTATTCTAAAGGCACACTCAGAATATATTTAAAAGAATTTGGAACCCAAAATAATTTTGAAAGTCAGGTTGTCATTCCAAGAGGTCATGTTACAAGGACCTACCACCTACTAGCTATGCAACAAAGCAATATATAGAAAGAGCATATTTTGCCACATATCACATGATTTCTGTTTTATCTAAACCTCAGTGGGAGCCCCTTGATCCAACTCTATATGGTTAGAAATACCAAAGTCAAAACCCCATCCAACAAAACACAAAGTTCCCTGGTGGTCTGATGAGTTAACAGAATTAATAAATATGAAACACTCAATAGGGAGACGATTAGATAATTTGAATAGAAAGTTCAATAAAATGAATAAAAAATTACCGATATTAGAAAGAACTTTACAAAAAATGACTGTATTATTACTAGAAATGATACATTAAAACCTGTATACAACAAAATATCTGCAAAATTTAAAAAAGAAGTAATTCAAGGAAGAATCATTTCATGGAGGAAATACGTATCAGATCTCTCTAATAATACTCCCATACAAAAAATATGGGAAAAATTCAGGAAAATAAATGGTACCCATGTCAAACCACCTAGACATGCCATATTAAAAGATGGGAAAAGAACACTTGATCCAAAAGAAATAAGTAATATAATGGGAGAAAATTTAGCAAATGTAAGTAGTGATAAGAATTTAGATGAACACTTCCGCACAAAAAAAAATAAAATAGAATGAATAACAATAAATTTTGAAACAATTGAAGATATATATTATAATAGAAAATTTAGTATGTCAGAGATGGAGTATGCTCTCTCGAACAGCAATAAATCTGCTCCTGGCAATGATAATATTTGTTTTGAGATGATCAACCACTTAGCACCTTTGGCAAAGTCATACTTATTAGAGTTTTATAATCATTTATGGCTTCGAAATTTATTTCCAGATGAATGGCGTAAAGCTATAATAATTCCTATCCCCAAACCTGGAAAGGATCCCAGTAACGTAAATAATTACAGACCAATTTCTTTAACAAGCTGCTTATGCAAATTGTTAGAGAAAATGGTAAATGCTCGACTAACATGGCACATTCGAGAAAATAAAATTATAACTCCCACTCATTTTGGGTCACAGTGTAACAGATCCACATTGGATTCTCTCTGTAACTTAGAAGACCATATACGTAGAGGTTTTGAATGAAAACAAATTACTGTAGCTGTCTTTTTTGACATTGAAAAGGCATACGATACCACATGGAGGTATGCTATATTAAAAACTTTACAAAACAACAACATCTGTGGACATTTACCTAGGTTTATACAGAACATTCTGACAAACCGCAATTTTCAGGTGAGAATTGATGATGATCTGTCTAGAACATTTCCACTTGAAAATGGTGTTCCACAGGGAAGCGTCCTTAGTGGAACACTGTTTACTTTAGCAATTAATGATATCAGTAAAAATCTACCTATTGGCATTAAAAGTAACCTGTACATGGATGATTTTGCCATATATTATTCAGCATCCCGAATAAAACATGCAGAACGAATCATTAATAAAAGCATAGTAAAAATAGGTGAATGGGCCTCATCTGTAGGCTTTAAATTTTCCATAGATAAAATTCAAGCAATCATGTTTTATAAAAATAAAAAGTGGAAAAAAGGTGAAGAAATAGATTTAAAAATCCGAAACCATAGTATACCAATTGGCCAAACAGCAAAATTTTTAGGATTAGTATTTGATACCCACTTGAACTGGAGAGCCCACATTACATATGTAAAATCTAAAAGTAAAGAGCATTAAATCTAATTAGAAAACTATCGAACACTACTTGGGGAGCCGACAGACATACCCTTACTGTGCTGTATAAGGCAACAGTTCTGTCCATCATTGATTATGGAAGCGAAGTATATGGCTCGGCATCTGACGCAGTTCTGAAAATGTTAGATCCTGTTCACAATGAAGGCCTTAGAATATGCTCAGGAGCCTTTAGATCATCATCAAAATCATCATTACAAGTTGAATGTGGTGAACTGCCTTTGTCTCTCCATAGAGAGCTAGTAACAATGAAAAGTGCTTTAAGAATTCAAACTAGTGATTCTCCAACCAAAAGATTATTTGAATTAAGAGATGTATTTATAAACAACCATCCACCACCTTTCCCAATTAGAGCTAGAAGATTGTTTGAGTCGCTGAATATAAATATACAAGTGCCTGTAATAGTAAAATCACCTCCTCCCTGGACAATGAATAAAACGAGAATTTGCACACACCTCAAGTATTTATCAAAAAGTAACTCATATACAACAGAACACCATAGACAGCATACAATAGAGCATATAAACCGAAAAGGTCCACATTACGCAATATATACAGATGGATCTAAATCAGAACACGGAGTAGGATATGCTGCAGTGTCCCAAGACAAAACTTATCAGTTCTCTCTTCCTAATAAGGCTTCTGTATTTACAGCAGAATTGTATGGAATTGCATCAGCTATAAAAATAATTAAAGAATCATCATTCAATAATTTTGTGATTTTCAGTGATTCAAGAAGTGCTATAGAAGCTATTCAAAGTTACAAATCAAATAATAATATAGTACGACAAATTAAATTATATCTCCATAAATCATATAATAATGGAAAAAATTTAGAAATATGTTGGATCCCTGCGCTTGTAGGGATCAAAGGAAATGAAGATGCAGACAAAGCAGCTAAAGCAGCAACTCACATGACAAGATCAAATGTGAATATCCCTGTTACTGATTATGAAACTCACATAAAAATGGGTATCATAAAAAGGATTTTGACAAAGGAAAAATCTATTTCTGGAGAGGGGTCCGTGTCACCCGGTGAAAAAGTCCATTCAGCACTTATTTCTAGGTAATTCCGTTGCTAGATACCAGAGAAAGCTAAATGAAATGCTGGAGTTACTACCCCCAGAGCGAGCTCCACTAGATGGAGTCGTGTATGGAAAAGGGTGAACTACAAAAACACGGAACCTTATCCTATAGAGATTCCCAATGTCAAAAGTCCCAACGAGAGAGGTGCCGATACAAGCCCATGCACTACTCATGGACTGTATACAAGGCAACACTAGTCGCATTCCATGTTAGCACCCACCCTACTAGAATGATGTTTACCATGGGAGGGAGAGAATGAAAAAACAGGGGTGGGTCACCAGGGTGACACGGGCCCCTCTCCAGAAATAGATTTTCCTTTGTCAAAATCCTTTTTCTGGATCGGGTCCCGTGTCAGCCGGTGAAAAACTAACAGAGAAATAAACATCATTCTTATGCTATTAAAGACTTAAATAGAGACGTTGAAAACTAGGAGAATTCTACCCTGAACATTAGTAAGGTCCTCTAAATTCATGTAATGAAAATAATGTAAGTGGTCACCGTCTAAGATCATGAGCTTAGAATTGAACCTGAATAGGCTTGTATTAAGAAAATACTTTCTGCCTAATAGCAGACCCAATGACAGTACCCCCCCCCTTTTTTTTAAAAGAGAGGACCTTACAAAATTGCGAGGTCCTGTCTAAAAAAGCCTGTAAGGAGAAAACTGGGCACAGAAACAGACCTTGTAAAAGGGGAGTACTTTCCAAGGTGACCACTGAAAATGAGGACCTTCAATGTAGATAGAAAGTTAGGGTGAGGAATTCGCAACACTACCCCTGATGAGGGGAAACCAAAATGATTGGTTCCACCAGACAGGGCAGACAGTACAGGAAAACTAACACTAGAAATATATGGGATGAAGAATGTTAAAAAATGGAGTTCATCGTATCAGAGAGAGAGACATGCACAAGTAATTTTAACACACCTCAGAATAGGCCATACTCGTCTGACACATGGGCACTTAATGAGCAGCCCACATGGCCCGGCTCCCAAGTGCTCAGAATGCAGAGTAATAATAACGGTCAGACATGTGTTATGTGAATGTCCAAAGTATGACCGACAACGAATGTCTACTTTTGGAAATAGATCAGTGAAAGAAATTTTGTCAGAATCTTTCACATTTTCAATCATTCCAGTTTTGATGTTCTTGAAGAACTGTAATTTAATTAATAAAATATAAAAATAAGTAAATAATAAAAGCATGAAACCCTTTTAACATTTGAATTTTACAAAAAAGAAAAAATTTTAAAAATTTTAATTTATATTCTGAATTTTAATATACCGTTTTAATATGTATGTAAGGAAGTCTGAGTAAATGTATTTATTGTAAGAGAGGATGTGCTTATGTGCAGTTTTTAATTTAATTTTAATTCATTCATTTTTGTATCGGATGATCTATTGGGTCCTAGCGCTTGACTTCAGGCCTGGACCTAGTATTTTAATCAAATCCTTCGGGCCAGCCCTATGAGAGCTGAAAGTCAGCTCAGTGGTCTGGTTAAACTACTTTAATAATAAAAATAGAATTCTGAAGGTGATTCCCCACAGGGGCCCTTGCTAACCTGTGGGTGATGAATATCATCTCTTACAACCTCCAGAGGACAACTGAGTGCTTTGTCCTTCCTCCTCTTCCTAACAAAGGGAGAGTGATGACTAGATGTTCTGGAGGGAGTGGAAGGGAAAGTGCTCCTCACCAGTGTGCCATGTCTTTGGAGACATAATTTTTGGTGAAGAAACAGAGCAATGGAAATCAAGGGGACCAGAGATCTCTTAACAACATGGTAGTGATTGAATTTAGTCATATCAGTCAGGTTTGTTATGGGACTGGAAAGAAGTATGGGTCTATAATGTCAGCAGGCTAAAATTCAAGAGTCAGAGAAAGGAGATTAAACCCTTAGGCACTGCATCCTGTTCCTTCACAATGCATGGTTCATTTTCAGTTCTCACTTAAGAACAAAACTTTTAGGAGAACCCAGGGATAGTCTAGCAATATGATTCAGTACTCTTGTTAACATAGTCAATAACATAAATGAGGTCTTTTTACAGGGATGAGGTTTCAGGGGGTTATCTTACATGGATCAGTTTACTGAGAATTATATTACAGAAATAAGTTTTTTAGGTTCATTGTCAGTGTTTCAGATTTCTTAGGCAATCCAAAAGCATTTGAAAGATCACTGCCAGTTGCTGTAGTTTCATTTTACAGTATGTTCCATAGAATTAGCTGAAAGTATTGGAGATTTAGTTCCATCCATTCCAAATTTTTATGCTAGCTTATTTAAAACAACAATTTGACTGGATATGTGCAAGTTATTTTCAATAGGTGACATATAAAACATCAGAAGTATTTGAAATTTGACTCTAAGTTGCTAACTTGGCTGGTTTTTTTCTGCTATATGATGATTTTTACAATTCAGATTGTGTTCAACTATAAGATAGGAGTTTAGCCATTTTGGAGAAGAAGATTTCCTTAGTGCAAAGTATCTGTTGAAATATTAGTTTCCTCATAATAGCATACTTGAGATAAAATTAAATATTTATGTATTCATTTTATGTTTTATGACTGTTCTTTACAGTTTTGATTAGGAAATCTAATGCTTTTAAATGATAACTTGTTCATTGCTGTGTACCTTTTTTTTTCAGATAATGTTTAAGAAAAGTAATCAGCAGTTAAGTACTATGGATCACTTTGAAAAATGCTTCTGTATTTTCAAATATCCATGTAAAGGCCCAAGGCTTTTGGAAGGCAACAACAGCCCAAAAGAGACAGATTTAAAAATTGGTAAGTTAAACTTTAAAGGTTTTTTTAACAAAAATTATAATCTGTAACAGTATATATATGTTTTTCCTTATTTACCCATTAATCATATACTGTATGTTCTTTTGTCTTGGTGGGAATACAAGCCTTCAGTTATATGGATATGGAGACCTATAATTATATGCCTTCAGCATGAGCTGGTTCTGTCACTGATGCTTGGTAACAGGGTAGTTAATTAACTAGAGATAAATGAGGGTATGGCATTACCACCAACTTACTCAATGTGAGTCTTCACTTTTCCTTAGGATGTATTACAATGAAGATGTCCCTACACTATTGGATTTATCTCAGTATGGCTTGCATTGAAGTATCTTCCCTTTTTGAATTTCTTATCTAGTTTATGATTTTGGCTTTGTTCTTGACATGGAACAGTCCTTTCTCAGCATACCAGGATCATATTCTTTGTAGGTCTCATGGCTCCAACAGGGAGCACCCCATGAAGTACAGCCCTGCCTCCAGATATCATCCTTCCATTGCAGCAGGAACTGTGCACTGTTCTGGTGGCCAGTGGTCATGTCTTTGGCTCAATTCTCCACAAATTCTTTCCCTTCTTGTAAGAGATGTTCACCTTTACTTGTCATCCTTCCAGCACAGTTTACCAAGGATCACTGGCTGATGGATCATTGTTTTTTTTTTTTTTTCACCTAGGACCCACCACCTCGCCCTTTCAGAATTAAACACAAATTCAGGTACTTCCAGTACTCCATAACTTCCTCTAAATAGATTAAGTTAATGACACCTTGCAAAACAAAAATTACCAATGAAGGCAGAATCTGCAGACTTCAGTGACTTGCGCTGGATATTGGAGGAGAGGGAGCTGACACTGAGCAAGGTCAGAAGCTCAAAGAAACCATTGGGAGAAGGGGAAATAGATGAGGCAGGCATGGATAGGTTATTCCCTTCAGGATTCAGGAAGCTCACGGAGTGATCTGTGAGATTGTTGTGAAAGTGAGCATCATTCCTGCCACCAGGTTAACCATCATAAGCAACTGGGGAAAAACACGGGACGGTGAGCCTACTTCTGTCTTCCTCCTCTTAGTAGGATGATGACCCTGTGACTTTGCTGCAGGAGGAGGCATAGCAAGAAATTTGCTCCTTAACACAAGGAACTGAAAAAGGAGACACAGATACATGCCTATAAATGGAAGTCTGAAGAAGCATCTATAGAAGATGTCAGGGTACTATGTTTATGTGACCTTTTCTTTGTGAAGCAGAACCATTGGCATATCTCACACATGAGTTGAAGAGAACACAATGGACAAGAACATGCATAGTACTGTACAAGCCACCACCTCTCCCAAGCTGACCCTGATAAGTATGGGGAGGTATGGTAAGCACCTCACTGGTCAAAAACAAACAACTAAATTACACAGATTTTCTAATTAAAACACAATGATCCTCACTCACAAAAGCACAGCTTATGGGTTAGAGAAAATTAGTGACTCAAAAATCATATAGAGAAAATTGAAAATTCATTGAACTGAGTATGGTATCACAGGTAGCCAAATAAAAAAAAATATGGAATCAGAAATGAAAAGAAATTTTCATACCCTAGAGTTGATGGCATAATATGCTGGCTTCCAAGTATGCACATACAAAATTAAGTAAACTTACTATATAGCACAATATATATCAAGAAAGAAAGAAAGAGCATCACTGATTAAATGTAATGAACACAAAGGCATGATGAAAAACTAATAATATAAAGGGACTGTGTAAACATCTTGATAAAATGATTCCTGGGAAGAACAACAAAGTTGACTTTGACAGTAACACAGAAAGTGATGATGAACTGGGCATGTGTAGCAGAGTCCTCTCAAGCCTTGAATGATACCAGTTCATGTTTACTGGGATTTCTTCATCTACAAAATAAGGCATAACAGTATGTGATTAATTGGGTTGGGATATAGGTAACATAATTCATGCAGATATTTTTAAAAAACCAAGGAAGTCTGTAAGTGAGGTAATTTTGATTATATCTTCCCTATATCTCATAAAGTTTTGGAGAGGTGCTATATTCAAAATTTGTCATGAGATTGATAATTAGCTTACACTATTAGTTTTTCCAGCATTATGACTGTAAACTTTTGAGTTTGGTACATGAGTTGAATTGTTTAATCAACATAAATTCTGTTCTCTAGATATATGGATTAAGTCTGTGATTTTTATGATTTTGTATCTTTAGAGTGTGAGAGCATGTCAACAGCAGGGGATGCGGAGCAGTTATGGCAAGCTGTAAGAGTAGACTTGGTTGTGATACCAAAACAGCAGTGGGCTTATGGGTTACTTGGATGGACTGGTAGTAAACTTTTTATGCGTATGTTGCGTCATTATTCCAATAAGATTCTTCAGAAAACCTTGAATAGCCATGGATTGTGGGACAGCAAAGAGATGAAACTGTTGCCAGCACAAACGGAGGAAGATATTTTCAGACATCTTCAATTGTCTTACAAAAATCCTCTCCTTAGAAACTTTTGAATGGTAAGGTAAAAGTTAAAATGTAAGTACAAATTTGGAAAAATAAAGTATCTTTTGCGCTTGTATGCTCCTCTCTCTCTCTCTCTCTCTCTCTCTCTCTCTCTCTCTCTCTCTCTCTCTCTCTCTCTCTCTCTCTCTCTCTATCATGGTAAGGTTAAACTTTTGAATAAAAATGAAATAAAACCGGTGTATCATTTATATCTTAGGTATGCAATCTTTTTAGAAATACATAGTTGTTAATTTTGTTACTATACAGTTATTTCAGAGAACTGCTTGAAAAAGTACATTACTAAATTGATGGTTTAAGTGTGGAATTCATTGTTAGCAGGAACTATTTTTAGTCATGGGGATTGCTGTAAGTGCTCCTGACACTTTTCCCTTGTGCCATAGTTGATCTGCTACATTGTATTTACCTCAGTTTTTCCCCAGAGCAGGCATCATGTACAGTGGGCCATTTATATCATACTGTAGGTAGTACTTGAGGTCCTTTCTAACTTTTCTTTGGTCCTGCTTTATTGTTTTTTGCCTTTTACTTTACATCCATTCCCTTTGGTTTCTTCACACCTAGCTCTCCAATTTAAGTTGCTCATGTGTTCACATCAGATTTCAGAAAAATCCTCAGGCAAGCCATATTTTAGAGTATAATTTGCGATATCTATAACTAACCTTCATTTTTAACTTGGTACAGTATCTTAGAATTTGTCACCTTATTTATTGTGTCTTTTGAGCTTGCGTTTGATACAGGTACAGTCAACCCTTGTTAAGTTTGACCTTATTAACCCGGACATCATGTAAGATGGACACCGAAGTGGGTCAGCCGATTTAAAATATGTTATGTTCGACCATGATTTAAGATAGTTACTGTTCCTCCGCTCGTCGAGTGCCGTTTTCCTTTTTATTTACTAAAGGTAAATAAAAAACTTTTCATTTATATTTTTATTTTATATACTGTATACTGTTCTGTATTTATACTGTACTGAACTGAAATGCTTTTAACTTGTAACCAATTTAACTTGCGCACGGTACGTACCGCCATTAAGAAGCGCTATTGCCTGGAATGGTAGGAAGTATTATAGCCAATCACTGAGCATTAACAGTTTTACCCATCTGCTGCCCGACTGGTAGCTACAGTACGAAGCTTTGTATGTTTTTTAGGAAAGAAAAGACATGACAAAGGTAAACTACGAAGGCAAAAGCTGAGTTACTGAACAATACTTGTGTTTACGTGGCAAATGACATGAGGGAGAGAGAATTGCCAGTTCCCTCTATACATTGTAATTCTATCCTCGAGAGATTAAAGAGAAGAATTTTTTTTTTTAGATATGTCAGCGCAGCTTTAGCAAATATCTTCTGAAGCAAAGAAATTTTATTTATGTTGTGTTGCTGAAGAATCTCTGAACCAACAATTTTGCACTCAAAGTAATAAGAAGGAATTCATTCTATTCTTCATGTAACCAGTAAAGTACATACACTATTAAAAACTATGTTTTGTATTAAAAACACAAGCACTTATGTCATCATCAACTTCTCTGAGCAAACGTTCTTTCTCAGACAGAATACAGCTAAAACCTGATTGGCTGGCTGGTTGCCATGGAGATCTGCTAGCCAGTGACAGCCCTCTACTTCTGTTCTATTTATAGACATATGTCATGACAGCACTGAGTTTGAATGTTGCCATGATCGTGATTATTTGACTGCTAATGGCAAAAATTACTCAATAATTTGCTTTATATAATTATTTCTTCATGAAAACATGAATTCAACAATAATTTTAACTTTAATATAGTGGTATGAAAAATCCCACAAGAGTCTGTTGTGGTGATGCATCATCACTTGCAAATCCTATTCCCAAACCGTCCTCAGATTTACGACTGCAAACTGATGACGACGTCAGTAACAATAAAAAACAACCCTCTCCAAGATCGATATGATGAAATATTTTATAGTCTTACTTATCATTAAAATTCACAAGTTGAATTACAATCATTTTGATCATGTATATTTTTTGCATTTTATGGAATGTTTTTGTTGAAAACAAAATGTGTTAGTGAACTTATGGTCTTAATTGTCCCATTGTTTTATTACTGGTGATCTTAATCATCTCACATTTATTTAACAGTATATTAACCCTTAAACGCCGAAGCCCTATTTACAAAAACGTCTCCTGTATGCCGGCGGCGTTAGGGAGCTAAGCGCGAAGCGGAAAAAGTTTTTTCAAAAATCACAGCACGCTTAGTTTTTAAGATTGAGTTCATTTTTGGCTCCTTTTTTCTCATTGCCTGAAGTTTAGTATGCAACGATCAGAAATAAAAAAAAAATATCATATATAAATATTGGAATATATGACAGCGGAAAAAAAAAACTCGTATATAATTGTATACAAATCGCGCTGTAAGCAAAACGGTTAAAGCTAATGAGTTAATTTTTCTTTAGTTGTATTGTACACTAAATTGCGATGATTTTGGTATATAACAGATTGTAAAACGATTAAAGCAACACAGAGAAAATATTATCACAAAATGATGCATGAATTAAATAACGCTGGACGTAAAAAAATTTTTTTCAAATATTCACCATAAATCGAAATATTGTGCTAGAGACTTTCCAATTGTTTCAAAATGAAGGAAATTGATTGAATATTACTAGACTGTAAGTTTTTTTTAGCTTACAATTGCATTTTTTTACCATTTCGATCGAGTTAAAGTTGACCAAGGGTTGATTTTTTTCTATTTATCGTTATTTATATGAAAATATTTCAAAAATGGTAAAAGCTAAAAGCATGATTTATTTTTTGTTGTATTCTACATGAAATTGCGCACATTTTGATGTATAACACTATATGTAACAAATAATATAAAACGACGAAAAAATTACGACAAGGTTACTCAAGAAATGCTAGGATTTTTAGCGGAGTTCGCGCACTCTGATGGAAGGAAAATGTTTTTTTTCAAAAATTCACCATAAATCGAAATATTGTGCCAGAGACTTTCCATTTGTTGCAAAATGAAGGTAAAGGATTGATTGTTACTAGAATGTAAGAATTTTGGCTTACGATTGCGTTTTTCGAGCATTTCGATCGAGTTGACCGAAGGTTGATTTTTTTCTATTTATCGTTATTTATATGAAAATATTTCAAAAATGGTAAAAGCTAAAAGCATGATTTATTTTTTGTTATATTCTACATGAAATTGCGCACATTTTGATGTATAACACTTTATGTAACGAATAATATAAAACGGCGAAAAAATTACGACAATGTGACTCAAGAAATGCTAGGATTTTTTGCGGAGCGAAGGAAAAAGTTTTTTTCAAAAATTCACCATAAATCGAAATATTGTGCTGAGACTTTCCGTTTGTTGCAGAATAAAGGTAAATGATTGATTGTTACTGGAATGTAAGAATTTTGGCTAACGATTGCGTTTTTCGAGCATTTCGGTCGAGTCAAAATTGACCGAATGTTAAAATTTTGTCAGTTATCGTGATTTAAATGAAAATATTTCAAAACTGTTAAAAGCTAAAAGAATGATTTATTTTTTGTTGTATTCTACATGAAATTGCGCACATTTTGATGTATAACACTTTATGTAACGAATAATATAAAACGGCAAAAAAATTATGACAAGGTGACTCAAGAAATGCCAGGATTTTCAGAGAAGGAAAAAGTTTTTCAAAATTTACGGATGCCCCTCAGGACACCCGATGCTTCCTAGGGGTCGGGCACGGGATGTGGTCCTTGGTCGCCTAACACTTTATGTAACGAATAATATAAAACGCAAAAAAATTATGACAAGGTGACCCAAGAAATGCCAGGATTTTCAGCGAAGGAAAAAGTTTTTCAAAAATTTACGGATGCCTCTCAGGACACCCGATGCTTCTAGGGTCGTAAAGGCACGGGATGTGGTCCTTGGTCGCCTTCGGTCACACGTGGGCGAACAACACGGCGCTGAGAAGCTGGGTCACTTTGGCTGCTGGGTCCTTCTCCAGCATCCCAGTCTAAAACTCGTCTCACACGCTCACTACCGACAGGCAGTATGCGCCTTTCACGGTCCTGATGGCTTTGAGACATCTCTGCAAACGTCCTGTTGCAGCACAAATACGCAAACACTCGCCAAAGTTCTGCAAAACACGGATGCGTCAAAAAATCGCTCTCGCACGGTCCGACGCTGATGCTGTCTGGTACGAGAAGGAGGGAATACGCGCATGCGCGTCTGGGTGACGCTTATAAACAAAACAACAGCTTGATCCGTGAACTCCCAGCATCCTCAAGGCGTGATTTAAAACCTTCCGCAAACTAGGCCTATAATTATTTTTCCGCGAATATTTAAAAAAAGCATTTTTAGTCGACGTATGGTACGTCCACTTGACATCCAACAGACAATTTTCGTTGACGTATGGTACGTCCATTAGGTGTTTAAGGGTTAATATAGATAATAAATATATTAATATAGATAATAATAAACTATGATGAATAAATAACTAAAATAAAAAAAAACATGAAAAAAGGAAAAAACTCTTACTCTTCATTTTGGAGACTCCACTTCATTTTACTGGGCAAAATTATGCGTTTATGTCTCTGCTTAGGCATCTACATATGTGGCTGAATACTATCATTTTTGTTATGTTTTATTCTTCATTTTTCATCTTTTACCATGAGCTTTAATTCAAACGTTTTTACATTGGTTTACTATCCATACTCTTTATAAAAATAATGAAATATAGTATATTTATAGGTATTTATAGGTATATACTGTATATAGTAGTTATCGCCGGTTAAACCGGACTATCGGCTAAGACGGACACCCTGGCCCCCCTATTAGTCTGTCTTAACGAGGGTTGACTGTAGGTGTATTTCCTCAAGTACAGTAGTCTGCTAATGTTGTAATTGTACCTTTCATGGGGTGAGCTTGCAGGATACTTGATCCATACTATGAAGATTTGTAGTCTTGATGATTGGTTTAAGGAGCTTTTTGATCCCACCTTTGGCTAAGAGGGTCATGTGGTAAAAATTTTAGGCCTAGACAAAAACATTCCCAAAAGGTTAAAACCTCTTGTGTCTTGAAGTGCTGGAACTGGACTATTCTATTCATGAATTATGACATTCACTTCTGTGGGGGAGGTTCCAGCGACAACATTTTGTGTTACGCATTTATCTGGACAAGTATTTGGAATGTGATGAATAAATGTAAGATAGAAACAAAGATGATATTACAGTAATGCAGATTTGGCTCAACAGCAGACATATATGCAAGAAACCTTGGTTTTATAGTGTTGCTTAAAATATTTCTTGAGTTAATAAAATACATTACTATTGGAAAACTATTATTATTAAGTAGTTGAACCAGACCACTGATCTAATTTATTTAGCTCTTAGGGCTGCCCCAAAGGTTGTCTTTATTAATGATAAGGTTTAGATTTTATTATTTATTAAATTACAGTACTTTGAAAATTTCATAATTGGGTTAATTGAAAATGAGGGAGACTAGCAAAATTTTTTTCCAAAACTTGACATTCATTGTTGATTATAAATTGGGCATTTGTAAAAAAAAAAAAAAAAGTTTAAATGTTAGTGTTACTCTACAGTAACACTATATATATAGGGATTGGATCATTTGTGCTATTCATCAGATATCCTTGGGTCAAGAAGAGTCACCAGTTTTAAGATGAGCAGTTTCAACTCATCCTAGAACTGATCACTCATTTTCTGAATTATTTGTAGTTGTCTATCCTTTTGGATATGATGAATTTCATATTCCAACATTGGGTGTGATTTGTTTTAATTTGTTATTGTCATGTTCTCTGTTCCATTTATTCTGCCTTTAATTGATTGTAATGGGTTGTAGAAATGTTATGTAATCACTAATGTGAATTTTTTGTGTGGTCTTGTTACAGTATTTGCAGCTTTGGCTGCTTTATTGTCATTAATATTCTTTAATGCCCACGGGCTGGAATCTAACATATTTCTACATTTTACCATTTCATCTAATCTGTGAAATAAAAGTTTTATTATTGTGGAAGGGCTGCTATTGCACTTCTGGAGTTTCTAAAAATAAAAAATTTCTGTGATGGTATAGCATTGTTAGGCAAGGAACATTGGTCTTTTGTTGGGTAATATGGATGCAAATCCCAAGCTTGACTAAGATTACAACTCTATACTTTTTTGAGACACTCCTTACTTGACAACTGAGTTCCATCCCTACAACCTGGTCAGTGAACAAGGAGCCATCCCTAACCAGTATTTCAGGTGCACTGTATTGAAAATAGATTTATGTCACCATCTTTAGATATGTTCTAATCTCAACTGTTTACCATGTGTATTTTTAAATATTTGTACAGCAGTGTACTGTACATTGTACTGTAATTCTCTCTCTCTCTCTCTCTCTCTCTCTCTCTCTCTCTCTCTCTCTCTCTCTCTCTCTCTCTCTCTCTCTCTCTCTCTCTCTCATAGTGTTTTTATTTAATGCTCTGCAGTATTGTACAGTACTATACTGTTATGTGAAGTTACATACATGTCTTAGTCTGTGTGTGCATGTGTATAAATGCTTATGCATGACATTAAGGAAACTACACACTGTGTATTAGCTCAACTCTCTCTCTCTCTCTCTCTCTCTCTCTCTCTCTCTCTCTCTCTCTCTCTCTCTCTCTCTCTCTCTCTCTCTCTAATTAAATTCTTTATGAAAAAAGGTTTGACAACAAGAGAGCTTTAACTCTAAAGACTTTAAGAAAAAGTTTTGACAGAGAGAGAGAGAGCAAGAGAGAAGTTGGGGCGGGGGGTGTTAAGCAAATGCACGGCAAGTGCTTAGTTTCCCTAATACAGTGCATATGTGTATGTATATATACTCACAGACTGGAACATACGTGTAACATTTGTGTATTAAGTATAATACTGTATTGTATTAATTAAATGTAAATGAAATTATTCCACCAGAAAAAGAGAGGCATAGCAATTGCATATCTACCTTATAACAGTACACACATGTATGTATACACAAGCTGGCTAGCCAGTAAGCTACTGTTACACGGGAACTTGACACAACAAAAACACAGTCATTTACATAACTATTTAATTAAACTTATTGAAAATCTAATTCTGATAAACAGACTTTAAGAGATAAACAGACTTTTAAATAATTTCATATATACAGCTTACAATTATGTTTTGTCTTCATTTTGTCTACAAATTTAAGCACATAAATTCATCATCACCATCTGAGTTATCCATCAGAGACAGAGGAGATGGAGAGGAGGGAAGTTGGGGGATGGGGGAGAAAAGTCCTGAATAACAGAGGTGAAAGGTTGAGGAAATTAGAGTTCACTGGCAGAGATGACACTGTCATCATGAACCCATTCAGGCAGAAGGTCAGCTTAATCTGCACACACACACGAGAATGGTAGTAGAATTGGTTGATTGGCTGGTAGGGCCTAGGTAGGTCTAACTAGCTCCTTAAAAAAGGAAAAAAGCTATCCATGAAAGGAAAAAATTACTGTTATTTAGGAAATCCTTAGGCAATATATAGTATAGTTGGAAACCTTTGGTAAAAATGTAATGCAATTTTGTTATTGATAAACACTATTAATCACATTTTGTTAAAGGATGTTAATCAATCTGCACAATATAAGAGAGAAAGAGGGGATAAACAGGCAGACAGACATTCATAAAGTTGCTTTAGAACCTGCAGTTTACATTTAGGCTACAGTCCTTGTACTGCATACTATACCAATTGGTCCAAGAGCTGGTTGTAAGTCAGAGCAGTCATTAAACAGGTATATTGTTAAATGACTAGTGTTTTTATTGTATTGTAGATCTTTATGTCCTATATGTTCTACTGCACGTTGTTTATGATGTTCTGGGGTATATGCACTGTTTGTTAGATAACTGTTTGAAGTATGTGCAAGTTCATATATTTTGCCTTGCCCATGGAGGAGGAAGTTTTATAGTTCTGTTATTGTAGGAAATGTTTTATTGATATTTGTTGACCCAAACAGTCTATTGGCTCTAACTAGGGAAGGGGGTGAGTGGTTGTTTATAAAAATATCTCTAGTCAGTTTTTTTGTTGGTGAATCACTTGCTTGTATTTTTACTGTGCTATACATTGTTATTAAGTCACGAAGAAGATTTAGAGGTGATTCACCCCTTTCAACTTGGATAGAAGAGTTTGGGGAAGCATTAAAAGGTCCAGTGTACACTCTGAACCCCTTATGAATTGGAACTAGATTTTTAAAGTTTAGAGGCTGTTCTGTATATTTAACATCCATAGTATAGATGCAACACTTGCTTTGTACAGCAATGTCAAGATTGTTCTGTCAGTTCTCCAATTTGTATAAGATAAATTCTGTATCAAATTGAATGCATTTTTGCATTTGGCCTCTGTGTAGGTTGTATGGGCCTTCCAGTTTAGTTGTGCAGTATGTCAAAGATTATGATTAAGACTTTCTGTATGACTTGTAGGTATATTGTACATTTATTATGATTATTAATCTTACAGTCAATTTCTTCATTATTTCCACTTCACCTTTTTATGGAAAATAACTGGTGTGTTCTTTTCTGTGGAGAATTGGAGACATACTGATTAGGCTCATGTGTCTGTTATTAGTATAGCAAGGAAAACAGGGTGCAGTTAAATTAGGTTTAGATGACATCAAGAGGGTTACCACTCTCAAGTACCTTGGGTCCTGTGTGATGGATGATGGTGGCATGGACTCAGAAATAAACCACAGGATACAGTGTGCTTGGATAAATTGGAGGAGATCATTGGGAATGTTGTGCGACAGGAGGATTAGTTCAAGAGTAAAAGGAAGGTTTTATAAAAGTGTAGTTAGACCAGCGATGGTGTATGGGGCTGAGATGTGGTCAATAAAGGAGGCTCAAGAAAGGAAGTTGGAAGTGGCAGAGATGAGGATGTTGAGATGGATGTGTGGAGTCATGAGAAAGGATAGGATCAGAAAAGATTATATTAGAGGGGCAGTCAAAGTGGTAGAAGTGTCAAAGAAGATTCAGCAAAGAAGATTGCAGTGGTTTGGTCATGTCGTGCAGAGGGAGGAGGATCATGTGTGCAGAGGGGTCATGGGCATGGAGTTGGTTGGGGAGGAGGAGGGGAAGGCCAAGATTCAGATGGAAAGATAACATAGCAAATGACATGCAGGAAAAAGGGTTAAGAGAACAGGATACACAAGATAAAAGAAGATGGAGAAGGCTTACATGGAACAGCGACCCCATATAGAGATGGGTAAAGGCTGAAGACAAAGAAGAAGAAGAAGATTGATGATATGTTTGACATGTTGTATGTTTCACATTGTGTAGTATATAGCAAAACCATCCTTGTAAATATTGTTTTTATTCCAACTGGTAGTTGAACAGGGATGTCATTTATTGCTGGTTTGAGCTCTACAACAAATTATCTGCAAAATTCAAAAAAGAAGTAATTCAAGGAAGAATCATTTCATGGTGGAAATATGTATCAGATCTCTCTAATAATACTCCACTACAAAAAATATTGGAAAAATTCAGGAAAATAAATGGTACCCATGTTAAACCACCTAGACATGCCATATTAAAAGAAGGGGAAAAAATACTTAATCTGAAAGAAATAAGTAATGTAATAGGAGAAAACTTTGCAATAAATAGTGACAGAAATTTGGATGAACACTTTTGCATGTACGAAAATAGTATAGAATTAATAACAATAAATTTTGAAACATTAGAAGTTATATATTATAATAGAAAATTTAATATGGAAGAGTTGGAATTTGCTCTCTTGAGCAGCAATAAATCTCTCCTGGAGGTGACAATACTTGTTTGGAAATGATCTGCCACTTAGCACCTTTGGCAAAGTCATACTTACTACAGTTTTATAATCACTTGTGGCTTTGAAATATATTTCCTGATGAATGGCATGATGCTATAATTATTCCTATCCCCAAACCTGGAAAAGATCCCAGTAATGTTAACAGTTACAACCAAATTTCTTTAACAAGTTGCTTATTCAAATTCTTACAGAAAATGGTAAATGCTCAACTAACATGGCTCATTCAAGGAGATAAGAATTTGACTCCCACTCAGTTAGGGTCACAATGTAACTGATCTACATTGGATTCTCCATCTAACTTGGAAGACCACATATGTAGAGGATTTGAATGAAAACATCTTTTTTGACACTGAAAAGCATGTGGTACTACGTGGAGATAGGCAGTGTTAAAAACATTACATAAAAACAGCATCCGTGGACATTTACCTAGTTTATCCAAAACCTTCTGACAAATCGCACTTTTCAGGTGAGAATTAATGATGTATTGTCAAGTACATTTCCACTTGAAAATGGTGTTCCACAAGGAAGCGTCCTTAGTGGCACACTGTTTACTTTAGCAGTAAATGATATCAGTAAAAATCTACCTGTTGAAATTAAAAGTAACTTGTATATGGATGATTTTGCCATATATTATTCAGCATCTCGATAAAACCTGCAGAATGAATCATTAATAAAAGCATAATAAAAATATGTGAATGGACCTCATCTGTAGGCTTTAGATTTTCCATAGATAAAACACAAGCAATCATGTACAGTATAATAAAAATAAAATGTGGAAAAATTGTGAAGAAATCGATTTAAAAATCACAAACCATAGTATACCAATTAGCCAAACTGCAAAATTTTTAGGATTATTATTTGATACTCACTTGAACTGGAAAACCCACATAACACATGAAATCAAAATGTAAAAGAGCATTAAATCTAATTAAAAAACTAATGAACACTACTTGGGGAGCTGATAGACATACCCTTACTCTACTGTATAAAGCAACAGTGCTGTCTATCATTTATGTTTGAAGCAAAATAAATGGCTTGGCATCAGATGCAATCGTTAGACTTAGTTCATAATGACGGCCTTAGAATATGTTTAGGAGCCCTTAGACCATCACCGAAGTCATCTTTACAAGTTGAATGTGGTGAACTACCTCTCTTTCTCTGTAGAGAGCTGGTAACAATGAAGAGTGCTCCGAGAATTCAGACAAATGGTTCTCCAACCAAAAAATTATTTGGATTGAGAGATGTTTTTATAAACAATCATCCACCTCCTTTCCCAATTAGAGCTAGAAGATTGATTTTGTCACTGAATATAAATATACAATTACTGTACCTTTAATAGTAAAATTACCTCCTCCTTGGACAGTGAACAAAATGAGAATGTGTACACACAAAATATTTATCAAAAAGTTATATACCTCAGAACACCATAGACAACATACAGTAGAACATATAATCTGAAAATGTGAGATTTTATGTTGGTGAATAAGGAAGGTAGGGAGTTATGTAAAATTATATATAATTTCATAGCTTTCTTATTTCTTTAACCTAAAATTTCATTTTTAAAAGTCCTCTTAAGCATATAATAAAATTGTAAACATTTAATTTTCCCAACTCTGACCTCCACATTATTTTTGCAGTACAGTACTGTATTAGGAATGAATACTAAAAGATATAAAATATCCAGTCTTGTGTGCTGTATTAAGTAAGCCAAAGAGGAATGATTGGGTAGCTGGTGATTCTCCCCTAATGTTCAAGCATTTTATTATTTTTATACTTTTATTTCAATCATTTCACAACCTCTCTCTCTCTCTCTCTCTCTCTCTCTCTCTCTCTCTCTCTCTCTCTCTCTCTCTCTCTCTCTCAGCAGCATGAAAACATAAGGTTGGGATAAACAAAAGAAGTACAGTATTAGTATTCTTCCTTCTGTGAAGGAGTTTCTAAATAAAACAAGATGCTGTTGTGGATGTGGGCTGGCTAAAAGAGAGATTACTTATAAATATTATTGCCCATTTTATAATTTACTGCAGCATTCATTGTACTGTTAAAGGAAGTTATGATGATCAATAATTTTCAGGGAATAAAGACTGAGAATACTGTTTCAAATTCATGAGATACAAACCACTGTCAAGATTGAGTAGTCTGTCCCTCAGAAGTTCCATTCTCCCCAAAAGTATGTTCCTATTTCTCGTAAAATCTAATCATTTGTTGATAGTCATGAGGCCCACCTTCTGCAAAAGTTGTCACCTTTTTTTATATGTAACCCTCTAAAACCAGATAAACTGGGCAAAGTTAATACAATACGCCACAGGTATATTTTGATGTTTACCGGGAACTGTATATTTGTTCCTCAGTTTTTGTCTACTGGTTGGGAACCTGTCCAGTTTAACTTTCCTGCCTGAGTATGGTGTCCCACGATGACATATGGCTTTATAAGATTTTTTTTTTTGTGTTTGACAATGATTATGGTATAATTATTTCTTTATTTATATAATTTTGTTGGTGATTATTGAATATTATTTTATTAGTTAATATGCTTTTATTTGGATTCAAAATGTAGTTTCTTCTTTGATTCTTTTGCCCAATCATCTGACTCAAAATTTTTCAACATGTTTCGTCATTTTTTGAAATATGAATTTTTCACTCACCATTCATTTTTATATTGTTAACCATATGATTAATAACCAAAATTGAATAAGAAAAGTACATTTCCTTGTACAGTATATATCAAAAGAATAAATTATTGTTAGATGAACAAAAACTTCTGGAACATGTACGTGCAATACATTTTTGAGTGACTGTACAATGTGTTCTGAACAAAAGAACATAGCAGGTTGTTTCTCTATTTTATTTCTCTGTGGTTGTGCATTTTCGTCTTCCATTGACACTTTTTATCTTTAACTCTGTGTAGCAACAAGATTTAGACTAAAATTGATAAATGCAGAATATGCAGGGGATATCAGTCTTCTAAGGTCATCTGCCATGCAGAAGTACCTGCCAGTGCATCTACATGCTATAGCAAACCATATGTACTTGAACTGTATGTGCACAGGAATTCATTTGTAAAAGTGGTTTCATTGGCAAGCTTTTACGTCAAACTAAATGTCTTATCATCAAATACTGAATGGTTATTCCATAATGATGTTAGTATAAGTATGGACTACCACTTGAAAGACCCAGAAACTGACAATTTGATGAATGGCTTGGCCATTATAATGAAACTGGAAATGAGGATTCCCCTGGCTTCACCCTGAAAAAACTTTAAGACCTTTTAATTCAAAAATACCTTTGAAAATAAAACCTTTGTTGAAATTTGGTGTTTCTGGGTCATTTGTGCACTATCCATGACTCCAAATTTGATTTGTTAAATTTTTGCTTGTGAATGGTATTTTTGCCTTTTTTTTTCCCACTTGGGCTGCAAGAGTAAAGCTTAACCAGAGGTATTTCTCTCTGTACTTGCTTCAAAAACTTTCCCACTTAGTCCATAACTAGGACCCACCAATAAATTAATAAATAATTGGCTTATTGAATTTTGAGGGAAATTTATGTATTTTAGGGTCCAGATTTTAAGCTCCTCCCAAATTACGTCACAGATTGACCTTTGGTGACGACCTTGAATCTATGACATTTTGTTTACATCCATCCATCGGTGGTAAATCAAGCTTCATTTTGAACAGTGATTTGTAAGAATATGTGCTTTACTTGCAAGATGTATCAATTTGAATTTCCCCTACCCATATTCAAGACAGTTTTCAGGTTCATCAATTTCCTGAAAACTGCAAATAGCAAAATTTCTAATGGGTTTCAGAATGTCTACCCTCGCCAAAAAAAGTCCCCCAAACTATGCATTATCAAATTGAGGTTAGTGGGTTGGAATGGAATGGGATATGAAATAGGCCAAGTGCTGGGACCTATGAGGTCATTCAGTACTGAAAGAGAAATTGAGAGTAAAAAATTTCTAAAGGCTTGACTGGAGGAAAACCTGGTAGTTGTACTATAAAAGAAAGATAAGAAAGAGAATATGAAAGGAGTTACAGTAAAAGGAATGTAGCTAGGGCAAAGGGCCACTGCAAAGAACCTTGAGGACAATGATTAATGCCTATAGTACACTACATGAGTTGCACTGGTGCCCCCGCCCCCGAAGGAATATTCAGGTTAGTAACTTAGGGGATCTCTCATGCATGCAAACACGCCTTGCCTCCTGGGGTAAACTGTTCAGAGAATGGCCAACAGAATTATTAATGAAATATCCATGGATGAAAAGAGAGAAGAAAATACCTGTCAAAAGGATGGATAGGTCAATAACAAAACTGGAAGAAAGACAGTGTTGACGGAACACTTTTGTGAGGGCATGAATAGAGAAGTATGACTGGGATAATTTGACTGATTTGCCAGAAACTGAAGAAGACTTGGATTTGCTTACGTTTGAATTCGGTTTTGAAGTGGAACCAGTAAAAAATAAAAAGTTATGATGTATCACCACAGAAAGGATTTTTGCTGAAAATTAAATGACTTTGTGCATACTAATCTGTTCTGCTGGATATGGAATGAGGGAATTAGAAGTCATAGCAAAGGTATCAAAGACATGACTTTACTGAATGAGGTAACTATATATATATATATAGAGGATTGGCATTGGCAACATTTGTATTGAAAATCTTCAGCATACTTGTTCTCAATAAACTGGAGGAAGAAAGTGAACAAGCTAGTTTTAGAAAGGCAGGAGTTGAACAGAGCATATATTATTGTTTAGACATTGTGTAGCAGTGTATGGAAACTTAAAATCCACTTCAGATGGTTACAGTTAATACTAGGCCGTATTCGAGAGCGTCTCCAAATCAGCATGAAAAGTCTTGTGTCACTAAAGTATTCCCTTGAAATATGTAAAGCTAAATGAAATATCCATCAACTAAGGAGATGCAACTATAAAGTTGATGGTCTTTTTGTAAGGTGATTTACAGTAAATAGTACGGACCTACAAGAGAATGCTGTTTCACCTTTGCTGTTTGCCCTTCTCTGACTTTATCAGAGGTGGAAGAGAAGGTATGCACTTGAGTAATGATACAAACTTAACTGACTGAAATTGTACAGGTGATTATGTTTTAATGAGCAAAACACCAGAGGATTACAAGGTTAGTTTAATGAGATCATATATGTAAAGAGATTGGACTCACAGTACAACTAAGACAGTAATGGGGACAGCGAATGCACAAAGGGACAAAAAAGGATTAGATGGAGAAAGGATTTTAGGGAATGAACCTTTCAAATATTCAGGAACAGTGATAACCAGTACAGGTTCCCTTGGGTTGGAATAGTGAGACTAAAAGAAGGCAAATCAAACAATGGTCAGGTTGAATAAGATTTGGAAATAAAATAGTCAAACCACATACGAAAGTAAGGTTATACATAAGGGGCAGTTAAAAAATTACGTAACACTTTTTGGTCATTTTTGTCACGCCTCATAACACGTCTAGACCTCCTAGAAAATTATGTAACATCACCTAGTCTCCCCCACCCTGAATTAGTATGTTTCCCTTTTTTAATGCAATAATAAATTATGTTAAAGTCTAGCCTAATACTTGGAAATAATTATCTTTAGGTTTTTCTTAATACTTTTATGTTATGATATTAAAGAATCACAGATAAATTTGAAATGAAAATGTTCTTTTATACCATGTTTAGAAGAGGATTAATTTAACTTGTGATATTTTTCTAAGTGATAGTTATTCATAGAGTGAAGAATGTCAGAGGTCCGAAAAGGGATGAGTTTGTGATATTATTCTATGTCATGTACTACGTATAGTAGAAAATGTTGAAGTAGAAACAAGGGTTGAGTTTGTGATAATTATGCAAAAAAAAAAAAAAAAAAAAATACCATATTCTCAGGATTTCTGAAATATAAAAGTCTACTGCAGAATCTTTACCATCTCTCTTTTGTCCTTCTACATTTACATCTTTTCGAAAGAAACACAGGAAGAAAATCTGGAAATGTTATGTAACTTATGGCTGCATCCTCTCTTTCCCCCCTGTCACATTCATAAAGGCATGTCCAGACGAGCGGGCCTGATCGGCGGGCATGCATGTCGTTGGACTCGTTTAACGGGCAAACCAGTAAAATGGCCGTTCCCGTTTTAAGCAAAATCACCAGTTGGTGCCCGGTGATCTGAGGCAAGTAGGCTACTGGAGGTACAACACTGCCAGACTTACTTTATCATAGGGGGCCCATAGAATAAAAAGTAAAAGGACTGAAGGCGTTTTAGCACAGCCCGGACATGACCCAGGTGTTCCTCTGGGGACTTGGAGAAGATCAGGATGTCGTCCACATAGCAGATGCAGAAAGGTAGGTCACCCAAGATGCTGCCCATAAGGTGTTGGAATGTGGCCCTGGCGTTCCTGAGGCTGAAGGTGGTGTAGGAGAAGGTATTCGTCCCAAGCGGAGTGATGATGGCTGTCTTCAGAACGTCGTCGGGATGTACTGGTACTGTGCCTGAAAATAGGACTTGAGCATATCAATTTTTGTGAATATCTTGGGCCCCGTGCAGGGTGCCTGTTAGGTCCTGCGTGTTTGGCAGGGGATAGTGGTCCAGTGTTGTCATTAGGTTCAGCCGACGATAGTCCCCACAGGGCCTCCAGGAACCGTCTGGTTTCTTCACCATGTGGAGGTGGGACGACCATGGACTCTGTGCCTTTCTGCAGATACCCATCCTTTTCATCTCGGTGAATGCTCGTTTAGCATCTTGGAGTGGCAGGCGGCGGAACTTGGCATGTGTCGGCGGGCCTGTGGTGGTGATGTGGTGATGGATGCCGTGCTTGGCCTGGGTACCTAGCACCTGATGCAGTTCTGGCTTAAAGACATCTGGGAATTCGTGCAGGAGGGCACTGTATTTGTTCGATGAGATGGGGCATACGGTGGGAATTCCCGGTCCGTTGGAGAGCGGTCGGGAGTGGCAGGTTCCGGTATCCAGCAGGTGTTTTTGGTCGACGTCTACTAAGAGTCCGTGATGTGCGAGGAAATAGGCGCCCAGTAAAGGAAACTTGACATCCGTGATGACGAAGGGCCAATCATATTTATGGCCCAGGATGGATATTCTGCGGGTCCGAGTTCCGTAGCAGTGGATGGGGCTTCCATTTGTGGCCACTAGTTCGGCCGCGGCACCGGACGTGCAGTTGCAGTCATCCCTCGACGGCGGAAATACCGACTGCATAGCCCCAGTGTCTACCATCATCCATCGTCTTGATATGGCGTCGTGGATGAAGAATCCTACTGGCTTGGGTCCCCTAAGGTTTGTGGCCACTGCTGTTATGGTTGGCCGCCTTCCTAGTTTTTTTTGAAAGAACATGGTGCTCTGCAATTTCTGGCATCACTTCCGAACCTGCAATGGAAGTAGCACCACGCTGGATTTGTCCTCGTCTTCTGCTGCTGCAGCGGCACCTTTTTCCTGTATACCACGTTCGTGTCCCCCACTTCGGATTCTTCTGCTACCAGGCTGCAGACTGCAGGTGTTGCGGCGTGTTTGGAGGCCTTGGTGGCCTTATGGAGTTTTATGTGTGACGTTCACCAATTCGTCCATTGAGAGGGCGTCTGTTTCCATGATTTGTGCCCTCACCTCTTGCGGAAGGCGTCGCGGGAATATTTCCCATAACAAGCTGATCTCTCTCCTCTGTCCGTCTGAGTCGACGCCCGGCATCAGGAGACCTTGTAGTACGTCCCAGGCATCCCTGGCTGATGCGTCTCCCTGGGACTGGGTCATCAGGTCGAGGGCGCGTTGGGCTCTCTCTGGGACAGGCATGGAGTATGTGTCAATGAGTTTCTCTCGTAGGTCTCTGTATTTGACTTTGCCCAGCTGCAAGTCCAACCATGGGGTGATTTTGTTGAAGACCTCTGGCAGCATTGTCATGGTGACGTCCGCTTTGGTTTCCTTATCTGTGATTTTTGCTACCCGGAAATGGACGTCTGCCCGCAGGAACCAGGATGCTGTATTTTGCCGCAAGAATGGTGGGAGTTTTATCGCCTGGCTTATTGCTGCCTTCGAAGGCAAGAGGGGGATGCAGAGGATCTGTTTGTCCTCAGAATGACTTTCTACCTCAGTGTCTGACATTTTGCCTCACACCAAAACGCGAAATAAGCGCTGTATTTAGTCCGTTAATGGTGTTTGGGGCTCGTCAGAAGTCAAAACTATTTGCCGTGTGGTTCTGTTAATGACTTCTGAATACAGTCAGTGTGAATCGTAAATGGCGGGGCCAAACCATTCAAGAACACCAGAACATACCTGAAGGAGGTACACTGTAATTAGTCCATCAGTGGCATGGGTGTTCTCCGAGGAAGGAGTTTTCAGAGGCCTAGACTTTGTCACCGTATGGTTCCGTTAAAGGCTCTCTGAAGGTAAAGCAGCCGTAGTGAGTCCGTTAATGGCGAAGCCAAAACCGTTGTGTTTACCGTCGCTCTTTAGGTCACCAGTTGTGAGGTCAAAGAGACAGAACTGGGCACTGACTGATTTATTTACCTGGGCAAAGGTATACATGGCAGCGTGCGGACGGAAACGAAGTGCCCGACCTTCGATTGTCGTGACCCGCACGCTGAGTGAGAGCAATTTGTGTTTGTAAACAGTCAATCAGATAGCAATAATAAGAGACATAATGTACATACAGTGATAAAATATATATTGGCAAAAAGGTCAGGAAATTCTACATACAAATATATACACGAGATTCTCGCTGCGTTGATAGATGCGATACATGATCGTGATAAATGGGAAAAGAAGACGTCTGACGTCTTTACAATATATACTGTATTTCTGGATCGGGGTCCGGCTGACTGTCATTGTGTCTGCTATTAGGCAGAAAGTATTTTCTTAATACAAGCCTATTCAGATTCAATTCTAAAGCTCTTGATCTTAGACGGTGGCCACTTACATTATTTTCATTACATGAATTTAGAGGACCTTACTAATGTTTAGGGTGGAATTCTCTTTCTAATGTTCAGGGTGGAATTCCCCTAGTTTTCAACATCTCTATTTAAAGTCTTTAATAGCATAAGAATGATATTTATTTCTCTGTTATTATTTCACCGGCTGACACGGGACCCGATCCAGAAAAAGGATTTTGACAAGGGAAAAATCTATTTCTGGGAGGGGGCCGATGTCACCCGGTGACCCTCCACTGTTTTTTTCATTCTCTCCCTCCCATGGTAAACATCATTCTAGTGGGGTGGGTGCTAACATGGAATGCGATTAGTGTTGCCTTGTGTACAGTCCGCAAGTGGTGCATGGGCTTGTATCGCACCTCTCTCGTTGGGACTTTTGACATTGGGAATCTTTATAGGGCAGGGTCCCGTGATTGTGACACTCTCACCCTTTACCATATACGACTCCATTTCTTGGAGCTTGCTCTGGGGTAGTAACCCCAGCTTTACATTTAGCTTTCTCTGGTATCTAGCAAACGGAATTACCTAGAAATAAGTGCTGAATGGATTATTTCACCGGGTGACACGGGCCTCCCCAGAAATAGATTTTTCCTTTGTCAAAATCCTTTATATATATATATATATATATATATATATATATATATATATATATATATATATATATATATATATATATATATATATATATATATATATATATATATATAATACACAATTGCATGTGAACATTTTTTACATATACATAAAAAATACCTAAGTGAAATCAATTTTCATATTATCATAGGCATTATGTTTATATGTAGTATTTAAGAGGTGCAAAAGAAATGAGCAGGAGAAAGGTACTGCTACTTTACTGGAGACGCAGGCCGTTTATATAGCGGCGGACTGACGTCACACAGAGGAATACAATGGAACCTCGGTGACCCGAGGTCAATTACACTTGACAATACAGGCAGTCCCCGGTTTATGACGGGGGTTCCGTTTTTACGCCGCGTCGTAAACTGAAAAATCGTCAAAAATCATAAGAAAACCTTACTTTTAATGTTTTGGGTGCATTGAAAACAATGTAAACTGCATTTTTATTGAGTTTTTCATAAAAAAACCTCCAAATTATGATTATTCTGCCGTTTTGGAGCCATATTTCTTCCGTTGGATCGGCATACGACACGTCTAACCCCAGAACATGCATTGTAAACCAGGAAATAATTTCTGATGAATATATTTGAAAAGCGTCGTAACCTCGGAACGTCATAAGCCAGACCTGTCGTAAACCAGGGACTGCATGTAATTACAATGCATCAATACAATTCATGTGAAAAGAAAAATGGACAGTGACCGACATGACAACCTTCTGATACATGTACAAAAGAGACAGATACAAAATAAATTAATAACAGGTACAGATTTACATAGAAAGGCATGGCTGGTTTGATATGGCTGATTTTGCATGACCCGATCCTGTAGGAGCGGAATTGAAAGAAAACGGGTCGTTCATCATAGAAGACTCACTCAGCGGAGACTACAAATACTCCCCCCGGCGCTGGCAGGACGTGCGGTTGATAGATATCTGAGTCCGCGAAGTTCGCGGTTAACTGTATGTGGGAGGGAATGTCCGCATTCATGCTCACTCTTACCCTCTTAATTGGAGTGGGGTACTCATGTCAATACGTGCTTGGGAGCGCACCTTGTGGGTCCGCTAAAGACGCTGGTGATTTGCCGACAAGAGTCAGCACGCCCAAACGCTAGTTACAGCAACGTATTTAGTCCGCTAGGGGCATGAGGTAGTTCATGGAGCCAAGACTAGGTCACCGTCTGAGTCCGCTAATGGCTCCAGGAACCATTCCAGGGTCACCACTTCAAGAGGTGCAAAAGAAATGAGCAGGAGAAAGGTACTGCTACTTTACTGGAGACGCAGGCCGTTTATATAGCGGCGGACTGACATCACACAGGAATACAATGGAACCTCGGTGACCCGAGGTCAGTTACACATGACAATAATTACAATGCATAAATACATTTCATGTGAAAAGAAAAATGGACAATGACCGACATGACAACCTTCTGATACATGTACAAAAGAGACAGATACAAAAGAAATTAATAGCAGGTACAAATTTACATAGAAAGGCATGGCTGGTTCAATATGGCTGATTTTGCGTGACCCGATCCTATAGGAGCAGAATTGAAAGAAAACAGGTCGTTCATCATAGAAGACTCACTCAGCAGAGACTTTACAAGTATGTACCCAAATTTCTGATTAGAGAGAGAGAGACTGTCTCAGTTTTGTAAAAAAAAAAAAAAAAAAAAAAAAAAAAAAAAAAACTGACCCTGGAGAAACAGGAACTGAAGAACTTCAATCTATCTTTTTCCCTCTTTATGTATACCTCTAAGTAGATACTTTACACTCGTCAGTCAAATCGGTAGAAAAATTTAAGTTTTGGTTTTATATGCAGAACATTTTTTTGCATGCAAAGGTTTATAACTATGAATGAATGAGTTATAATTATATATATATATATATATATATATATATATATATATATATATATATATATATATATATATATATATGACTATTTATCACATCACCGTGATTCATATACAATCAGAAAGCTACAAACGTCCTTTAATATCATTCATCTACCTCGATAATATATTTCATATATGTTACCGAAGGAATTTTTAGTTGATAATAAGAATTCCCCTTCGGTAACATATATGAAAATATATTACTTCCGAGTAGAGTGAATTGATATTAAAGGACGTTTGTAGTTGATTATATATATATATATATATATATATATATATATATATATATATATATATATATATATATATATATATATATATGTGTGTGTGTATTGTATAAATATACATATATATAGATATGTATACATGTGTTTATGTATGTATGTAAATAAAATATAAATAAATGCATATTCATACATACATATACAGTCATGACTAAAAAAAAAATATACTGACACCAAATATCTTGATCTATTCATAGTTCCTAGAGTAATCTCAAAATTGCGACTGAATGACAACATTTTTTTATAGATTTTCCAAGACATATAATATCTACCAAATCAAGAAATAAAGACGTAACATTCGTTTGCCCAAATGTCTGCTGTCATTATGAAATAAAAAAGATGAATTTGTTCCTTTGGCAATTTTGCCTCATACAAATTCCAGTCTCTCTCTCTCTCTCTCTCTCTCTCTCTCTCTCTCTCTCTCTCTCTCTCTCTCTCTCTCTCTCTCTCTCTCTTAGATCGTTTGGTTATTGTTACTTAATTTCTGTTCGAATTCCTCTCTCTCTCTCTCAGTTGCTAAAATCTCAGCGTTGCCTCCAGTGGAGCTTCTGCAATTGTGCTGCGTCGCATGTTTGTATCTTGTTTCTAGATGTATGGCTCTACCTTTACTGGGAGTGTATGGAATGTGCTTGCTTGTAGTTCACGTACTGTTGTTGTATGTCTCCCGTAAACATCTCTCTTATGTAGCCAGTCTTTACACCGCATTCTCGTCCTTTTCTTTAACATAGCCAATTATCATGTTGCACAACAGTTTCTTTTTCTGAGCAGTAATGGCCACCATGCTTTTCATACGACACTCGACAAGGTACTGGCATGATGGCATCGTCGGGCACGCCTGCCCTTTCGTCAACTCCGCCGTGTGGACAACACTCCGGGTAACCCGGCAGAATTTGCCCGCCTACCGCGCTCCCAGGCGGGCATGCCCACTCGTCTGGACAGGCCTTAACACTTCACCATAACCCCACCCCCTGAGGCGTTACGTAATTTTTGAACGGCCCCGAAGTTTAGCACAACCTGTATTTTAATTATGATAAAACAATGAAGGTATAGCTATAAGATTTGTCAGTTTGACAGTGACGCTTTAAGAATAGCAGGAGTCAAATTGCTGGAAAAAGTTAGTAATGATAACATTAGGGAAACTATGGAAGTTCCATGTGTAGATAGAATAATGATGACAGGTAGCTTGGACCAGCCCATGGAACAACCCAAGGAGAATATTGCTTGACAAGTGTCAGTTGGGCCCTTGTGGGTACCAGAAGAGTTGGGAGATCCAGACCTACTTGGATATGAACTATTAGAAAGGTGGTAGGAGATTTGTGGTAGACGAAGCGTTGGAGGCGATGAGGCTGATTTAGTTTGACTTCTCTTTGCTTTTTTTTTTTTTTTACTTAATATTAACTGTTTAGAAACTTGGTTTGTAAGTTAACATCCTTCCTGGTATCCCCCCATGAAGATATATTCATGTTGAGAAAAAATAGCAGTACTATTGTTATTATTACTATATTTATTACCGTTTTAGAAATTCATGTCTTAGCTTACATGATTGTCATTCCTAAACTCAGTACTGTGTATTACTTAATAGTTCACCTTATTTTGTTATAATTTTGCTTATGTAGTGACAGGAAGACTAGAACCATCATGATTATTTGATTGTTGAAAGTAAAAATCTGCTGTAAATCGTTTATCATCATTGCTTGTGACATTCTTGAATATGTGCCACTTATCCCCTTTCATTGTGTGCCATATCAATTAACTACTGGTTCTCTCAACAAAATCTTTTGCAGGGATTTATCTAACACAAACCCCCTATCTAAGGCAGGTTAAAATATCGGTAGAATTAGCGAGTGTAATGATTACGCGTTTAGCTGGACTGATGTGGAGATTTACGGGATGGTTCTAATTTTAAAAGTGCTATTATTATTTCGTTTGTTACATGTTCTTTATTCTTGAAAAGTACTGTAAGTTGCACTTTTAGTTAACCAGAGTTTTGGATCTGAAAATCTTGCCTTGTACTGATGTGATTGTAAGTTTGGGAATTTGGAAATTCCTGGAAAGAACGCAGTAATAACGCTACAACACACTCATATTCACTGAGACACTGACTTTAACGACGACAGACGTCAGACACGTAGCAGGTGCGTTCTTGATAAGAGATAAGAAGGCCGGGCACTGGCTAGATCTTGCTTGAAACATTAGGTATTTGTATCATCATTTTATCCAAGTTAATCGAGGCCGATTCTTGCTTTCCATCGACATGTACCATGTCCAGCAGTTACGCTACACTCGCAGGCTCGATTAAGTTGCGAACTTGGTGAATTGTGTCAGAATTTATGTAATTTTGAATCTTGATTGCCGGCCCTCACCTGGTCCAGAATTCGTCTTTGTTTTTTTATTAAGGTTAACGTAAATTTAGATAGCTTCGTATGTTTGTTTTGTGTGATTTAGTATATTTTTGTAATAAAATTTAGAAAATGTACTTGTGTTTGTGTAGCCACCATCTGCTTGTGCTGGTTCGGAGTCAGTGTCTGGTTTAGATTGTGTATCAGGCCCAGAACAGCGAGCAAGAGCCAGTAAATTGAGCTATCGTTGGGAGGAATTCTCGACAGGCTCCAACACAACTGTTTTAGAAATTCCAGTATCTAATTCTTATATATGGCTTCATAACCATGCTCTTACAATTATTTTGAGGAAATTCTTTAGCCAGTGCCTACTGCACTGTCTTCTTGCGTTCCATCACCTGTCCTTCTTTTGACTCCTACGCGGAATTCGCCACTTAGTTTATCAAACATGTAAATTACTTTCCAAGCTTTGGATAAGGCACCCATCAGGACATCTACTTAGCCAGTCCGTGTGTATTAATACATTTCTGCTTCTACCTAAAATTAAGGGCATCATGCGGCAGAGGCAACCAACAAGCATTCCAAAACCGAACATGGTGGTCTTCCCCCTTCAACATGGCCTCCGTAGGGGAGAAGGCAGTGCACCTCACGGGGTGCACTGTAGGCATTACTGAAGGTACTTTGCAGCGTCCCTTCGGCCCCTAGCTGCAACCCCTTTTATTCCTATTACTGTACCTCCATTCATATCTTTTTTCCATCTTACTATCCACCCTCTCCTAACAATTATTTTATAGTGGCACTGCGAGGTTTTCCTCCTGTTACACCTTTCAAACCTTCCTACTCTCAATTTCCTTTCCAGCGCTGAATGACCTCATAGGTCTCAGTGCTTAGCCTTTGGCCTAAACTCTATATTGCATTCCATTCCATTCCATTTCCTTCAACATGGCTATTTTGAAAGCTTTCTTATTACTTGGTGCCTTAAATTTCTCTGTGATGCGACACCTTTCCAGACTTACAGTCTGGAATCGAATCAACAGGTTCGTTCGAGGAACCTCCATATACATAACGATAAAATGCAATGCTCATCGTTTTTGCTGGTAACTCTGAGTATGTATGGAGTAATTGCACTATAAGAAGTGGATGGGGCCGGGTGATTATATGACTCTAGCAGGGACATGGCAACGCCAGGTTCATGCTTCCAGATCTCCAGATAATCTTCAGTAGCTTAGCAACTCTGACATCGAGCACAGCTTGCAGGCTGAAAGCTAAATGGGATACAATATCCACAGTGATAAAGAGCTGTGGAGTGATTTTATTGATTTATACAAAGAGCGCCCATGTCTTTGGAATGTGAAACCCAGAGATTATATTGATAAATGAAAGAGGAATAACACTTACCTAATTTTACTCAAAAGTTAAAGTAGGAGGATAAGCCAGCAGTTAGTTTTAGTTCAATGGGCAGTGCAGCATGAGGTGGCTCATTTCTTTTCTTTAACTGCTGCTTCCTATTTCGCTTTGGTTTGCCTGTTTTGTCTACAAGATAAGACTAAGATCGTTAGATGATCGGAGCAGATCATTGATTTAGTGTGTGGTTGACTTCGATTGCAATCTTATCTGGATTAAATCGAAACCAAAGCCAATGGTCACAGTGTCTATGGGGTGCCCAATGCTTACTTAATAAAACTGTTCCACACCAACGATTGAGAACAGTTTGAAAGAATGCAGAAAGAAAACTCGCACAACAATGCTTGTATTTATTGATAATACGTACAGAAAACGAAAAACGACTCGGCATTCAATTTTATGCATACCACAGTACTAAGAAAAAATTATAAATTACGTGGAGATAGTGGGAATGGTGTGACAGATAGGACTACAATGTGTATAATTACGTATTTAGTGAACTATCCTCCGATGTAGGAGCGTTAATGCTGGTCCATAGAAGATCTGTGGTGTGAACTTCCAGACATCCAAAAGGCAGTGTGGACAGGCGTGGGTAAGGTGCATCCATCGTACTAAACTGTCTGAAGGGGACTTTCTCCTGCAGGTATAACAAGTAGTGCTTCTCCTCTCTCTATTGTCTTTCGCCCTCTGTATTGCATCCTCTGCCCTTCTCTCTAGATTTTTTTTTCTCTGTTCTGACTAGCGCGATCATGTAGGAGCTTATTTACCACTAAATGGGTCGAGGCAAATGACTTTCTTTAAACGTTGTTTCCTCATATGGAGATACTTGATATTCCTGGTTCATGATTGACTTATCGAAAGCTACTCGTCAGACCACGCCAGACTGGAAGCTTCTGCTAGTTTTCCGACGAAATCCTGTATTATCCGGGGTGAGATTTTCCTGAAAGTCCCATTGCAGACCACCTGGGTACGAAAGGTGACTCACGACAACGACGGGCGCTATCGGACACACTTTCATTAGTACTCTTCCTCAGCCACAAAAGTCACTACCATGCAAGGCACTTACCTATCTATTCTAGATGCGGATGACCGCATCATCGTGCCTCTGCCCAAAAAATGGCCCACCATCATTCATATCACAATTTCAAACTGATACTAACTATAATCTTCTCTTCTAAATGATTTATGCTTGATTAAGCCCTGTAACTCTTGTGGTTCATTTTTACCGAGAAATTGCGTTACACATTTAATACTGTCGTATTTATTAACAATAGTTAGTTGCCAGTCCGTGATAAATCTTTCGAGCCTGCACATCTTCGTGCCTGTCTTTTTGGTACTTCGACACCCCCAACATAAATATACTGTATATTGTTCCACTCTTTACTTAGTAAATAGTAAATCATTCGCAAGACTCTACTGAGTTTACTTCTGACCAGTTAAATCCCTCATAAAGGGTAACCTAAGTTTTTTGAGAAGCGAGAATTAAAATCATAATTCATTATTCCGTAAAAGGAAAATACCTGTATTTCGAGGTCTACAAGTAAGGAACTTCAGTAACAGATGTAAATTGTAGGTTAAGTTTCATGTGCTTGGATACTGTGTGATCCAGTGTGATTAACAGGAACGGAGTTTATGGGCTTCAGATCCACTCTCTTGTTGTATGACAAAATTAACAAAAATTGATGGTTGATAATCCATTAATTCCACGGTACTTACTACAATAGGCAGGTTGTATCACTAGTCCTTCCCTTACACGCAGCCAGCTTCCTTGAGACTTGCTAGGAATTTCAACGTGCCGAAAGAAGGCGAAATCAGTTAGGATCGTGCCTTTTGCTTCAGTTACCTTATGGTACTTTGTGATTAAACACGTTCCTCTGAGTTATACACATTTTTTCCTAAAAACTATTAGCCTTGAGGTTTAGAGGAAAAACATTTTACTGTGCCGAAAATGTTCTAAACTCCACGCGAAATTCAGTTTCCTCTATCACTCTAGGCATTCTGTGAAAAATATCATCAGTGAACACCTAAATTTGCAAATCTAACAAATATTGGACAGAGGTCAAAGAAACATTAAAGTTAATTGCCGCTTAATTTTAATTGTAGGGTAACTTGTCGAGTTACTGGGTAGTGACCGCAACTTATTTTGGAAGTGTCATTGCACTAAGCAAACTATGCACTACTCTTTGCATGATGGTATGGTATTAGCCATAAAGTTTCTCACATGGATTACATAATTTTACAGTAATGCCTACATGATAATTATAAATGTAATTAAATCATAAATATTCACCGGCAGTCATTGTACCAATGAAGATAATCAAGGCTACCGGTCTTCAGAGGCGTCTTTTGCCATGAAGAACTGCACTCAATCGTCGTGATCATATGAAGGTGACTCGATTCAGATGGAAAAGACGATCGGAACATATTCGTTAGAGGAATCGAAAGTTCTCTCGGAGAATCGTGGTAGCTCCTGTCATCGCTGGGCCTGTGACTCAATCGTTTATAGTTATCATATCAACAAATAGCCAACCATGGCGAAAACGTACGATTATCTATTTAAACTGTTATTAATCGGCGATTCGGGCGTTGGAAAGACATGTGTTCTCTTCAGGTTTTCAGAAGACGCCTTCAATTCTACCTTTATTTCAACTATAGGTAAATATGGTTCCTAAAGGAGAAGAAAATTCCCAAGGTCTGGAGGGGTGTGTAACAAAGTTCAGAATTTCAGTCAGGGTTAGCAGCTAGGGAGTTGGCAGGCAGTGGCTTTTCCACGCAAGCTTTAATGTGTGTCACGTGATTTTCTACAAGTGTGACACTGCGGGATAACATTTGTCTTTTATGGAAAAATGATGTGCATGTTCCGCGTGTTAAAAGCTCAGGGCAGCAGTTCACAGGAAACAGGTTAGCTTAGTTGCCAGTCTGCCGTACAGCTGATTGGTAGTAGATAGGCTGTATCTTAATACTGTGTGTCGGATTTGTTTTATACAAGAAACATGTTGCATATCCTGTGTTTTTATTTTTCCTGTCGTGCGTAGGCTATCCTTTGGTTTGTTTGTATTTAACTCTCTGCTTGCCAGTGTTTGAACCAACCATTCATTTTTCATATGCATAGTGCCATAGGCTAGGCATAGCAACCCACTGACAATCACATTTAGGTAGAACTACGTAGTAGCTCCGTGGCGGCGACGTTTTCCCTTTGTTGTAGTTGGTAAACACTAGAGATCTTTAATTTCCAAATTTACTTATATTTTTGGATAATTCAGAATCCTCCAACTTTCCTTTCAATTGCAGTTTCAAAGGGAAAATTGTTGCCCTTTGACAATTGATTATCAAAGCTCAGCACTTATACAGCCTACCAGTGGTAATATTTTCCATGAAATGTTTATGTGCAAGCTAAGTTATTTTAGAAATTAAGAAGTATTGTGGCTGGAAAGTTTTCAATGACACGGGTTTAAGAACGTGGGTCTGCTGTAGGTAGTTGACACTGGGAATTGTTAAAACTTATAGTAGTGAACACCCACAGCTTGAAACCACCCAAATACAAGGTGGTAAAGTACCCTCAAAGCTAACCCGTATAAAGCATTTAAGGTTAAGCACCTAGTCAGGTAGGATGCTGCTCCCTATAATAGGTTAAGGTGTATTCTTTTAAATATTACACCCTGAGGTAGAGTACGCTTGTATGCCAAGCCCACAAAGAGCAGAACTGACATATAAACATTTTTTGTGATGGTGAGCCTGATGATTTATTTATGTAATGACACTGCACAGTTTCATGCTTTTTATCGCTTTTTTTCCTCATGATTTTTAGTGCATAAGTGTATATAAACAGTTGTTTTTCTTATACTTGAGATTATTTCACCATAGTTGTTGCTGGTAGTTGCTTATTTTTGCCTTGTAGTACCATAAAACCCTGGTTTATTCCTCTGGAAATAAAAACCATCACCTTTCATGTAGGAGTATTCTCAGCATGAGGTGGAACGGCCTTTGAACTTGGTAACAAGGTGATTGACTGGTGGTTGTGGGGTGTGAATGGGAAAATACCTGTGACTCACCTTCCATCACTGTAATCTGTTAAGCCTACTTCATCAAAAGGAGGTGCAAGAGGGTTAGCCTAGTCTACTTGGTCAAAAGAGGGTGCGGGGAGGGTGAAGCAGTGATGTGAATAAGGCAATTTAAGACTTACTTATGATCCTTTTATAAGTAGACAGTACTGTATTTGAAAAATACCTGCCCCCGGTGATGATGGTATACTCAGACGCATCCCAAAGGGGCTGGGGCATTCACCTGAATGGCACGTAAATTTCAGGGACGTCGGACGAGGAGCAACATCAACAACATAGCAACATCTTCGAGATGTGAGCAGTCTGGCTGGCACTCCAACACTTCCAACAAGATTTCCTCCAAGGGAAGACCATGGTCGTCATGAGCAACATCTCAGTGGTTGCATACATAAACAAGCAAGAAGGCACTATGTCCTACGGCCTGAATGACTTAGCGGTGAAAATGATGTGTACGACTTAGTGGTGAAAATACCATGTACATCTCCGGGAAGAGCATTGTGGCAGAACAACTAAGTAGGGCAAATCAGATAGTGGGGGAGGAATGCTTGTTAGAAGAGGGTGTAGTGGACAGGTTGCTCAAATTGTGGGTGGACCCCACATTGGACCTATTCACAGCAGTGAGGAACCACAAGTTGCCCCTGTATTGTTCGCTGGTCCCCGAACAAAGAGCCATCATGCTGAAACCTTCCAGCATCCGTGGGACAACCTGGACATGTGCACCTTCCCCCATTCAGCCAACTTTGGTCATCAACAGGTTGTTCATGTTCCAAGGTCTGAGAGTGACACTCATAGCCCCAAAATTTTGGCACCGTGCGGAATGGTACACAGACCTCCTCCACTTGCTGGTGGACATACCAAGGCAATTTCCCCCACTCCCACCCTGCTGAAGAATAGTTTTTCAAGAACCCTTTTCTCTCAGTCTGTACCAGGGAAAATGGAAGGTATTCTTTTGTTGGTGCAGTGGGAGGGACCTCCATCCCCTCAAAACATTTTGAGGGATTCCTCATCTTCCTGCGTTGAAGAGGAACACCTTTACATACCTGCAGTTTAAGGTTATGGGACCAGCCTCGCCTGTTTAGTATTCAAACCTAGGAGCATAGACCCCTTGGGAATTGAAATCCCCAGAATGGAGTGTTACCACTGTCCTGGTTTCCCTGAGGAAACCACCCTATGAGCTGCTCAGAAGGGTGTCAGACTGGGACTTGACCCTTAAAGTGGTTATCCTGTTGGCATTGGCGTAAAGTGGTTATCCTGTTGGCATTGGCGTCAGTGAAGAGGCCGGGGAACTTCATGCCCTCTCATAAGACATTATCCACACTAATGGATGGACATCGATTGGTTTCATCTTTCTCCCAGAGTTTGTGGCGAATACCCAGAACCCCTCCACACACATCCCAAGGTTTGATGCTTTTTCTGTCCCCTCAGTAAAGGACTTCGTAGGGAGTGAAAAGGATGAAATGTTGCTATTCCCAGTCAGAGCCCTGAGAACTTACCTTATACGTACAGCCTCCCCCACAGACCAGCCCTCTGGAGACTTTCCTTAAGTACAGGTCAGGAGTAGCGAGAGGTTTCAAGGAACACTATCTCCTTCTGAATGAGAGAGGTGATTGTGAGCGCATAATGCTTGGACGGTAGTGAAGGTCTGGGTCCAACCAGATTCATGGCTCTTGACATCAGAGGAATAGGACTGTCAGTAGTGTTTTGAAAAAACACTTGGTCGGTCAGGTCCTCTGGGGTGGGGTCTGGAAGAGGCAGATGACATTCAGGGATATAGCACACAGGTCCTTAGATCCCTTCACCTTGGGCCCGGTAGGGGTAGCACAACAGGTCAAAAAATGACATAGATCCCTATGGGAGCTCCATCTGGAGAGGAGGACATCATGAGGAACAGGGGTGATTACAGTAAACATAGCTTACACTTCTTGCATGCCCTTGGGGTATTGAGTAGGAACACTCCCACGTTTACCTGAGAGATCATCCTCCTGCCTTCAGGTGAGGCTCCATACAGTATATGAAAGCGTTGGTTGGTATATGTGTCAGAACAAATATCAAGTAAAAAAGAAATTTGTATTTTTCCTAAACTCATGAACCTATGCTTTCATATAAGTAAAGTTATCCTCCTTGTACCACCCCACATAGTTTTGATCTGTCACTCCTTCCAGGAGGATGAGTGTAGGTGCATACGGGCTGACTCACACAATGGAATTCAAACTTGTTCCTACTCAAATACTGCAAACCTACGGTCTTTACATAGGATTTTGCTCTCCAACATGAGTTGGAACTGTCAAACAAGGTCATTAGCTACTGATGGTAGGGGGGAACCCCCGCCCACTTGTTGGTCTGTTCTTTGTAGGGGGATAGTGCCGTCAGTGCACCTCATGTGGTGCACTGTAGGCGTTACTTATGGTTCTTTGTGGAATGCCTTCACCCCATCTGTAAGAAGTCCCAAAGGGCTTCTGATGGCCAGCCTTCCCCCATGGAGAAGGTTGCAGGGTCTGTTGCTAGCAGTACTCCCAGTACTACAGCTCCCATTGCAGACAGCATGGGAGCAACCGCTCCCCGGGGTTCCACTGACCCCCTGCATACTGGTACCAGCCCCGTGAAGTCACCTTCCCCAGGCCGGCAAGGGTTCCCGGTCTAAGGACCCAGGCCCGACTACCGACAAGGCCCAACGAGAGAGAGTTAGTGGAGAGCAGGCAGGCGCTCACTCACCTCCTTCCCATTCTTCAAAGAGAACAACGCAAGGGTCCCGGAATGGTGATGCTGGCCTACTGGCCCACTCCCATGGAAAGGCAAGAGGAGGTCTCCCACCCAGTCTTCCTTTACGGTAGAGGCTTTGGCTTCTAAGAAGATTGTAGCATGTCTCCAGGACAGTTCACATTCGCCTGGCCGTGACTGCTCTCCCAAACCTGTACGGCCATTGTCACCATAGGTTGACGACTGCGCACAGCCTTACTCACCTGCTAGGGATCTCTCACCTGTCCCCTCCACCTCTGGGTTTTCCGGGAGCCGGACGGGCCTGCAGTTCGGGACCGAGACCATTCACACTCCCATCCCAGCCCAACCACAAAAGCATACATTCCAGGCTCAGTCCTTGTGCCGGACCGGTCGTATGCTTGAGTGGTGGAGAGATCACTAGGGGCCTCTGGTGAGCATCCCTCTCCTGTGGAGGGAGTAACCCAGGAGGACTGTGACCTGGAAGGACTTGAGGGTCATATGTCCCAGGACTCGAACACCCCTAAGTTGAAGAGGAGGTTTTCAGAGATCATCCGTTTGATAAGGCAGTACAGTACAATGATCTCGAAGAGACCATGGCTTTCCCCGTGGACTGCTCATCAGCCGTCAAGTCTTTTTGGGGGCCCCAGAAGGAACCTGGGGTCTCAATGGGCTTTCCATGGTTTAGACTTGCCGAGGGTGTTTTGGATCAGGTGAATTCTCTTGTGTCTGGGCCAGAGAACTCACTCTGTTCTAACTGATCATGCAAGACACCTCTTCAGCCTCTCACTCGCCAGAGGAAATACTGCAATCCCTTGGAGAGGCCTTTGCCGACAAAACAGCTTGACCTGGACCTGGTTTGTCTGTGTCTGGGTATGTTGCTAGATTGCCTCCGTGCAGAAGTAGTTTCCTTTTCGCAGCAGGAGGCAGCGACAATGGAATTGACTGCTGTGGCAATGTTCCAAACAGTCTCCTGGATTGATCTTTGGTTTCTTGGTGTGGCCAAGATCGCTTCTTCCCGTACATCCGAAGAGGAATCCGCATTCAGGAGACTGATTGTCTGGAGGTAGGGCTATCGCCTACCTAGCCCACCAGACAGCTAACCTGTGGGCAGACCTGGTCCTAAAGAGAAGAGATGCTATATTGTCCCAGGTTACCAGGTTTGTGGGGTCACAGTCAGCATTTGCATTGCAAAATAGAAGAGGAAGAGGTCAGTCAAAAGACTGCTCCTTCTCCTTCTTGTGCCACTCTTCTACTGTATCTGTCGGTAAATTTCCCAACTTTATTCACCCCAGCTGCTTTGCCTGCCTCAACCTTTTTGATGAAGGGTCAACCAGATGACAGGACTAGACTCCCCAAGATGGTACTTTCTTTGTCCTCCAAGAAGTCTCTCAAGGAGATGGGAGATTGGCTTTCGACTAAAAAGTTGCAAGGAAAAGCATCTTTGACCTTTCCTCCCTCTCACTTAATTTGTTGGAGGTATTTACATCACTAGGGAAACTCCTTCTTTTGGAGTTGGTGCCTCCTCCCAAGGGAACTTCTCTGGCCTCATCCACTCTTCTCGACATTCTGCGTTCACGTTGGCAAAGATAATGTTTTTGTCAGTGGAACTAGATCACCTTGTTAAGGATCTTTTCAAGGCTTTTGAAGTTTTTAGCTTTCTTGACTGGACAGTCAGAGCACTGGCTAAAAAAAATTGAAGACTTACAGGATTTATCGGGAGACAACGTCTCGGACTGGCTGGGAGTCTTGTCTTGTGTAGAAAAGGTCTTTAGAGATGGCTCTCTAGAGCTTTTGGCTCTTTTCACCTTGGGAGTACTTAAGAAGAAAGAGCTCTGGTGCTCATTTACCACTAAGGGAGTCACATAGACGCAGAAATCTGCCCTGTTATTTTCATCTCTGGACCTACATCACCTCTTCCCTCAGGACACAGTTAAGGAAATTACTTCCAACCTTCAGAAAAAATCAACGTAAGATCTGTTGGCGCAATCCTCCAAGCGTCCCAAGGATTCCCCTGCCTTTACACCCAAGATGAGCTATCCCCTCCAGCAGCATCCCTTTCATGGAGGTAGACCCTGATCTCAGTTTAGGACCTGTTCTAATGTACATTTCACGGTTAGGTCCATTAAGAAAGGATCAGCCAAGATAGTGCCTAAAAAGTGAAAACGATTCCTAGAGTTTTGGGAAAAGTGGCTGATCAGATGAGCAGAGCTGTGGATCATCAAAGTTCTGAAGGAGGGCTACTCCATCCTATTCCTGGAGAGCCCACCATTAGTCACTTCTCCCATTGCATTGTCAGCTTTCTCGAGAGGATCAGAGTGACATTTGGCCCTTTTGGAGGAAGTTTCTTCCCTCCTCCAAAAGAAGGCCATAGAGGAAGTCAAGAACACCAAAACAGAGGGCTTTTACAACCGTCTCTTTGTGGTTCCGAAAACATCTGGGGGCTGGAGACCTGCCCTAGATATAAGTGCTTCAATCATTTTGTCCAGAAGACAAAATTGAAGATGGAGACGAACCATTCTGTCCTTTCACCATTCACCAGGGCAACTGGATAATAACATTAAACACGCAGGACGCATACTTCCACATTCCGATCCATCCATATCAACCTACAGAAGTCTCAGTTGGCCCCGTCCCAAGAGATCCTCTATTTGGGGATGACTCTCACCTCTGACTTTTGGGGTTTTTCCGTCTCCCAGGAGAATTTCCAGCTTCCTTCAGACGGTCCACAGGTTTCTAGCCATTTCGTCTTGCTCAGCACAACAATGGATGAGCCTGCTGGGGATGTTGGCATCCATAGAGATGTTTGTCAAGCTAGCCAGACTACATATGAGAGTTCTCCAAGTCTTTGTAAAGGCCAACTGGGACAGGAAAACATAACCGGACACTTAACATGTTTATGATCACCCCTTGGATGAAAGCGGACCTGCAATGGTGGCTGTCTGAAGAAAGGCCGTCAGAAGGGAAGTCCCTTCATTCTCTGAGCCCCGACCTAGACTTTTATTCAGATGCCTCGGACTTAGGCTTGAGAGCTCTACTGGGGAATCAGGAAGTATCCGGCACGTGGACCCCAGAGCAACAAAATCTACATATAAATGTCAGAGAACTGAAAGTGGTTCATCTAGGCCTTCAGTATTTTTCGACCATGGTCCGCAACAAGACAGTGGTAGTCCATGCGGACAATACCACAGCCTTAGCATATATCTGGAAACATGGCTGGCACTTGTTCCTTTTCTCTCTGTCAGGCAGCAGCATATCTATTCAAGTGGGCGATCAAAATCAAGTGACTGTGGTCACCCAGTTTATCCAGGGGAAATTAAAAGCTTGGCAGACGAGATGAGGTGTTGGAAGCAGGTCCTTCCCACCAAATGGGGCAAGCCAACTTTAGACTCGTTTGTCACCTCCAAGAACCATTGTCTTCCTCTCTTTTGCTCTTCAGTCCCAGATCTTCTTGCATGGGCAGCAGACGCCATGCTGCAAGACTGGTCCAATCTGGATCTGTTTGCTTTTCCTCCCTTCAGCATGATCAGGGAGGTGATAAACAAATTTCGAGCCCACCACAACACTCTTACGACCCTCATAGCCCTGTTTTGGCCCCTGAAGTTGTTGTTCCCAGACCTTCTTCAGGCACTGGTAGGTTTTCCAAGATTCCATCCCCAAAAACCATCTTTATTCAGACAACCCCACTTCAGAGGACACCACTAAGGATTGTCCGCTTTTGCTCTGACAGGCTTTAGACTTTCTGCAAGCTTGTCAGAGCAAAAGGTTTTTCAAGGTGAGCTGCAGAGGCTATTGCACAATGCAGAAGATTATCTTCTAGCCTCATCTACTATCTTCTAGCCTCATCTACCAGGCCAAGTGGGCAGTTTCCCATCAATGGTGCCACAACCACAATGTCTTTTCTTTTGAGGCGTCTGTAACACAGATTGCTGATTTCCTGCTATATTTGAGGAATTCTAGGAATTTGTCTTCCTCCACCATTTAAGGGTATTGAGCTATGTTTAACTCAGTTTTTAAACATAGAGGCCTGGATCTTTCGATTCAAACTTGAATATTAACGACCTGATTAAGTCCTTTGATAAGTCAAAACAGAGGAAGAACAATCTGGTTTCTTGGAACCTGGATGTAGTCTTGAAGTGGCTAACCAGTCCTGCTTTTGAACCCCTTTGTTCCACTTTGAGGGACCTCACTCGTAAGACACTCTGCCTTAGCTACTGCGAAACGCATTGGTGAAATTCAAGCCATCGATAAAAGGGTAGGTTTTTCCTAAGGGGCTGCAGTTTGCTCCTTTACCCTAGGTTTTTTGGCCAAAAACAAGAACCCGTCCAAGCCTGGCCTCGTTCTTTCACCATTAAGAATTTAATGGACATCCTTGGCTTCTGAGGAAGAAGAGAGAGACTCTGTCCAGTCAAAGCTCTGAGGTACTATCTGAGTAGGACAGAGAAGATCAGCGGTCCATCCAGTAACCTCTGTGTTCAGTTAAGAACCCTTATCGCCCTCTGTCTAAGAATGCCTTGTCGTTCTTCCTGAGGGACATTCATGGATCCAGAAAGACATGTTGCCAATTTTTAAAGTGAAAGCTCATGAAGTCAGAGCAGTATCTACTCTTTGGCTTTCAGGCACAATATGTCCTTAACTTCCATTCTTCAGTCGACTTACTGAAAGTGCAGGTCTATTTTCGCATCGCACTATTTGAGATAGGTGGAAACGTTTGATAATCGCTGTACCTTGGGGCTGTTATTGGTGGCTGGCATGGTATTGGGTGGGGATTCATAGGAAGCACTCTTCTTCTACTGTCCTTTCACCTTGATGTAGGTTTTTTGAATTTTTGGGGACTCGTGGGGGTGGAGGGGGTGGTTAATAATGTACCTGGAGTACTCACCAGTCTTAGTGGATGGGTTGTGGTGTTTTCTGAGTAGGTGACAGTGTTGTCTGGTTGTTTTCAAATTTGGTACCGCACCCAGAGCAAGGGCAATTTCATATGCTTTGCTAGCCATTAGGCCTGTCATCTGCTGCAAAGCTCCCGCTTGAGTAGGGGCGACCCACGGCTCAACCGCCACGTCACTACAGGTTAAGATGAGCACCAACCAGGGGCAGTATTCACCTGCAGTAGCTCTCTTACCAGGTAAGGAAACAACATGCATTGTATCAGTGCTGGCAAATTTTCTATTTCAGAGTCACTACCATGCTTTAATGTTTTGGAGTAGAATATATCCATACTTCCCACCTCCATTCATTGTGGGATTCAGCTATGTTATTGGTTGGTAAGTTACTTATATGGAAATGACATTTTCATAATAAAATTGTTTCATATATACTTACCAAGTAATTACAGAATTGGAGCCCACCCTTCTTCCTCTTACAGACATAAGGGCACAACCAAAATTAAGCTTAGCTGCCAGTTGTTTCCCTGGGTGCTCCGATAGTGGGTGGTGCCTGTCACCTACACAAAAACAGTAAAAAGGCGCTACCACGAATTTTTAAAAGGCTGCCTCATGATTAGCAACGTTAGCTATGTAAGTACTTGGTAAGTATATATGAAACTTAATTTTATTATGAAAATGTTATTTTCAAAATGCTCTTCAACAAGCTTATAGAAATATTAAGCAGTACAGCTAAAAATGAAGGCAGGTATATTTGTTTCCTTATCACTGAAATATAAAGCTATGTAACAAGATGTGTCTAAATAGGCCTACTGGTTTCAACAGTCAAATTCCTTCCTCAGAATGCTATAATTGTCAATTTGATAAAAGAATTTTAAAATCATTAAATCATGTTCAGGTGCATGTATGTTAAAGGGAACCCATAAAGAGACTATCACTTACCTTTTCAGAGAAATTCTTAGCCCACTGGCTACCTTCTCTGCATTATATGCAGCGAACACCTGTAATGCAAATGCATTGTGGCATCCACAATGACAGTACTGCACCGTGTTTCCCATAGCTGATACAGTTGGGTGGACATATACTTGCAGCTTGGGTGACTTCAGATGTTTTTGCATATCAGGTGACAAAATAAACATACCTGAAAACCAGTAAACTACGGCCCCTCTGATTTTCTGTCAGTCCACTCGTGCATCTATAAGACAGTCCCTGGTTAATGGCGGAGGTTCTGTTCCTGGCTGGGTCCTGCTAACCAAAAATCACTGATAATTATGGTATTAAATGCCGTTTGTGACGTCGTAACTGCCAATAAACCACTTATTGGTGCTGATAAACTGCTTGCCGACGCTGATAAAACATTTACCGACACCGATAAACCACTTACCAAAACCGAAAATCGCTTACCGTGGCCAAAAATCAGGTTAGCAACATAGCCAAGCTCTGTAAAACCGGATCGCTGTCAGCTGACACCGCCGATAAGCGAGGACTGCCTGTACTGTAAATGAACCATGAGGTTATAATAATCTCTCATAACAATGAAATACAGATAAACCTTAATGTATAAACTAATTTGGATTTGTAAAATGTAAAAAGCCATGTCGTAGTACACTCTTCCATTCATAAGTTTGAGACAGAGGGAAACGAGTGGGTGGGACTTCTTTCCTAACTCCTTAGTTAAGCTAAGGACAGGTGTTTGGATATCTACAATGAATGTTGAGGAAATTGAAAAAGTTCAAGGGTAAATTGCCTTACTCAATAAATTCTGGTACTTCATTATAATGCCCAAAATTACCGGAGGGTCTAAAACACATTGTGCCCAAATATCAGGAAGATACAGCTGATATGTAAAATGATTTTGAAGAAAACCTATGCGACAACAGGCTTGAAATGGTTAGTAGTATGTGATTTAAGGGTTTGTATGAAGATACATTCTGAAAGCATGGAACTGTATTAGGTTTTTTTATAGGAACACATTCAAAGTTTACTTTGTTTTGTCATAAATAATGACACAACATTCAATAAGTACTACCACTATTGCTTACAGTCAGTTTTGAACACAAAGCTTTCATTGTCATTGGGAAATATAAACACATGGTTTTGTGAATTATGAAATGGAATTTTTTGTTTTTAAAGATTGTACTGTACCAAACCAGTGTGTGGCATTCAGAATGCATTCTAATAATGTGCATTGAAAGGAATGCTATGAGAATCTCTTATTTAGTAATTTTGTACATGTATATTTGTATTTCAGGTATTGATTTCAAAATTCGAACCATTGAACTGGATTCTAAAAAAATAAAACTTCAGATATGGGACACAGCTGGTCAGGAACGTTTCCGAACAATTACAACAGCCTATTACCGAGGTGCAATGGGAATCATGCTTGTTTACGATATAACCAATGAGAAGAGCTTTGACAACATAAAGAATTGGTGAGTTTTATGAAGCTTTTTTTGTAAGTGTTGAAATTGCTATCTTGGTACAGACCAAAAAGTTTTGAGTATCAAATAGTCCTGCTCTGTCACCAATCATGAATTGTAAAGTTTTCCATTTTAAATCATCTTTAGCTCATCTATATTTATTATTTGCAGCTGGGCCTTGCAAATTTAATTAGAGTTATTGGTGGTGTCATTGTTTAATAAAGGGTAATTGAAGGTGCTGATAAAAAGAACCTGGTAATATTATCCAATTGTTAGAAATATACTGCCACAGTCATATCCATTGTTCTTCATCAGTTGTACTAAACTATTTTGGACCTGAAGGCTAACAACAGTTTTATGATCTTCATTCTCCAAATGTTTTATTAATTGAAAATTTTTGAAATGAATCTGACCTCCCTATTATGAAAGCTGTATTTCACGCGAGGATGATAGTATGTGAAAAGTAAAAAATTAATAGGATTGTTTAGTTTAAACCATCTGTTTACCCATCCCTTTCAGGTGGTTTAAGTGTCAGTAGTTTTCCATTCAGTTTTTTCTCTGTCATCAGCCTGCGAGGATGCATTGGAGAGTATTTATGTGATTTTGTTGATTAGATCATTACAGTATCTGAATTTGGTTTGGGTTTTCTTACGTTTTATATTTGTCATTACTGTACTGTATATAGGATACCTTCCAAGGAGGAGAAAGACAAGTCGTTTCCAGGCATAAGGTAAGAGGGTGCATACCTGGCTGTACTCTTCAGTTTATGATGGTCACAACCAATGTGTTAAATATAGGAATAATGACCGCTAGATCAGTGTATTGGTTGGTCAGTTGAAATAATGAATATTTATTTAAATAAATTATAAGCTAATGTGAGGAGCAGATAAAGATAGGAAAAGACAGAAAAAGATTCTTCTAACTCTAGGACATGAAGTGAGGTTAGGAGTAAGTTTCTCATTTTTCACAACCTTTCAAATACTGTAGCAGCTCTTGCTGCTCTCCCTGTTTTTCTAGTAATGCTTCTCTTTCAAAATTTTCTCCCCTCAAAGCTCCCCGATATTGTTCAGGATATGAGGTTTGGCAATTAGAAGCGATGTTTATAGTCTTAGGGCTACTTTCTGCTTATTGGCCCAATTATTTGTCCTTCTTCGGGTTTCCCCCTTGCAGCAGAGAAAGTGCCAATGCCCTCCCTCCTTGTTAATCATTCTCTAACCACGTCCTATGATGCTACATCTACTGTTGGAGGTACAGGGAAGTGGGGTATGTCCAGGAGTGGAAGCTGTTTCCGCCCGTTGTCTTCTTCCTCTGGCCAACCTGGCACGTCACGTACAGGTTGGCACTCAGTCACCGAAGATAAGCATGACAAGAGCAAGGGAATTTCTGCAAAATTACTAACATTCTTGTTGGAGAAAAGGGTAATTTCAAGGATTAAAATAAACAGACTGATGAACTATTAAAGTAATGCTAAAGATGACTAAATTATAAATAGGGAATTCAGTGTTACTTTCTATAATGTAATAACTGTTTCAAGTTATATAACTGCACATAACACGAACAGTGTAGTGTGCCCGCAAGTGTGTTTGTGGAGTGAGCATGTAGGAACTGGGAACCAGGCAGGAGATAGATATACTAGGTAAGGTTAAGCACACTCACTCAATTTCCGATTTTGTATCCTGTAGGCCAACCTTGCTGGAGGCTGCATACTCCTACCGATCCCTATCCGGGTTCTTCCTGTAGTCTTCCCTTGTAAGATGATTCAGTATTCACTTGGAGATGTTCACCTGGCAGCAGGCACTTGCCTTGCATTGGAAGCTCTCTTGCCAGGAGGCGCTCGCTTGCCATCAGACATGCTTGGCAGCAGGCGCTCACCTGACACCGAACACTTCCCTACCGTTAGACTTTCACCTAGCACCAGGCGCCCGCATTCTTCTTCGTCTCTCAGGTGGTCTGGCTATGCCAGTTTGTCTAAACATTTTTTTTTGTCCAACTTGACGGATTTTCATGTGAGTAGCTGCGAGTGGGTGAGTGAACGAATTTGTTCTCCACATTCTCCTTCCTTTTTCAGGCGTTCTCATCAACTTTTGATGCCTGCCTTGTAAGATGGTGCTAGTTTCTCCTGCTTCTTGGAGAACTGGGAGCTTTTATTGTAGTTCCCACTCAGATGTCGCACTTCCGTTCTCTGTCCCCTTCTTTGTCAACTTGGGCTACTCCTGAGCATGCTAGGCATTTTCTTCAACCATTTTACATCACAGACACCTCAGACTTCTTGCCAACCTCTGAGGCAGGATTCGAAGTATTCCTGAGCCTTATTTAGGCATTCTCGAGCCTCTTTTAGGCCAAGTTTCTTGAGGTTGGCTCCTTTGGGATTTTTGGTTTTGCCACCTGCTACCGTGATGTTAGTGCAGGATGGTGTGAATAGTCAGGATGGCTTTGTTTCCTGTGCAGATGATTCTTTAGTGTCAGGTGCCGTGGCACAAAGTGGTGCCAACCAATCTTCTTGTATGAAACAGGTTTTTTGCTTCCATTTATTTCCTTTTTAGAGCAGTTGAAACTCCTTTCATCTGAGGGAGGGGAGGTGCTTTTGCCACCGTCCTTGCTTCCCAAGGTTCCCCTCTACGAGCCTGTGGCTTGCAAATTTGACTGATGCTGATGAAGAGCGGGTAGTATTATCAGCTGTTCAGAAACTTATTAAGGTTTGTGCTGGCAAATCTCCTGATTCCTCTGAGGAACCAGTAGTTCAAGATTTGAGGTCCCTTAGGATTGCTGGGCTGGAACCTAAGCCATATCCCCTTCTGTCTCCAAAACGTGCTAAGTTGGCAATGAACAGATTTGACTTAGTGGTTAAATTGCTCCATCAGAAAGTTTCTTCTAAAACTTTTTCCCCTTTTCTTCCCCTCTTTATGAGAAAGAGGAGAGCGATGTCTTATGACACCAGGCAGTTACCCTTTATTGGAAGTGGCTATAGCAGCAATATGCTGCTTAGATGGACCAGTTTCAGGCTCCCATGGGGAGTCCATGCATGCCTTTACTAAGGAGGTTGTCAAGCGTAGGGAACAATTATGGTTTTGTTCATGAGACTTACCTGCCAGATATATATATAGCTGTATTCTCCGAAGGTCCGACAGAATTTCAAATTTCGCGGCACACGCAGTGGCCGGTCAGGTGGTTAGTACCCATTCCGCCGCTGGGAGGCGGGTATCAGGAACCATTCCCATTTTCTATTCAGATTTTCTCTGTCGCCGGACTGTCAACACCTGTTGTCAGTTCCTCCGCCATTTGGATTTCGAAATTTGTTGTCACTTAAGTATTTTGGTTGTTTTTGGTATTCGACTGGATCTGTGACTTGCATACGCTCTTTGTGGACCGTTTTTGATTTTGCTTTTGACTTTTCTTATAATTAAGATGTCTTACCTCTAGCTATCGAGTCTGTAGCTTGTGAATGTAAGGTGAGGCTATCAAGACTTTGATAGTTCCTCACTCTTTATGTATGATATGTAAGGGTGTTCAATGCTCTATGATAATCGGTAATGAATGTGTGGGATTGTCTGAGGGTGAGTGGAAGAAATATGAAGCATATATGCTTAAATTGGAGCGTGATAGGCTGAGGAAATCTTCCTCCTAGAGTGCATCCTTAGATGGACAGTCAGGGTTTTCTCCTACTAGTAACCCTGTAGTAAATTTTAGTACTAACCCTGTAGTTTGTTGCTGCAGAAGGTAATTCCCTGGCTCTCTCGTGTGGAGTCAATGCGTGCTCTTGAAACTAAAGTGAATGCAATTCAAACGCATAGTGTTAGTGCTAGTGCCCCTAGTGCTGTGGAGGGGGCGTCAGATCGGCCCTATAATGCCTCTAGGCCTGGACCTCTGTCGAACTCCCAGGACCAGGGAGGGGGCATGTCGAAAGCCGCATGAGGGTTACGGGGCTTCCCACCGATCTGGCGTCCCTTCGCAGGTCCTGATGACGCTACCCAGGCTGCCAGGGGATCGTGCTCAGGCACGCATCCTGAAGGATTGCTTCGTCCTCCGACACGTCCTCCCCGCCTCAGGGTTGGAGCTCTCGGTTGGACTCTCGCCCTCTTAAGAGAAGCTTAGAGGAGAGGACGCTTCACGTCCTCTTCCTCTAGACGTTGTACTCTTCCCCGAAAGTTCCGTGGATATTCCTCTGCAGAAGAGACTAAAGTGTTTTTCGAATGATCACGCTACTCGACCCCCCTGTCGCGCTAAGGCAAGGGCTAGAGCTTCTTCCCCTGTGGAAGGAAGTATACGTCTCTCGCCCCTTTCCTTCTCTCAGGTTCAGCCCTTCTCCCGAGAGAGTGGCTTCTCCAACGCGTAAGATTTTGTTGGGTTTGCAACAACAGCTGGATGCTCTCATGAACCTTTCAAGATTCGAATCTGCCCGTTAAGAGGTACAGACTTTCACCTTCGTCTCCCGCTCGAACGATACAGAGCGTCTGTCGTCTAGAGAGAGTGTTTAGTGGCTTCCTATTCGTCTTCCCGAGTTGAGGTGTTGGCCTTTTCTCTTGTCTCGCGCCAGGAGCGCGTCTTGCTCTTCGTGCGCTTCTCACGCTTCACGCGCCTCACCTTGACACTCGCGCGCCTAGCCATGACGCCGCGCGCCACGCTGTGACTCTCTGCTAGTACTTGCCACGGAGCCTCTCGCGCGTCACGCCATGACGCCCGCTCGCCGCGTATAGCTTCAAGTCTTGTGTTGACACCGCTCCAGTTGTTTATCATGTCGCACAACTATCCGCTTCAACATCTGATGTCCTTCTTAATTTAGCCAGTACTTGCTTCGGCAGTACATATACTAAATTGGAACGATACAGAGAAGATTAGCATGGCTCTTGCGCTGAAGGATGACACGCTATTCGGAAGAAGCGTTCCACATTTTTTATGTTTACTATACGCACTCTAGTTGACGACTTCTTCTGTTCGCGGGAGTTCCCGCTCACGAACGAACGCGAATCGAACTACTTTCACCACTCACTCAAGACCCGCCAGCTGCGGAAGAACATCCTCTTTCATCACAGCCTTTGTATGAAGAGAAACTTCTTTCGTCTTCTTCTTCCTCTGATTATCAGACTCTGGCTTTTTCTTAAGGATCTGTTTCCTGAGACTTTTCAACCTTCGGCTCCTCTCTCTCCACCTTCGCAGTTGTCTTTGTCTTAAGGGGCGTTTGACAAAAAAATCGGAAATCAAATTTTCTGGGATATTTTATTTATGGCATCATACATATCCTGACTATCTTCTCAGAAAGTTTTATTTAAAAGTTTGCCACAGTTAGGAGTTATAAACAAAACAGTAACCTATCATAGTCAAATTACATTTTTCATATAATGTAATGATATTGTCAGTATATCGGTGGTAATTTCCTTTTAGCTATGAAATAATATCTAATGCGATCTATGGCAACCCTGTGGACATAGTGCGCATCAGCGAAAGACAGGAATGCCGCAGGGCAGTCAGTGGCAGTCAGTCAGTAGCAGCTCAGAGCTTGACTAAGTAAGACGCGTCACTGGCCAACCTCAGCCGTGTTTTGACACTCGCTTCATTTAGCGAAGTTATATTACTTTTTTGGCTTTTCATTATGTCATAAAAACATCAAACTGTGTAACGGCAAGCAAATAAATACACAGAGAAGCAAAAAATATCGTTTTTCTCAAAACTAAAGTTATCGACATTCAAACTGCATCGCCTTTCATAACGCTTGCACCGATCTCAATGATACAAAAAGTAAATGAAAGCTAAATGTTTGCCTAACAAAGGGGCTTCCATGGGAAGCAACACGAGACCCGCACCACGAGAGAGAGTTTTTTCCCGAGGAATGTCACTTCCAAGAGGTAGCAAGTGACTCCTTTCATCTCCAGACTCCCTTTGCAACCAGGCTTCATTTTGCACAAGCCTGGAAAGAGTGAGGGGCAGACGTTTGGTCCCTCCTACTGTTAGAGAGAGGTTACTTGATTCCCTTCCTGTCTCCTCCTCTTTTGTTTTTTGTTTCCCAACTGCCTTCCTGTCAAACAGAAAATTGTTTGACCTGCTCGAACAGATGTTCGAGCGGAGAGCAGTGGAACAGGTCTTGGACTCGGTGTTCCCCGGGATTTTACTACAGATTGTTTCTAGTCCCAAAACTTTCAGTAGGCTGGAGACCCGTCTTGGGCGTCAACAGGTCGAACAACTTGGTCGGAAGGAAAAGTTCAAGATGGAGACCTCGCAGTCAATACTAGGAGCCCTTCATCCCGGGGATTGGATGGTATCTTTGGATCTCCAAGATACTTATCTTCACGCCCCAATTCATCCACGTTCGGTGAAGTATCTCAGGTTGTCTTGGGGGACTAGACGTACCAGTTCAGGGCTCTCTGCTTTGGACTCTGCACAACGGCCATACCACGTTGAAAACACCGCTTCTCGTCCGATCAGCGAAGTTAAGCAACGTTGGGTCTGGTCAGTACTTGGATGGTTGACCGCCTGGGAACACCAGATGCTGTTGGCGTCACATTTTTGCTCCGAGGGTGTTTACGTCTCATGAAAAACGTTGCGATGCAGTTGCATCTGTCGCACGTCAGGATCTCACTCTACTTGGACGACTGGTTGATTCGAAAGGCGCCGGCCGGGGTATCTGGAGGACCTTCAGTTGACTCTGCAACTCGTGAAGTCCCTGGGACTTCTGGTCTGTGGAGAAGTCGCAGCTGATCCCCTCACTGTCCATTGTGTCTGGGAATTCAGATCTTTTCAGCGGCTTTTATAGCGTCTCCGTCGCAAGAACGGCAACTTCTATGTACGGAAAAGTCTGGCCTTCTTGGAAAAGGAAACATGCTAGGTGAAGGAAGGAATGAGTCTGCTGGGGACCATTTCCTCGCTGGAGAAGTTTGTTTTCTGGGAGTCTGCATCTCAGGCCTCTTCAGTTCTTTTTGTTGGAGAACTGGCAAAGCAAGGAAGACTTGAAAGAGGAATTGAGAATTCTTCTTTATATAAAGAGGATCTGGGGTGGTGGCTCGATCCAACGAAATTGCAGAAAGGGATCTCCCTCAAGCTTCTGAACCCCAACCTAGTGTTGTTTTTCCGACGGGTCGTCAACAGGTTGGGGGGCAACACTAGAGGGAGAGGAAGTGTTAGGAACCTGGAGAGAGGAACAGGTGTCCTGGCACATCGACTTCAAAGATTTGGCGGCTATCTTTTGGCTCGCCAATTCTTCGAGGTCAAGTTTGCAATCGTGTAGTTCTAGCAAACTCGGACAATACTACTTGTTCCTGTTCAGCCTTGCAAGAGAGATTATTCTTTGAACCTATGCTCGCAACATTTCGATTCTCACAAGTTTTGTTGCAGGGGTCGAAAATGTTCGAGCAGACCTGCTCTGTTAGGCGCCATCAACTCCTGCCGAAGGAATGGACCCTTCATCAGGAGGTTTGCCAAGATTTTTGGAAATTTTGGGGTCGCCATCTTGCGGGATATTTTCACGACCTCAAGAACAGCGAGGCTCCCTCTATAAAGCTCATCTGTACTGACCCTGGGGCAGTTGCGATAGTTGCTCTTCCCTGGGATTGGGCGGGAATAGATGTTTACGCCTTTTCCCGTTCTAAATTCTGGGAGAAGTCATACGCAAGTTCGCGGCCTCACAAGGGACGAGGATGACTCTCATCCCCACGTTTTGGCCTTGAACCACTGGTTCTCGGAGTTTCTCTTCTGGTTGGTAGACGTTCGAGGACCCTTCCTATGAGAGCAGACCTGCTCATACAAACCCACTTCACGAGATATCTTTGAATCTCCCCCCGCTCTGAACCTGACTGCTTTCAGACTATTGAAACTTGGTCAGAGCGAGGGGGTTTTCTGGCCAGGTGGCACGGGCCATCGCTAGAGCCAGAAGTTCTTCATCTAAAGGATATATCTAGCGAAGTGAGCAACCTTCAAAGGTTGGTGTAGAAAGAAGGGCTTTTCCTCTTCCTCTATCACTGTGAGCCAGGTTGCGGATTTTCTCCTTTACTTAAGAGGAAAACTCGATATAGCAGTTCCGACTATCAAGTGTTATCGGAGCATGCTTTCGATTGTATTCAGACACAGAGGATTAGCTTTGTCTGACAATAAGGACCTCCACGATCTTATTTAGCTCTTTCAAGACGTCCAAGGTTCCTCAGCTAATTCCCCTGCTTGGAACTTGGACGTAATGCTCAAGTTTTTGATGTTTAGTCCTTTTGAGCCTCTCCACTCTGCATCTCTTAAGGATGTTACTCGAAAACGGCATTCCTCGCAAGGCGAAGAGAGTGAGCCGAAGTTCGAGGCCGTCATGTGGGCTTCAAGGAACACAATGCTGTCTATTCTTTAAGCCCTAAGTTCTTGGCTAAGAATGATAGGTCTTCTAACCCTTGGCCTAGACACTTTGAAATTAAAGGTTTAGCAGACCTTATTGGACAGGAACCTGAGGAGTTCTATGTCCAGTTAGAGCTCTCAAGTACTACCTTAAAAGAACACAGGACACTCGTGGTCCCTTGGATGTTTTATGGTGTTCTGTGAGGCAACCAGTTAAACCTATGTCGAAGAATGCACTGGCATTCTTCATTAGGGACGTCATTGGGGACGCACACTCTAGTTGTGACGACTCAACTTCAAGTTGTTGAGAGTTAACGCTCACGAGGTGAGGGCAGTTGCTACCTCCATGGCGTTCAAGAAAAATATGGTACTCAGTGACATTTTTAGTGCCACATTTTGGCGAAGTCAATTCGGTGTTTGCCTCACACTCTTGGCAAGATGTTTAGGTAGCATCACGAAAATTGCTTTTCGCTGGGACCATACATTGCTGCTTCAGCAACCTTGGGGACAGGGGTAACTCTGATCCTATCCCTTTTTTTAATTGTGTTTTTGTGGTTGTTGGGTCGACTACTGGAGGCAGTCTTCCCAATCCTTTGCAAACTAACGCTTTAGGTGTTGGTTAGGTGGTTAGTAATGCTCTTTTGTCCTCTTTGTATGGTCTATGATCTAGTCACATTGTGGTCACGCCCCGTTGACAGATCATCTAGAAGTCGCCAGCTATATAGGTCACTACCTCGCTGGGGTCTCTAGTAAAGCAGAAGCAGACTAGAGTGACAGTAACCACTCAGTCAGCTACGCTATCAGATAAGGAACCAAAATAATTTTACCAATACTTGGTTTTTCCTAATTCTTGGCTGTCTCTACCCCCTCCAAAGGTGGTATTCAGCTATATATATATCTGGCAGGTAAGTCTCATGAACAAAATGATATTTTAATGATAAAATAAAGTTTGTTCATACTTACCTGGCAGATATATATATTCATATTGCCCTCCCTCCTCCCCTCAGGAGACAGTGGCGTTAGAAAATCTGAATAGAAAATGGGAATGGTTCCTGATACCCGCCTCCCAGCGGCGGGAATGGGTACTAACCACCTGACCGGCCACTGCGTGTGCCGCGAGATTTGAAATTCTGTCGGACCTTCGGAGAATACAGCTATATATATATCTGCCAGGTAAGTATGAACAAACTTTATTTTATCATTAAAATATCATATTTTTGGCTTCCTCTGTGTCTTCGACAAAGAAGGTTAACATTATCGCACATCACCCCTTACATTCTTTACTGGATGGCTCAGTATTAGGTATGATAGTGCGATAGGTTGAGAAGTGGAAACCAGATCTTTGTTGCATTGCTCTCAAACATTTAAGCATTCATAACCAAGGCAGCAGCCGCTTCTGCAGTTAACACAAGTTGTAAGGTTCCCTCCCAGGCAAATGGGCAAGTCACTGGGACCCTTGAGCCAGCCCTTTTGGGCTTTCAGGAATTCAATAAGCGTCTTAGAAATCAAGCTCCTGATAATATGCATCAAGGCCCCCAGTCCCTGATAGGAGGGAGGTTGAGCCCCTCTTATTCAGTTTGGCAGGATCTGGAGGCAGATCTCTGTGAGGTAGTGGTACTGTAGGAGGGATACAGCAGCATCTCCTTTCTTTCCCAGCCTCCTGTAGGCAGTTCTCCTCTGGATTTTCCCTCTTATCTTCACAACGAGAAGTCCCAGATCTTGGAAGAGGAAGTAGACTCTCATGGGTTAAAAGGAGCTGTGGAAATAGTCTTGGATTGAATGGTTCAGTGGACGTGATAGATGCTTACTTCCATGTACCAGTTCACCCAAATTCAAGGAAATATTTGCAGTTTGTTTTCAGGAGGCAAGGTGTACCGGTTTTGATCGATGTACTGTCGTCTGAGCTCAGCTCAGCTCAAGTTTTTACAAGAATCCTATCGCAGTCAGGCAAATGGGCTCACATGTCAGGCATTCGGATGCTTCTCTACTGGGATGATTGGCTGATTCTAGCGTCCAGTTTAGAGGGAAGCCTGAGGGCAAGAGATACTTTTAAAGTTGACTGGTATGTTGGGAATGCTGATAAATGTTTCAAATTCCAATGTACTTCTGGACACCAAGAATTCCTTGGTTTCTTCAAAGGAGAAATGCATAGACAACTTTCTTTTAATACTAGAAGAATTTCTGTCCTTCGCAACCTTGCCGGCCAAGAAATGGTTGTCCCTGTTAGGGCATATGACATCGCTAGAGAAGTTGGTTCTGGGTACCAGGCTGATAATGAGGCCAATTTTTTCTTTCTCAAGAGGCACTGGAACTGAGAAGTTTAGCCTGAATTCATTCAGTTCAGGTCTCAAGGTAGTTTGAGGACCCTCTAAGATGGTGGAACCATTGACCTTGACTTTTGATAGGAAGTCTCTCTAGTTTAAGAGCCCAGACCTCACATTATATTCTGATGCTTCTTCAGAAAGTTGAGGAGCTTTTGCAGCAGACAGGCATTTAGCTGGGGTTTGGTCCACAGAAGAACAAGAAGTCCATAGCAGTACAACAGCACTGGCATAGCTGAGCAATCAGCGAGGCACAAGTCAGAAACTTGTTCTGTCTTTCAGGTCGCATTCTCACTTGGCCAGAGGAAAGGAAGATCCTTCTGTTACCTTAGTTTGTGCCAGGAAAAATGAACATTGTGGAAGACCAACTGAGCAGGAAGGACCAGAGCCTGTCTTCCATATGGACCTTGCACCCGGGACTTGAGGAAGCTATGGGGTACTCCTCTAATGAGCCTGTTTGCCATCAGGTCCAACAATTGCCTGCGAGTGTACTGCTCTCTAGTTCAGGATCCTCAGGCATGGGCAGTCGACGCAAGCTTTTAGACTGGTCTTATCTAGATTCCTATGCTTTTCTTCCCTTTGCTTCCCAGCCCGAGAAGAACCCTAAAAGAGTTCAGAGGTCTGGTTAAACAAATCATTTATAACTAACTAACTAACTTCCCTTTGCTATGATACAAAGAGTACTAGCAAATTCTGTATAGCTGTGAATTCATGCACAACATTAGTGACACCTTGGTGGCCACCCAGAGGATGGTTCACATACCCCCTGCCTCTGGTAGTAGATAGCCCAAGGCTTTTTCCACCAAGGAAAGGTCTCTTCAAACAGCCAGGAGGTATGAGGTTTCACCAAAACCTCCCTGTACTTCAGGTGACTGCTTGGAGAGACACTACCATCTCTTACCAGCAAGAGGTTTTTCAAAGGAATCTAGAAAGTGTATCCTTAACTCTAGAAGGGAGTTAACTAACGCACTTTTATCAAACTCCAGAAGGGAGTCAGCTAATGCACTTTATCAAAGACTGTGCATTATATAGGACTTGGTGCTCTGCTAGGAGGCTTTTCTGAACCCTTACCCCTGTGAATAATCATTTAATTCATACTTTACGTATGCTACAACAGACATTTTTCAGTCCCATCCATTTAAAGGGTATCGATCCATGTTAGCTGCTGTATTGAGGCATACTGGCGTAGATATTTCGTCTAACATGGATATTAAGGAGGCCATCCGCTCCTTCCAAATTGATATTCTTAAGTCTCAAAATTAACCCTTGGGCTGGAATTTGGATGTGGTGCTTAAGTATTTATGCATGCCCCCATTTGAGCCCTTTAGCACAACCTCCTTTAAGGATTTGACGGTAAAGATTCTGTTTTTGTTAGCCTTGGCTTTACTACCCAAGGAGCAGTCCTTTGTTTTCTACCACTTTTCAGGGACAATAATGATTTAGGTCTCATCCTCTGCCTTGCTCTTTCATGATCCCCAATGTCCTCTTTGATACCAGATGGGGAAGAAACTTCCCTATGTCCAGTCAGAGCTCTCGCTATATATTTGCAAAGGACCAGGGAAATCAGGCGAAATGTCAACAGCCTTTTTGAAGCCCTGGGAAAACCTGATCTTGTCAAAGAATGTTATGTTTTGTCTGTTCAAGGCTCTGGTTAGAGAAGCACATACAAATCTAGACTCAACTCTTTTACCACCAGCTTAAAATAAGATTCCAAGGTGTGTGAGCAGTACTTTCTCTGGAGAGAGTTGTCAATGCGGCGCAGTGGAGGCATAACTTTGTATTTGCCTCACACTATCTGTGAGATGTGGAAATCCAACATGAATTGTGCAGAGCTTTTTCACCCCTTATTACGGCTCTGCTGGCCTAGTCACAAGGCCTTGTGTCACACTTACATCGAAGTGTGATTGGTATCTTCCCCAGCAAGGAGCCTCCAGCATTGTTCAGAAGCTTTGATACCTAATGAATTAGTCCTTGCTTAGTGACAGTGCCAGCAGATTGATGCTAATCATTAGGTAAGTAGTCTTATTCCTGGTGGAATTTTGTGGTTTTGTTGGTGGTTATTAAATTTGTTCTTGCACCTTTCCCAACTCCTGTGCTCAATGCAGGAACCAGCTTTCATAATAAGAGGTAAGATTAATTTCAAAAATAGAAATTTTTATAATAGAATTTATATTTTAAATACTTACCCCTATTATGTATCACCCTCCCCACCTCCCCACTCATGTGGACAGAAAAAAAAACTGAATGGAAAACTATAGAAGTGCAAACCACCTAAAAGGGATGGGTGGATAGACAGTTCAAACTATTGTAAACGATCCTATTAATTTTTTACTTTTCACAAACTATTGTCCTCCCACCTGACATGGGAAATACAGCTATCGTTATAGAGAGGTAAGCATTTAAAAAATAAATTTTATAAAAATTTCTATGGCCCTTGGATTTAAAGTTACTGTGAAAAAAAAATTATAATTGTTCCTACTCAAATACAAGCCAGCATTCATCACATAGGGATTTAGCGTTTATTGCAATCTGGAAACGGCCACTCAAACTTACTGACAAGGTATGGTAGGGGGAACCCCATCCACCTGTTGGTCTGCACTCCACTTTGCCACCATCGAGTTCAGATGTCTCTGAGATTCTCTGCCCAACTTTGCCATTCAAACTTTATGATGAATAAACTGAGTGTTCCTTTTCCTTTTTTGATTTTTCACCAGTGTTGAAAAACCCCCCCAAAAATTTTTAATGTGGCAACAGATGAAGAAAACTGTAGAAAACTTGAGCTTAGAAACTGAAAGAAATTATAGAAAACGAACTTATGGAAAAATTATTTAGGTATGGTTGTGAAATTGTTTTCCTTAAAAGAATATTTCATATAAGTAACTTAAGTAATTACATAGCTAACGTTTCTACTTGTGCAGCAGCCGTTTTAAAAATTTGCGGTAGCAGTTCCATTGTTTTGTGTAGGTGACAAGCCCTGCCCATTAACAAAGAACACTAGGAACAACCTGGCCAATAAGCTCACTTTGTTTCTGCCGACTCTGATGTACACATCGTTGCTTCTTGCAGCAGCTTTTTTCTTGCTTTTAAGTTGTCTTTGCTGGACTTCAGTGAAGTATTATTACTTGATTTTGGTAGCTTTCAGAGCTTTTTTCAGCTCATTTTTCTGGATCAGGTTCCTAGTTTTATAAAGTCATGTCAGATTCTAGCTCTTCTAGTTTTCGTTATTGAAATGAGGGGTACAAAGTTAGATTGACTAAATACTGTTACGATCCACATTCAGTTTCCACTAAATGTAGGGGGCAAGAATGCAACAGGGAGAAAACATGTACAATAATGAATGTGCTGATTGGGATGAGAAACAGTGGAAAGTGCTTAGATCTCACTTGTATAAATTAGAAAGGGATATGAAGAGGAAAGCGGCTTCTCAAGCCGAGAAATGATCAGCTAGCCTAGAAACCACTCCAAAACCTGGTTTAGAAGCTAGTCCTGCTATTCCTTCGACTCCTATTCCCGCTTTTTCTCCTAATGCTGGCCCTCCAATTATTCATCCATCTATTCCCATGCCTGGTTCCCTTGCTTCCAACCCTAATACCATTGCCAGTCTAGAATCTAGGTTTGATCAGAAGATTAATCTTGTAGTGAACACAGTGGCAGAATTAGGTGCTTCACTGAAATTAGGGATGGATAAAGTGTTCGCTGAAAAAGTGATGAGTGATAGTATTGTGTAAGTGGAGGAGGTGGCTAATCCTGCTGGTTCTCCTAGATGAAGGCCCCCGTCCTGCTCACCAGAACCTGGGAGAAGACATACTGGAAGCCCAAGGGTGGCTGGTGGGCTTTGCCCACAATTAGTCGCCTCCTCAGTCGAGCCTGTTGCACGATCCTAGGTATTGACAGACAGCTATTGGAAAGACATCTCATTGGATGTCCACCAGTTGTCTTCTAGTTCTGATGATTCCATTGTGGACAGGAGATGCTGCAAACAATTCCTAGATTCGTCATGTCCTCTGAAGCGCCATTCAGATGATGTTGGGTGCCGTTATGATCCGCTTTCTGTTAAGTGGTCTATGAGGGTCAGTCTTAGCCGACAGCCTTCATGCAGTTACGCTGTAGACCCTTCTGTACCTGCCCCAAGCTATCATCCTTTGCAGTCCACATAGGATAGTCCAGAGGTCTTCTCTCCCAAGCGTCCTCACATGGCCCCCAAGCGCCCAGAGAACTCTCTCAAGCACACTACATCAGCGTCCAAACGTGTCTCCCCCGAGTGCCTGGGGCCACCCTAACATCTGGCGCCAGTTCCCAAGCGTCCAGCGTCAACTCTTCAGTTCCCGTTACCAGCCTCTTAGCTCCAAGCGCCTGCTCCCAGATGTATTCTTCTCTTCAGTCTGCTCAGAGACCATGGTCTTTGTCGCCTTTGCCTTTGATTCAAGGCGAACCTTTGTTGGTTCCCATTAAGCAACAGTTGGCTGAGATTGTGAGCTTGCTGAAGAAAGTTCCTTCTGCTTCCAAGACTTATCTTGATGTTACCCTGTCCCTGGTTGTCTTAGCAGAGGAGGAAGGCAATCAAGAGCCTGCTGAGATCTTCTACAGTGTTTGTCGGCAAATTTTCCCACTTTTTTCACCCCAGTTGCCCCAGCCTCGCTTGCCGCACCTTTTTTGATGATATCTCATCCAGACAACAGAACTGGGCTTCCCAAGATGGTGCTTTCTTCGTCCTCCAAGAAAGGTCTTGAGATTGAAGATTGGCTTTCAGCTATAAGGGAGCAAGGGAAAGCTTCTCTTGCCCTTCCTCCCTCGCACCTAGTTCATAGGAGATATTTATCTTATATCACTGGAAAGCTCCTTCTTTGAAAGTTGCTACCTCCTCCCAAGGGGACTTTTCTGGCTTCATCTACTCTTCTCGGCGTTCTGCATTCTCATCGGTGAAGATAATGTTTTCGTCGGTGGAACTAGACCACCTTGTCAAAGGTTAGTTCAAGGTGTTCGAAGTTTTAGTTTCGTTGACTGGACAGTAGGGTCACTGGCCAAGAGGATAGAAGATTGTCATGAAGTATCGTCAGATATCTCCTCGGACTGGCTGGAAGTCCTGTCCTGTGCGGACAAGGCCATTAGGGATCTCTCTCTAGCGCTTGCCTCTCTTTTTTCTCTTGGTGTTTTTAAGAAGGGAGAACTCTGGCGCTCCTTTACCCTGTTGTTCTCGCCTCTGGACCAACACCACCTCTTCCCTCAGGACAAGGTTAGAGAAATTGCATCTGATTTGCAAAAGAAGTCAACGCAGGATTTTTTGTCACAATCCTCCAGGCATCCCAAGGATCTGACTTCCTTTGCCCCTAAGATGTCCTCTCCACTCCAGTAGCAGCCCTTTCGTGGAGGTAGCCCCAGATCACAGTCTGTGACTCGACCCTATGTCCGTTTCATGACCAGGTCCATCAAGAAGGGCCCCACCAAGTAAGTCCCCGTAAAGTGAGATCGAAGTCCTTCTTACACCAGTAGGAGCGAGACTTCTACAGTTTTGGGAGAAGTGGATGATCAGAGGAGCAGAGCCGTGGATCATCAAGGTTCTAAAGGAGGGCTACGCCATCCTGTTCCTGGTTTGCCCCCCATTAGTCACCTCTCCCATCACATTTGTCGGCTTACTCGAAAGGCTCAGAGAGACATTCAGCACTTCTGGAGGTGTCCTCCCTCATCCAAAAGGGGTTCATAGAGCAAGTCGAGAACTTCAACACAGAGGGCTTCTACAACTGTCTTTGTGGTTCTGAAAGCTTCGGGAGTCTGGAGACTAGTCGTAGATGTAATTGCCCTCAACCGCTTTGTCTAGAAGATGAAATTTAAGGGGAGTGCTGACTCCATAAGACCTCATTGTAAAGTAAGTGCTTTCTGTCACCTTATGATTAAAGGGATTTAGTTCAAATTTTTACCACTTATTCATCAACTAATAATGAAAATTCTCAAAGAGGGAAATTTAGAAATTGAACTTAAAAGTTATTTTTTTTTTTTCATTTGAAAAAAAAAATGTTGAAACTTTTCAAAAATAATATGAAAAAAAAAATGCTTCACTCAAAAATGAATTTCCTGAGTGCAAAATCAAGATATATAGTTATACTACAGTACACTCTGTAAAAGTTTCATCGAATCTGGCTCATTCGGTTTGGAGATATAAGCATTTATTTTTGAAAAAGCTAAGTTAGAAAATGTCAAAAGAAAAAACTGTATGCTTGTTTTGTAATGACTACTATATATACTATGACAGTTAGAAGGCTGACTTTTTATATTATATATATATATATATATATATATATATATATATATATATATATATATATATATATGTAAATATATATATATATATATATATATATATATATATATATATATATATATATATATATATATGTATATATATATATATATATATATATATATATATATATATATATATATATATATATATATATATATATATATATGTATATATATATATATATATATATATATATATATATATATATATATATATATATATATATATATATATATATATATATATATATATATATATATATATATATATATATATATATATATATATATATATATATATATATATATATATATATATATATATATATATATATATATATATATATATATATATATATGTATATATATATGTATATGTATATATATATATATATATGTATATATATATATGTATATGTATATATATGTATATATATATATATATATATATATATATATATATATATATATATATATATATATATATATATATATATATATATATATATATATATATATATATATATATATATATATATATATATATATATATATATATATATATATATAAATATATAAAGTATACAACACACAGTTGTTGAAATTTTTCCCATCAAATGGTGGTACTTCTTGCTTACGGCAATGGAATCGTGTGAATGCGCTACAAAGTAAGAAAATCCAAAAAGGAAATGCATCACAAAGCACCAGGATAATCCTTGGACCAGAACCACACTCACAAATCGAGATGGTTTATTGGTAAAGCCGACGCTATGTTAGGAACTGTTACCTACACTTATATAATTTTATATTTCAAAAATATATGAAGAAATACAAAATACTATATGTATACTAGTTGACATGGTACATCAGTAATACAACTATGACAAGTTCAAAATATCGAGATACATAGGTGTATATTTACTCTGATTTGATATTTCTTTTAGAGAATGAATCAGCTCTTATTGTAGAAAAAGGGTAGTTTTATTAGGACACCAAAGTAAATTTCCCACTTTCTGCTATCCAGAATTGGCAAGTCATACAGACATTGTGCGACAATTTTTTGCTCAATGTCGCTCACAGGGTGATATTGAGATACATAGATACATATTTACTCTGATCTGATATTTTTTGAGAGAAAGAGCCAGTTTTTATCGTAGATAATGTGTATTTTAGTAGGAAAGTAAAGTATATTTGTAAAGTATATTTCTAACTTCTGCCTAAAAAGTCATACAGGAATTTTGTGACAATTTTTTACTCAATGCCACTCACAGTCCAGTAAATGCGGTGAAGAAATATAGTGTGTCCTCGATTTATGGTGGGAGATCCGTTCCAGAGCCGCCTGTAAGTTGATATCCGCCGTAAGTCAATTTTTTGCCATTAATGGCGTTTACGGCGGCGTAACTTGAGTTTTGGCGCCGTAACTTGATGTTGCATCAAGTTACAGTGCCGTTAACTTGATGCCTATTCTTGCTGTCAACGGTGCTTATGGCGCCATAATTTGATGCAACATCAAGTTATGGCGCTGAAAAAGTAAAGGATGCACTTTATGCAAAAAACCCACCTAAAAATTTTTTTTTAGCAATAATATTTCAGGATATGTTTATTTAGACATATACCAGTCCAAAACTGTTAAAAACAAAAAGTCGATAATTCCTTGAAATTTGGCGGTCGGCACAACCTTCAAGATAGAGACGAACCATTCAGTTTTCTCATCCATTCACCAGGGTGACTGGATGATAACCTTGGATATGCAGGATACTTCCACATCCCAATCCATCCAGACTCCAGGAAGTAACTAAGGTTCATCTTTCAGGACAAAGTTTATCATTTTGAGGCCCTTTGCTTCAGCCTTTCGGATAAATATCAATCTGTATCTGGACAACCGGCTGCTTTGATCCCCGTCAAAAGAAAAGTGTATGAAGGGCTTGCACAAGATTCCTCTCCTCACCCAAGAACTGGGTCTTCTTGTCAATCCCCAGAAGTCCCAGTAGACCCTGTCGCAAGAGATTCTATTTTTCGGGATGACTCTCAACTCTGACTTTTTGGGCTTCTCCATCTGCCAAAAGAGTTTCCAGCTTCCTTCAGATGGTCCACGGTTTTCTAGCCCTCCCATCCTGCTCGGCTCAGCAGTGGATGAGACTTCTAGGCACTCTAGCATCCATTGAGACATTTGTCAAACTAGGCAGATTGCATATTAGAGGTCTTCAATTATTTCTAAAAGTCAGTTGTGACAGGAAAACACAACCGGACTCCCATGTGTTTCTGATCACCCTGGAGATCAAATTGGACCTGCAATGGTGGCTGTCTGAAGAAAGATTTTCAGAAGGGAAGTCCCTTCAACCTCTGGGCCCTGACCTAGACTTGTTTTCAGGTGCCTCGGACATAGGCTGGGGAGCCCTTCTGGGGAATCAGGAGGTATCCAGTACGTGGACCCCAGCCCAACAAAGTCTACATATATGTGTCAGAGAACTGAAGGTGGTTCATGTAGGTCTTCAGTATTTCTCGAACATGGACCACAACAAGACAGTAGTAGTGCATGCTGACAATACCACGCCCTTAGCCTATATCCAGAAACAAGGTGGCACTCATTCCCTCTCTCTCTACCAGGCAGCAGAGATCTTTCCTTATGGGTGGATCAAAATTGAGCGACTCTAGTCGCCCAGTTTATCCAAGGGAAATGAATGTTTTGGCGGATGGGCTGAGCTGTTGGAAGAGGGTCCTTCCCACCGAATGGACCCTGGATCCCCTGGTCTGTATGGATCTTTGGAAACTATGGGGCAGACTGACATTAGACCTGTTTGCCACCTCCAGGAACCATCACCTTTCTCTCTTTTGCTCTCCAGCACCAGATCATCTTGCATGGACAACAGATGCCATGTTGCAAGACTGGTCTAACCTGGATCTTTATGCCTTTCCACCATTCAGCATGGTCAGGGAGTGATAAACAAATTTCAAACTCATCACAACGTAACTGACCCCTCATAGCCCTGCTTTGGACCTTGAAGGAATGGTTCCCGGACCTTCTATGGTTATGGGTGGATTTCCCAAGACTTCTTCCCCAAAAACCCCATTTACTCAACCAGCCCCACTTCAGGGACACCATCAAGGGTTGTCCGCTTTTGCTCTGACAGGCTTCAGACTGTCCGCAAGCTTGTCAGAGCGAAAGGTTTTCCAAGGGGAGATCCAGAGGCTACTGCACGATGCAGGCATAACTCTTCTAGCCTCATCTTCCTTGGATGGTACATCAGCCGTTATGTCTCTTCTTCTGAGACATTTATAACTCAGATTCCTGATTTCCTCCTATATCAGAGGATCTCTAGAAATTTGTCTTCTTCCACCGTTCAGGGGTATTGAGCTATGCGTAGCTCAGTTTTTAAACATAGCGGCCTGGATCTTTTGTCAAACTCGATCTTAAAGACCTCATCAAGACCTTTGATAAGTCCAAGCAGAAGGACGTAGAGTTGAAATGGCTAACAGGTCCTTCTTTTGAACCTCTTTGTTCCGCCACTCTGAGGAATCTCACTCGTAAGACACTATTCCTCGTTGCTTTAGCTACCGCTAAATGTATTAGTGAGATTCAAGCCATCGATAAAAGGGTAGGTTTTCCTGAGGAGACGCAGTTTGCTCCTTTACCCTAGATTTTGTAGCCAAGAACAAGGACCCGTCCAAGCCCGGGCCTCATTCATTTACCATTAAGAATTTAATGGGCATCCTTGGCTCCAAGGAAGAAAAGAGGGTACTTTGCCTTGTCAGAGCTCTGAGGTATTACCTGAGCAGGACTGAAAAGATAAGAGGTCCATCCAGTAACCTCTGCTGTTCAGTTAAGAACCCATCTTGTCCTCTAACTAATAATGCATTGTCATTCTTCTTGAGGGACCTAATTTCTGAGGCAAATCCACAGATTCAGGAGGACATTTTGCCTACTTTTAAAGTGAAAGCTCATGATGTCAGAGCTGTATCTACCTCTTTAGGTTTCAGGCACAATGTGTCTCTATCATCCATCCTCCAGTCGACCTACTGGAAGTGCAAGTCTGTTTTCACATCTCACTATTTAAAGGAGTTGGAAACAGTGTTTAACAGTTGCAGTACCTTGGGACCGTTATCAGTGGCTGGCATGGTATTGCAGGAGGATTCATAGGATGCACCCTTTTTCTCCTACTATCCTTTCACCTTGGTGTAGGGTTTCGAGTTTTTGGGGAGCCTGGGGGCACAGTGTACCTAAGTACCCACCAGTTGTAGTGGATGGGTTGTGGCATTTTCATATTAGATGACAGTGTTGTCTGGTTGTTTTTTATTTGGTACTGCACCCAAGGCAAGGGAACTTTTGTATGCTTTGCTAGCCGTCAAGCCTATCCTCCACTGCAAAGCTGCCACTAAAGTAGAGGTGACCCTCAGCTCAACTACCATGCCACTGCAGGTTAAGATGAGCACCAACCAGAGGCAGTATTCACCTGCAGTAGCTCTCTTACCAGGTAAGGAAACAACAAGCTTTGTATCAGTGCTGGCCAAATTTTCTATTTCAAAGTCATTACCATACTTCAATGTTTTGAAGTAGAAAATGTCCATGTATCCCACCTCCATTCAGTAATGTGGGATTCAGCTTAAGTTACTCATATGAAAATGATATTTTCTTAATAAAATTAAGTTTCATATATACTTACCAAATAATTACAGAATCAGAGCCTGCCCTCCTCCCCTCTCATGAGTGAGTTTATTGGCCAGGTTGTTCCTGGTGTTCCTCGTAGTGGGCGGGGCTTGTCACCTACACAAAACAATTGAATTGCTACCACAAATTTTTAAAAAGGCTGCCATGCGAGTAGAAATATTAGCTATGTAATTACTTGGTAAGTACATTTGAAACTTAATTTTATTATGAAAATATAATTTTTTCATCTTGAGCAATAGTAATTACTGTAGTCAATTAAACTAGTTTGAGTGAAATCAGAGATCATAAATGTCTACAGATTCAATTTTTGAAATGAACCTTACCTCTCCATCATATTGCTTTTACTTCCAGGCCAGTGGGAGTTCAGTAGATTGCATAAGAAAAACAAGAACACTCAGTTTTTATGAATATCCATTTTCTACCTGCTTCCTCCACCCCCCACCAGGGTCCAGATAGGTTCAAACACTCGTAGCCAGTCAGTCTTACTTCTGTCGCCAGTTTTTATAGGAAGTAGACGGATTGTTAAATGTATCCAGTTTGTGTGTAGATGAAATTTTTTTTTTTTTTTTCTTAATGATTTTATTTTGAATATTCGATCTGTAAGAACCTCAAAGGTAAGAGTTGTAATCGGCATTATGCCAGTTTTATTGACCCTCATGTGACATGTGCACTGCTGAGAGAAAGGTTATGATTGGAATAACCGATGTGAATGTAGCATAACAAAGGCATGCAGAATTTGATCATGAGCGAAGATAACTCGGTAGTTTTTAGAAACAACTAAAGGCAAGGATAGGTCTCCTAAGACTTTTGTTAAAAGAGATGCATGTTTTGTTTGTTAACACTTTAGTAACTGGGTAGGGCCTCTGCTGCTTCTCTTTTGTCTTTTACTCCAACTAAGCTTCCCATCGATTCAGGGCATTAGATTTTTTTAGGAGACTGAGTCATTTTTTATGTTCTCTTGGCATAATTTTTTTTTTTTTTTTTTACCCTCCTGACAGTCTCATTAAGTTTGGGTATATCCCCACATCGGAGGAAGAGTAAGCTCCCCTGCTTTTGGCTTGCCATGTCTTTGGTAAATCCTGTCTTGCTCCCTCTAGGACTGGAGCAACATGGAACTGGGGCATGCCAGAAAATGGTATAGCCCAGTGCCCGTTGTCTCTAACATCTGATTGGTCGGGCATCAATGGTGCCCGTTCAGATTTCAGTGTCAACAGTTCAAAGGTTAGTGCTGCCAGTTCTGGTGCCAGAATTCATTCTCCAGTAGGATCACCTGGAGAGAATAAGAGGAGTCACCTGGAGTTTTTCCCTCATTAATTTTAATCATATCAGATCAGCTTGGTAGGAGTTGCTTGGACTCTATCTGGTAATGTTTAAGTGGGTTTTGTCGCTTCTGTCAGGTAATGAGGTATTGGCTAAAGCTGACTCATAGAGGAAAGTATCCTGTTGTATTTTAGGATAGTATTGTTTGAAGTATCATTCGATCAAATCTAGTATTAAGCATCAGTTAGTTTCTAGAGAGAATTCTAGATTTACTTCAGCTTTCCTGTGTATTGCGGCATGCTTCAGCCAGTAAGATTGTGTGCCTTGTGGTTTTGACGCACCAGTTACCTGGACCTAAAGCAGTTCTGTGCATTTCGCTGCAATGCCACGCCCCTGGGAACCTCTTCCCAGTGCGTTGTGCCCCTCTGGTTTTCTCCCTCAGTCTGTAAGTTGTTTAGTCACTGTTCTCATGCTCCTGTGCAACTGTTGCCTGCATGACTATCATACGTGTGATGAATGCTTGCATGATTATTGCCAATGAGCCTATCGCCTGCGTTACTTTGTCTGTGCTTCTATCGCCTGTTTGACTTCACCTGTGCACCTACCATCTGTGTGGCTATCACCTGTGCAGCTATTGCCTGTGCACCTATCATCTGCCTATTGAGAATTTTGGTAAAGTAGGCAGGTAGTTGCTTTAAGTAGCTTCTCAGCATACTGCTTCAGGGATTTCAACATCCTTTTTTGCTGTTTTAGTTTCAGTTACCCATGGTTCAGGTTTCTCGTTATTGTGAGATTTTTCCGTGTCAGAATTTAGATCTTATTGTTAAGCCGACAGGCTTTCAGCCAAATCAAGTGTCCTCCTTTTTAGCCGGAGCAAGTGGTTTCATGAGTGGTGACCAAAGAGGAGTTTGCAGACCTCAGTAGAAGCTTATCAGGAGTTAGATCAGTGCAGTCAGCTGCTGTTCTTCTGCCACTGAGCATTTTAGTGTTTGCCCTGGTCTCTCTAGCACATGTTCAGTAGTTAAGCTCTATATTTTTGCTGCTTTTGCAGAAGTACAAGTTGCTTGTGCTTCTCTTGATTGATGAATTAGGTGTCTGATGTAGACCCAGATGAAGACTGATCACAGTTTCTTTTTTGAAGAGATTAATTTCTTTGTGTAAGGAGGTTAACAAATTTTGCAGAAATAGAAGTGTATTTTGCGCTGCTTTTCACTCAGGTCATCTTAGGTATGTTCAAGTTGTGGGAAGAAAGCCTATTCTAAGAGCCTATTATAAAAATGTTTTGCTATTCTTGCCTCCATATTGTAGTGTTGAAAGAAGATTTATGAAAATAAATGATTCTTTTTTTGTGTGTTCATTCATTAATTTTATTTTTAGTGTTGTTATTAGTTGACATTCAACCTTTTTTTTTCCTAATCATGCACCTTTCTCTGTAGGGATAGTTGTGGAAAGGTCCTCCCCTTGTGAGTTAAGGTTTTAATTGGAGCTCTCTGGATTTGAGTGAGTCAGTAAGTATGCTGGCTTGAAAACTACTTGGAAGTCGTATGAACTACCATGGTAGAGTGGGTGTTCTGGAAACCTGTTGAAGAACCTCATTGTGTGAGGAAAAGTGTATAGTATAAAATATAAGTTGATTTATGAGTCACTTATTCTTATTGAAATGTTCTGTGGTAACCAGTTTGCTTGCAAACAAAGAAGACTATTACTGTACTGCATTTCAATCGTGCTGGAAAAATTTTTTTTATTTTGTATGAGGAGCTGTATATACATATATACAAATATATATATATATATTAATCCCCCCCATACATGGATGGGAGACACTTACCTTGGAAGGTTGGCAGTGGTAGCTGTGCCCTTGAGGATCTCTCTGTCTCTCTCTCTCTTTTCCAAGCAAACCTAACCTGGCTTCGCATTTCTCTCCCCGAGTGCTTTGCCTTTTTCTCTCATAAAGCTCTGTTCCCATTTCTGAAGTGTGTGTTAATGAAACCTGGTTTTCGAAAATAAAGTTTATTATGCAAGTCTAACAACATGTCATGTAAAAATGAAAATATGTATGATAGTGAAACCCACTAAGCCACCCCCCAAAAGCAAAATTTGAACAGTTGCAAGAAAACAATAGGGGGGGGGGTTAATTCCCACCTCCCACCAAGTCACCTAACAGTTCCACATTATTTCAGTGTCTCTCCCCAAATAACTTATCAAGTCTATTTCGTCACCAGTTCATTTTTAGGTGGCTGTAACCCATGACTGATTATGGCCTCACGCTGATGCATATCTATACATAGTTATCCATGAAACATCTGCCAAGAGAGAAATACCTCTCATTAACATCAAAATCAAAAAGTCTGTGATACTTTCACAACACCACAAATACATGTCAAAGAACTAACAAAATTTACATAAACAATAAATCACTAAAACAATAATAGAAATGATGGGCCAATACGATGTTAAAGTATTTTAACACTTGCCCTTCCAGCAGGGAATCAGAGCTTGGAATTTCCAATGTCTTTCTACCACCACTTCTTCCCACAGCAATGTAATATAATTTCACAAAAGCTCTTGACACTTTCCCTACAAGACCCTTCACTAGGTACGAACAAACGCTGTCTGCAGGCACATCTGTAATCCGGATTTATAATCAGACAAGGGTTCTAGAAGCTTTGATGCCCAGAGTGCTGACACCCCTTCTGTTCCAGGCGTTTCGCTGTATCCAAGGCAACTTCTGATCAGGTGGCCAATGCTGAATGTGCTGAATCCGAAAACGATCAAGCATTCACCCCTGAATGTCACATTATCATGTGTATGATACACATATATTTTGTTATTAAGTAGCCTTTAAAAGGTTGGCTCATTTCCACTTTGTCCACTTCCTTTTTCAAATTTGGGAATCAGCTATATAATAGAGAGGTAAAGTTCTTTTCAAAAATATAAATATGTAATTTAGTATTCCTCTCCATTATATAATTTGCCCTCCATACCTCCCCACATTCAGAATGGGGGATGGGGACAGTAGATGGATAGAAAGTGGATATTCATAGAAAACCGTGTGTTGTTTTTCTTTTGCAATCTGTCCAACTCCTGCTGGCACAGAAGTAAAAGCTATAAAATGGAGAGTTAAATATTTTATAATAGATACTTAATTATTTATATATTTCCATAATTTTTCTGATCTTTTGGAACAGAAGTTCACATGTTCATTTCAATCACCATATACATAGAAAAAAGAATATCAATTCTGTTTCACCTTCAGACTTTATAAACATGTTTCATTGTCAAAAATGAATATTACACAAAGTACTAATTACATTTGAAGGATACAGTATTAACACCAAAATTTTCCTTCTTTAAATGCTTACATAAATATGTAAACTTTAAAAATCATTGCAGCTTAACCAAGCCTTGTTTGAGATTCTTATAGACATAGTGAAAATTGAAGAATGCTTATATTTTTCAGGATTAGGAACATAGAGGAACATGCATCTGCAGACGTAGAAAAGATGATTTTAGGAAATAAATGTGATATGAATGACAAGAGACAGGTAAGATTATCCTTAGTATCGTATTATTCTGTTTTGTATGAAGTGTGTAGTATTTACATTTTCATATATGACCGGCATAATACTGTTTTTTTTAAATAAGCTTTGTACAGTCTCATTAGTTATGTACAGTATTTAGTAGTTCGTGAACCTTGACCACTATTGTCACTAACCTTAGAGTCCTCAGTCAGCAAGGAATGACAAAGGATACTTGGGCCCCCTTATTATTATTTCACCTCCAAATGATAACATACTGTATGATAATGTGATAGATAGATAGATAGATAGATAGATAGATAGATAGATAGATAAAATATATATATATATATATATATATATATATATATATATATATATATATATATATATATATATATATATATATATATATATATATATATATATATATATATATATATATATATGAAAAAAAATGTCGGTGTCACCTTTGTTTTCTTCTAATGACTGAATTTTTCAAAATATAAAAATTTTGTTTAAATTATACATTTTAGGTGTCACGAGAACGTGGGGAACAGTTAGCCATAGAATATGGAATTAAGTTTATGGAAACGTCAGCCAAAGCATCAATAAATGTTGAGGAAGCTTTCTTCACCCTTGCACGTGATATTAAAGCCAAGATGGAGAAAAAATTGGTAAGTTTGGTTTCAAGTTCTTATTTCTTAATCAGAATAAATGATGTATCATGTGATTTATCTAACCTTTTTAAGTGCTTAATGCCCTGAGAAGTTGAATTGATTTTAAAGAAAAATTGTGATTTTACAATAAAACTAATTGTTACACAAACTCATTAATCAGAAAATAGCCTTAATCTGTGGGAATACATCCAGGTGCATGAAGTGAAACATTTCAAAGAAAACAATTCCAACATAGTTAGTCAGCTCCCTGGGCCTTGTGGGTACTCTACAGATTTTCATTCTTTTATACATAAAAACAGGTGTTTTTATAGGATTACAAACAATTGTCTTTTATGTAGGAGAATTTCTCAGCACTATCTGCAGTTGGATCTTGAACCGTCTTCACTCAAAGTCAAGTTAAGATGCTTTCCTGCAACTATGACTAATCATCAAGTTGAAACTCCTTTCATCTTTTTAATTATATGTATGGCATTGGTCCCCTTGTCAGTGGAGAGGTTGGGCAGGAGCAAGGGAAGGCCAAAAGATGTTTGCTTGTTTATTCGAAGGGGATTACTCCGACTCTAATGCCACTGAATCATTTTGCTACTTTACTTCTGGACTGCCCTCTCTCTCTCTCTCTCTCTCTCAAGGGCATATATTTGTAAGGGTAAGCAATCAGCTGCACTTTTCTGACAGTGCTGACGTTGGTTTGCAAATGTGGTATTGAGTACAGGTCATACTCCCCTGGTGCTGTTCCCTAAGAAAAGTATGACTTGTGGACAGATTAAGTGAAGAATGTGAGAGTCTATCTATTTTTTCTTATCCCCCTTGTTGTAAGCCTCCTCTTCCTTTGGTAGGAAGAGGAGGAGGTCTTGAGGAATTTTTGCAGTTGATGTGGCAAATAGATATGACTAGGGGGTTCCCCCAGATCTGCCACAGGGTCATGCAAACATTCAAGTGAAGGGACCATTCAGCTGGGAGAACTTTTGAATGATTCAAGGCATGATGGGGAACTCTTGCCTCTCTGCTTAAACAAAAATCTCCATTGTTAGGAGACAGAGTTATTCCGACCTCATTCCTCTTTTGTTCTGTAAGTAAGCAAAATTGGTGAAGCTGTTGGTCATGACTTACGCTGTGACCCAAAAAGTTTTCTTGAATGTGTGAATGTCTAAAAAGACAGCTTGAAGCTTGAAGTTGATGCACAAGCAACCCCTCTCTCTGAAGAAAGGCCTGTTGGACTTGAGATTCTAACAGGTGCACTCCCCATCCTGATGTTGAAGGGTCTGAAAACATTAGGAGATCTGGGTCCCAAGGAACCAGTGGAACTCCCTTCAACTTATTCTCAGGGTTGCTGCATCAATGAAGGTTGTGAAGAAGTCACTTTAACCCTTAAACGCCTACTGGACATATCATACGCCGACTAAAAATTGTCTGTTGGGTGTCAAATGGACGTACCGTCACGCCGACTACAAAAAAAATTTCAACCTTCAGTCAACTTTGACTCGACCGAAATGGTCGAAAAATGCAATTGTAAGCTAAAACTCTTACATTCTAGTAATATTCAATCATTTACCTTCATTTTGCAACAAATTGGAAGTCTCTAGCACAATATTTTGATTTATGGTGAAGTTTTGAAAAAACTTTTTCCTTATGCCCGCGATAACTCGCCGCCAAAATTTCAGAAATTCTTTTGTCATTTTGTCGTAATTTTTGCACTGTTTTTTATTAGCTGTTACATAAAGTTTTATATATGAAAATGTGCACAATTTCATGTACAGTACAGCAAAATACAACTCATGGTTGTAGCTTTTATCAGTTTGGAAATATTTTCATGTAAACCACGATAACTGCCAAAATTTCAACCTTCGGTCTACTTTGACTCGACCGAAATGGTAAAAACGCAATTGTAAGCTAAAACTCTTACATTCTAGTAATACTCAATCATTTACCTTCATTTTGCAACAAATTGGAAGTCTCTAGCAAAATATTTCGATTTATGGTGAATTTTTGAAAAAAACTTTTTCCTTACGTCCGTGCCAGAAATTCTTTCATCACGTTGTCGTAATGTTTGCACCGTTTTATATTAGCCGTTACATAAAGTTTTATATATGGAAATGTGCGCAATTTCATGTAGAATACAACAGAAAATAACTCATGGTTGTAGCTTTTATCAGTTTTGAAATATTTTCATATAAATCACGATAACTGCCAAAATTTCAAGCTTCAGTCAACTTTAACTCGACCGAAATGGTAAAAAAATGCAATTATAGGCTAAAACTCTTACATTCTAGTAATATTCAATCATGTACCTTCATTTTGCAACAAACTGGAAGCCTCTAGCACAATATTTTGATTTATGGTGAATTTCTGAAAAAAAAAACTTTCCTTATGTCTGCGCCGCGCAGTAACTCAGCCAACATCTCAGAAATTCTTTCACACGTTGTCGTAATGTTTGCATCGTTTTACATTAGTCGTTACATAAACTTTTATATATGAAAATGTGCGCAATTTCATGTAGAATACAACAGCAAATAGCTCATGGTTGTAGCTTTTATCAGTTTTGAAATATTTTCACATAAATCACGATAACTGCCAAAATTTCAACCTTCGGTCAACTTTAACTCGACCGAAATGGTAAAAAAATGCAATTGTATGGTAAAACTCTTACATTTTAGTAATATTCAATCATTTACCTTCATTTTGCAATAAATTGGAAGTCTCTAGCACAATATTTCGATTTATGGTGAATTTTTGAAAAAACATTTTCCTTACGTCCGCGCGGTAACTCAGCCGAACATCTCAGAAATTCTTTAGTCACGTTGCCGTAATATTTGCACCGTTTTATATTAGTTGTTACATAAAGTTTTATATATGAAAGTGTGTGCAATTTCATGTACAATACAACAGAAAATAACTCATGGTTGTAGCTTTTATCAGTTTTAAAATATTTTCATATAAATCACGATAAATAGAAAAAATTTGACTTTCGGTCAACTTTAACTCGACCGAAATGGTCGAAAACTGCAATTGTAAGCTAAAACACTTACAGTCTAGTAATGTTCAATCAATTAGCTTCATTTTTCAACAAACGGGAAGTCTCTAGCACAATATTTCGATTTATGGTGAATTTTTGAAAAAAACATTTTTTTACGTCCGCGTGTTACGAAATCATGCATCATTTTGTGATAATATTTTCTCCTGTGTTGCTTTGATCGTTTTACAATTTTTTATATACCAAAATCATCGCAATTTAGTGTACAATACAAAAAAAAACCAAAATAACCCGTTATCTTTAACCGTTTTGCTCACAGCGCGATTTGTATAAAATTATATATGAAAATTTTTTTTTTGCGCTGTCATATATTTCAATATTTATATATGATAATGATATTTTTTTTCATTTCTGATGGTTGCATACTAAACTTCAGGCAGACAAAAAAAGGAGCCAAAAATGAACTCTTAATCTTAAAAACTAAGCGTGCTGTGATTTTTTTATAAAAACTTTTTTTTCGCTTCGGCGCTAGCTCCCGAACGCCGCCGGCATACGGGAGACATTTTTGTAAATAGAGGCTCGGCGTTTAAGGGTTAATGGGGGATCCTGATGGCCATGGACGGTGAAATTGTCTTCCAACAGGAAACCGTCTGAAGATAAAGTGGACAAGTATGGAATTAGCTTCTACAGAAAGGATGAGTGGCCAACCAGTGCTTGCCAAAACTTGGTTGTGGGCAAGGCTGAAGTAGTGTCCATGAACAGTCCCAGGTAAACTGGTTGGATGGCAACAGATCTGACTTCTCCAAGTTGACCTATAAACCCAGGGATTGCCACAAGTCCAGATGAAGCTACAGATGAGTTTCAAAAAAGTCAGAATCAACCAATATTCCAGATTGTGGTGAAGATGCAAACAAAGGACAATGTACCCAGGAGGGTACTGGGGCAAGAATCCCAGTGAAAACCTAAGAGGCAATATGTAGACCAAAGCAAAGGATCTAGAACTGGAACAAGGAACCCCCCTCCAAATGAAGCAAAGGTACTTCCTGGAAAACACTTGAATGGGGATGTGAAATTGTGTGTACTGGATTGAAGATTCCCAATGCCTTGGGCAAAATTTCCTCTCACAACCTTCTATAGCAGGGGGATTACTTAGTCATTAGAAATTTCCACTGGACTAGATGTGTAGGAGTTAAAGGCAATAAGCCATGATAGTGGAGGACCAGCATTGAGAAATGGTAGTTATTAACTGAAGCAGAGAATCTCCTAAACCCAAGGCTACTTGCCAATGGACTCTCAAGGCCTTCCCAGCCTCTCAAACACAGCCCCCAACTTGGAGAGAGGGTAGTTAGGACATAGGGACTTGAGCTATTGTTACCCCTGGTAAGAAGCATACAGGAAGACTTTACTTAGCCTCCTGAGTGAGGCAAGGCAACACAAATGAGGAGAGAGAGGACGAGACTTATCAGGAGTACAGTAAATGAAGTCCATTGTTGGTGCTGTGTCATGGCACAATGTCACTGATTGGAAAATGGGTGCTGACAATAGGAAGACGTGCATATTGAGGCAGTGCAGGCAGATAATGTCAGTAAGGATGTAGTAGCCTGTAAGTTAATGATGGTGGCTCTGGATATTGTAGATGTTACATATCACCCAGTGCCTGAATCAATTCTTCTGGAAAGAAGTAGGGAGCCATGGGGTTTGAGATATACAGGTAGCATAATTATACCAAGGACAGCAACTTGAAGAGGTCATACAAGACTGTGTCTGGTTTCTTCATCATTACATTAGGCAGCTGGGAATACAATGTGTCTCAGCAGTGATACATGACCAAGATAAAGAATGAGATGATGAACTGGAGCCATGTTCTCAGTAGAAGGAGAACCTGAAGACAAAATGGAACTGGCAGCACCAAGGACCCACTCTTACAGTAAGGGAACATGAAACTCTCCCAGCTGACTCACTTGCTGAAGTGTATTTCATAGGCTGACCAGCTGACAGAGCTGCTTGCATGCAAGTGAAAGAAGGAGGGCTTGAGAAGAATATCCTTGAATCCTGCAAAACTTCCAGAACTGATCTGGAAGAGGCAGATGGTGACTCATACTAATGAACTTGTAGCAAAGTTTGGAGCTGTAACCATCTGTACACAGCAAGCCATTAAATATGAAGTCAGAGAAAGATAAAATGTTTGGGAATCTGAAGCCTCGTAATTACAAAGAACAACTAATGGGGACTTCGCATAAATCGAGTCAGATAGCCAGTATTTAAATGTTGCAGTCCAGTTAAATTACTCAAAAGTTTCAAGGCAAAAAACAAAAAAACAGATCTGAGGGAAGCTGAGGCTGGGAGATGCACAGGCAGGGACTTTCCAAGCTGAGACATTACTTGAAAACGAAGTGACACAGTAGGTGGGTGCACCAAAGGTGTGACAGGAGTGAATTACCATCCCTGTCAGCACAGGTGCATTGAGGCATAATAACAAAGGGAATGAAGTGCTTAAAACCACATATTAAATCCAAATCACATAATAGGTTCAGTAAAAACTGTGAACAAATGGTAACTGTTATTTTGAAATTGGCAAATAGGAAGTGAATGGCATAAGTAAACATTACAATGAAAATAATGGGCCCCTTATGAGGACAAGGCAAGAAGAGGTTACATTAACAGCCCAAAAACAAAAATACAGTAAGTGAAACTCGACTGGAATGATTGGAATAGTTCAAACATTAAAAGCAAAGGAAAAACACTGAAAAGTGTACAAGCAGTCCCTGGTTATCAGCGGGGGTTCCGTTCCCGACAGTGTGACAATAACCAAAAATCAGCAATAACAGTGCTTATAGCGCCGATAACCGGATATCGGCGCCGCTGTTAAAGTGGGGGTCAGCGCTAATAAGCGTAGATTGATGTGTATCGGTGCTGAAAATCCAGTTATCGTTGTTGCTAGACAAGTGCCATAAAACTGGATCACAGATAACCAAGGCTGCCCATAACTGGGGACTGCCTGTAGTGACAGAAGTTACATTATTGAATGAGGAAAAATGGAAGAGTTGTAGGCTACTTCAAAGAAATAACACTTGTGACTGGCCATAAAGTAAAACTGAAAAATTAAGTAAATATATCTTAGGAAATGAAATGTGAAAACACAGAAGGAAATCCTGTCAGTGGCATATTGCTAACTGCAGTAGAACCATTGTTAAGCCATACAGTGAACAGTAATACATTTAACTAACCACTACTGAGGTGCACAGGAGAATGGTAGTAGTCGAGTATCTGCTAGGAATCAGGAGTTGGCTAAGCTTGTACTTTGGAATAGTTTTCTTTTAAAATCTTGGTTTTGTGCACTTGAATGTATTCTGCACAGTTTAAGGCAATAATATGATTACTAGGTTTGTATTAACAAGCTTATAGTTGCATTATCCATTGTTATCTAGTTTCTGTGCATTTTGTATTATTTTTCTTAAAATCTAAACTAAGGGCAGTTAGGCATTTATTGCCTTGTGTCTTTGACATTTTAAAACTGAAAGAGATTTCCTTTTAGTTGTGAGCATTGATTTTTGGAAACTCTAATTTTAAAATAAACAAGATTTGTAGTTATGAAAATTGATATTTTTGGAAGCTCTTGGACCCCAGTGATTCAAAAGTTTGTTGTGTACCATATATTAATTCGTTCTTCCTATAGATCTGTAGTAAATCACTGCAGGGTAACCAATATTTTGTTTAGTTTGCAAGTGACAGATTGTAATTGTGGACATCTTGATTTTGCTTCATCTTAGAGTTTGTTGTTCAGTTTAGAATTTTGCTCCCTGTCAAAAGCTGTCTAAAGCTTCAGCATACTCTTGTTGTGTTTGATACTTGGCTGTCATATATTATTTGGTGGAACCCTACTGAAGTTGGCTAGTATGAGGTTCCTCATATTGTTTCCTGTTTTCAAAGGGCATGAAAGGATATGCTATACAAGGAAATACTATAACTGAAAGTTTATTGGGTTTAGGAACACAGACTTTAATCCCATTTATGTCTACTAGAATTTAGTGTAGTGTTGAAGAGTATTCCAAAAGAGCTTATCTCTAATAGTGATAAATGACTTTTAATTAATTTTCAGTGTTTTTACATTTTAAATATCTTGTGCACAAAGTAGATGCTTTCAGTGTAATTTTTAACATTCTTTTCTTGTATTGTCATTGTCAGCTGTTTTATGAATTATTTGTATATAAATTAAGGCTATTTTAGCACTAAATGATATTATTAAAAAGGCAGTGAGTCAAGAGATAATGAGATATTCAATGAGCGTGTTTGAAAACAAATTTGATGTGTGTCAAAATGTTTAGTGTTCTATCCATTGACTCACTACTACAACTTATTCTTTTTGTTCTACCTGTCTGCTATGTTGTTTCACTGGCTCTTTAGAAGGTAATGTTTCTCTTGATTTAGAGCATGCAACTTTGTATTTACAAGTAATTGTTAAGTTCTCGGGGGTGTTTTATGGATAGCTCTTTTAATAAAACTTGACTAAATTTTTTCAAGGATATTAAGGTGTACATGTATACTAGATGGGGTACAATTTGAAATGGTTATGTGAAAACACTGATTCATCCTTTTCTTACTTTCCCTTGTTTCTTTTTATTAATTAACATAAATGAACACCATTCCAAACTGTTATTAAGTATTTAAACCTGAACGAAAACCTTACTCTCACAAGGCAAAGTAAGCGCAGCATTAGAGTAGTGTGGTATGAACAGGACATGATGTAGTTGTCACATCAAAGAGAGAACCAAGTGTAAAATGGTAATGACCTATTTAATAGAGGGGAAAGCAAGATACTGCATAAAACATAGAAGAAAAAAGGAAATGATACATAAGAGTACTGTACGTAGTTATCATACATAGGAGTAAAGCAGTAAAGAAGTCATAAATTATTTTTATTATTCGTTAAAAAGAATGGCAACATCCGTGGAATTAATTTTATATAAGGTCTTTTCAATTTTTCTTATTTTCTTTTCTTCCAGGCTATTTGCTAAGAGCTGGCTGATGTAAATAGTCTGGCTAAAGAAGGTAATTGTTCTGAATAAAGTGATTTTATTCTGTTTCACAGAAGCAGAAGTTAAATATGGCGTGTGGTAGCCGTAGAGTTTCTAGTCTCAGTATCTAAGGCTCCATCGTATTTCTCGAATGGCAGAGTCTTAGATACTGTAGATACTGAGACTTGAAACTCTATGGCTATCACAGGCCATATTTAACTTCCGCTTATATGAAACAGAATAAAAAGTCACTTTATTCAGAACAGTTACTTTCTTTATCCAGACTATGCATCCTTATCCAGACTATGCACATCAGCCAGCTCTTATCAAATATCGGCCCAGAAGAAAAGAAGAAAAATAAGAATTTAAAAGACCTTATATAAAATCGTTTCCACTGATGCTGCCATTCTTTTTAACAAAACATGCTTGAAAGAGGGTCCTCTCCCTTCATATTATTATTATATTATTCAGAAGGTAAACTGTATTCATATGGAATAACCCTACAGGGGCCATTGGGTTGAAATTCAAGCTTCCGTAGAATATGGTGTTCATATGAAAGAAATCACAGATTTTACTAGGAAATACAGAAAGTTGAGAAATACATGAGTACAAGTTGAATTCTTGTAGGGTGGTAATGCATTACATCTTCACTTGCTCCCCTAGATTTAGGGCCAGGTACTCAGTATTCCCCACACACAAGAATGCACATTATCTTTGTCAGCTTGTTACAAACAAAAAAGAAAATAGGAGTAAAGCAGGAGTAGTGATGTATGTGAACATGTAGAGGAATAGATGCTAAAATTGCTCAAAATTATATTACAGTAGTATATTAATATTTGAAAATTAGTACTGTAAATAATTTTTTGTCATAAAAAAATGTATAGTCACAAAAATAAAATGAAAATGCAGTGATTAGTGATTACTGTGCTGTAAATCATTTTTTATCATAAAAAAGGTATATTTAGTCACAAAAATAAAATGAAAGTACAGTAATGAGTGAATATTGCTCTACGAAAAAATCTGTGACTCAGTGAATTTTCTGCGATATATTTTGAGATATGTTCCACAGAAAAATCCACAATTAACTGAAGCCGCGAATGCCGAACCACAATATAGCAGGGGTCCACTGTATATATATACACTATATACAAACGAGTTACATTCCAGAGAGCCATTTGTATGATGAATTGTATGTAAGTTGGTTACTGTACTTTTCATGCCTATTTGAGTACAGTATGATATAAAATCAATACAGTACTGTATGTACAGAATAGGAATGCAAAACAAGATTTGAACTAACGGGTGATAAAAGGGAGCGCTCTGACATATCTAGACTCTATGTAACATCTAAAAACAATACGGCAGTGAAAACAATGATTAAAAAAGAATGCTCAAGACAATACTAAAAGATGTATGCATCAGATCCTATGCAAGTCTTGTGAAAAATTTCATCTTGGTTAAACTGGAAAATCATTTGAAACAAGAATAGAACAGCATAAAAAAAATGTAGAACATATGCACTAGTGAACCGAGGAATTTTCATTCATGTTTGTGAAAAGAATCATTCAGTTAGTTGTGCAGGGGCAAAGGACATTTACTCTTTTGATTTAATTGAAGGTAAATAATTGAGTTCAGTTTTATAAAAGAGAGCTCTTGTAAGAATATGAGTATCAATCAGGGTATGTATAAACTCAGTTCATTAATCATAAGTGAGCTATGTACGGTTTTAGGAAAGGTAATTGGCAAGGACAGGGAAAAATGTAGGCATCTACCCACATTGACAAAATTATTTGTAAATATAGCACTCAACCTAAGACACCAATGCATGTACGCCTCCTGTCCCTCTAGCATATACAGGCAGTCACCGATTAACGGCGGGGTTTCCGTCCCTGGCCGAGTGCCACTAACTGAAAATCGATGATGATAACGCCGAAAATCCCGCTTAATAGCACCGTTAACTGGATACTGGCGCCGTTAACCGGAGAGTGGCGCCGAAATCCCCACATAACAGCACTGTTAACCGGAGATCGGCGCTGAAATCCCCACTTAATGGCACCATTGACTGGGGATTGGCGCCAAAAATCTGGTTAACGACGTTGCTGGCTGAGGACCGTTAACCGATGCCACCGGTAAGTGGGGACTGCCTGCATACAGTATTGTAAATTTCTACCACTGTCTATCAGTACTCTGAAAAATGCTTAGAAATAAAGTCAAAACCAGCCAGGATGTATATACAAGTACCATCCGACTTACAACCTGCTAGACATAGGACCATTCGCACTTACAACCGTACTTCTGGCAAAGGGGTTGGGCTGGCTGATGCATAACAGTACACGCCGTATGACAGTTGACCATTGAGTTACTCGGCAACGTCCCATCTCAGGAGAGCTCTCTCATTACTCAGGCAGCATGAATTTGAGCTACCCTGCCTTACCAGCACCATCATATGGTATTAACTGTACTGTAGACTGAATTTCAAACCGATTTACAATAAAACCAACTTTTGACATGCATGCAAGAACCTAACCTCATTGTAACCCTATTCATATGTATATATATACAGTAATATATATATATATATATATATATATATATATATATATATATATTTATTTATTTATTTGTATACTTACATACATACATACATACATATATATATATATATATATATTATAATTATATATAAACAAACACACACACAGTCCCCGCTTACCGGCGGCATCAATTAACAGTGCTTGGCCAGCAATGTCATTAACTGGATTTTTGGCACCGCTCTCCGGTTAACAGCGCTGTTAAGTGGGGATTTCGGCACCGATATCTGGTTAACGGCGCCATTAAGCTGGGTTTTTTGGCACTGTTCTCACCGATTTTCAGTTAGCAGTGCTTGGTTGGGGATGGAACCCCCGCCGTCAACCGGGGACTGCAGTTACACAATTATCTGTGCAGTAATACAATTACTAACAGGACCTCATTTAAACTGGATGGTATCTAGCAGAGATATTTATTCAATAAAAGTTACAAGCTTTCCAGCACTAACAGTCCAAATTGTCAAGTATCCGTTGAATGACTGGACGCATGTGGGAGAGTGGATTAAAGCCCTTTTCCTGTGATTATCCTCCATCTCCTGTGTGGCCCCGCCCTTGTTACCTTGGCCTTTCTCTGCCCACCGTTCTTTCCAGGTGTGAATTTTCCATGTGGTTTCTTGTGTTTTTGCATTTCTGATCTATTGTAGAGTGCAATATACAATATTTGTTGATAGGCTGTATTCATATCTGTTTCCAGTGTTGCCTGCCATTACGTTGTTTGTGCTTGTTATGAAGGTATTCTTTACAATCAGTTTGGGTGTTTTGTACAAAAAATTCATATTTTCCCAGTCTACTTTGTAGTCTTTTTCCCAACAGTGCTTAGCAACTGCCGGTGTCTGATTATAGTACCTTATGTTTTGTAAATGTTGTTTGCCTCGTTCTTTGCAGGATTTACTGCTTTCGCTGAAGTAACGCTCTTCATAGTCTAGACACACTCTTACCTCTCTTACCTCTTCCCCCCCCCTACCAACTTTTTGCTTCTAACTATTTTATTCCTAGTGATGTTTTTTTAACTGCCTATCAGTTTGAAATTATCTAGTTTCCTGTTGATGGGTGCAATAGTGTTGCTGTCCGGGACTGTAATTATTTTCTTCCCTTTCAAATGTTCCTTTTCTATCCCTTCCCTCTCCTCAAAATGGTTTTTCCTTGCCTTAATGTGTGCCTGTTCCCACCAATACTT
>NC_089745.1:25620960-25705960 GCF_040412425.1 Macrobrachium rosenbergii | reverse complement strand
GTTTGTATTTTATAATACAATTAGTAATTTGCGAATACAAAGGATACAGTGAAGTAAAGCATAACTTGTTAAAATTTCCATGGAAAAGATGTATATTCGTTATGTTTGTATTTTATAATACGGTACTAATATGTGAATATTACATAAGCTAATTTTATGATGTGATCCCCTTAAAATTAGCTTCAAAATTAGGTCTTCAAAAGTAGCATGATACGCGAATATATACGGTATTTTGAATTTCTAAGGATACAGGAAGTAAAACAGCATTTGTAATAGCATCATGTTTAAAATAACCAATATTTCATAAGATACTTGTTGTTGCAAATGCTAGTCTATACACAGATGGTTTTGTAATTTAGCAGTCGTCTTATACTACAGATAGAGATAAATTCATGAAAATTTGTCATAATTTTTTACCTCGTCTTATCTAAAGGTCGTCTTATGCATGAAAATATATAGTATATACATACATACATACATACACAGGTAGTTCTTGAGCTACGATGAATCATCTTACGATGATTTGAGTTTGCAATGGGGTTAGCAGTTACGATGGTTTCGAAGTTATGATGCGATACCGATACAGCAATATTAAAAATACTGTAAATTTCGCATGCAACGGGCACAGGCAGCAGCATATGATGGCATCATGATACAGCAATTCATATTTCATTAAAGGATATGTACAATTGTGTGTTATAAAATAATAACAATTCCATTAATACATTCATTTCTTTTAGCAAATAAAAAATTATTTTTCAAATTTTTTCAGTAGTTGTAAATATATTATTAATACAGTATAAATGGATTCTGTAAGTACAATAACAGTTTCATTACCATTACCTTTACCTTAAATACAGCTGTAATAGCCTATTTGACTTTTGCAAATGGATGTTATGAGTGTAACACTTGGGCTAGCCTAGGTCTATAGTTCACACATAGCCTACACATTTTTATCTCATGTATGGTAATACAGTATGTTAACAACCGATAAGGAAATTGCTGTATGGAAATTGCTGTATAAAAATACTTTATTAGTCACAAAACCGTGGTAGGCTGTGGTTATAGTGTAGGCTAGGCTACTGTATATGTAAAGGATTTTACTGTATACAGTAAACCACCCGTATTCGCGGTCTCACTACAGTATTTGCGGACTGAATTATTCGCAGATTTCTCTGTGGAACGTATCTACCCATTTTTTGAGGAAAAATCGCCCATTTGCATTATTTTTCACTGAGAAATATTCACTAATTACTATATTTTCATATTTTCATGACTAAATGCACTTTTTGTGATAAAACTATTCAAATACTCAGGTATAAGCATTTTAAGTGGTTTTTTTGTGTTTAAACTATCAAAATAGGCAGTTCTAAGTGTTTTTTGAGGGGGGGTTTATGCATCCCCACATATTCTATGGATTTTAGCTATTCTATATATATATATATATATATATATATATATATATATATGTATGCATCCCCATATCTATATCTATCTATATAGTATCATATATATATATATATATATATATATATATATATATATATATATATATATATATATATATATATATATATATATATATATATATATATATATATATATATATATATTATATATATATATATATATATATATATATATATATATATATATATATATATATATATATATATATATATATATATATATATATATACAGTATATATATACATACACACACACACTATATAGTGTATACAGTAAAATCTATACATATACAGTAGCCTAGCCTACACTATACGCAGTGTACCATGGTTTTGTGACCAATAAAGCATTTTTATACAGTAATTTTCTTATCAGTTGTTATCATATTGTATTACCATACACGAGATAAAAATGTGTAGACTGTGTGAACTAGAGATCTATATAGCATAGCCCTGTGTTCAAGTTTTGATGTGCTACACAAAGGTGCACTCTCTTTAATTTCTTTTTTATTGGATGTGGTTTCTTAAAATTCACCATTCTTATGATATGGCTTCCTAAAATTAAAGCTAAAATTTATGTCTCAAAAAGTCAAAATTATTTATTTTCAATTTCATCTCGAGAATTAGAGAGGTTGGGAGAGTAGTGGTTAGTGCTGCCTGCTTGTCTAAAAGAATTAGGGAGTGAATATTTCCCCACAACCAGTAGCTTTCCTTGGCTAACAAAAGTGTTTGGTAAAAGTTTGGTTTTTGGTGATCTAAATTTTTTTATTATAAATTAATGAATGTTTTAATGTGACAAATTTTTAAGTCAAGATGTTATTGAAGGCCCAGTATATACCCTTCAAGGTTTTAAGAAATTGTAAATTATTTGTTGGAATCTGCACTTACTGCAAAGGAACTATTTGGTCAAATTATTTGTTGTAATCCTCACTTACTGCAAAGAACCATTTGGTCAAATTATTTGTTGTAATCCTCACCTACTGCAAAAAACCATTTGGTCAAATTATTTGTTGTAATCCTCACTTACTGCAAAGAACCATTTGGTCAAATTACTTGATGTAATCCTCGCTTACTGTAAAGAACCATTTGGCCAAATTACTTGTTGTAATCCTCACTTACTGCAAAGAACCATTTGGTCAAATTATTTGTTGTAATCCTCACTTACTGCAAAGAACCATTTGGTCAAATTATTTGTTGTAATCTTCACCTACTGCAAAGAACCATTTGGTCAAATTACTTGATGTAATCCTCACTTACTGCAAAGCACCATTTGGTCAAATTATTTGTTGTAATCATCACTTACTGGAAAGACCCATTTAGTCTGACCCTATAAGCTGAGAGCTTCAACCCCCTAGGGACTGAAAGTATCTTATGATATCCAATAATTGTCTATGAAAACTTTGATGCATCCTTATTTCATACCACAATATTTTGATGAATTTTGCGGGGAAACAGTCAGATCAGTTGAATGAGCCATAAATGACTTTATGGCAACTCCCTTGGCAACACACATCATCTTAATGATATGTGGAAGAAGTATCTCCCATGAGATTTCATGTGGGAAGGTACTACATCTCCCTGTTCCAATACTTCTCATATGCTTGACCATAGATATGTTTGGGGATTGTTGTTGACTTTAGTTCTTACCTTTTACAATATTTTGTGAGCTTTAATTGTAATTTTTCAAAATAAAGTACAAAAAAATATTAGACGTACAACTTTCTAAAAAATGTGCATATTGTTAAGAGTGTCTCAGAAATGAGGCCCCACACAGGGTGGAAAATATTCATTTGCAACTTCTTGTGCAGAAAATTTTTGAGAGTTTTATTTATATCATGAGCATTTGCATATTTTTCCTTTTCCACTGATGTTTTTTTTTTTTTTTTTTTTTTTTGTAACTGGCAGACCTTAAAGTTTGCCTGTTCATGGGGTTTTTGTTTATATAGACCGGCTTATAAGAGTTAACTTAGTTTAAATTAGTAATAGTAGTAGCAGTAGTAGTTGTAGTAGTCATAAAAAGAAAAATATGAAGAATGCCATGTAATGGATTATTTTTACGCATATCCAATTTTAAATCCTATGTATAAGGTCTTATGCTCTGAAATATAAAAGCCTAAATAGCTCCCCAACTTGTCTTGTTGTCCTTTCCACATACCAGTATTTCCTGTAGTGGGATACTGCTTATATGCTGCTCTTACTTCTGCTGTTAAGTTTGTTCCCTTTTTCCTACATGAATAGCAATACAACTTTAACTTTATCTTGGTCTGCTTTTTCCCCTCACAATTAAGAAAGAAATCCTTTAGGATGAGCCATATGAGAATCTAGAAATGAAATTCATTGTTGTCATTAATCATAGTACTTTACACTTTTTTAACCTCTAGACAAGGTTGAGTCAATGCCATGTGATTAATTGCATCAAAATCATCTCATAAATTTCCTTTGTTTTGATTAGCATTGGTTGTATCAGTGTGTGTGTGTGTGTGTGTGTGTTCCCCCTTCTTTAAAACACCAGTATAATTTTACCTTTTTTTATATATAATTTTTGAAGGCAATTATTGAAAGGACAGGTTCCCTCAACCCTTAGGTAACTTTTCAAGCCATCCTTGTTATAGTTGTTCTGCTTCAATATTTTAATGGGCAATGGAAATTATATGATGTTTATTCTAATTATCTGAGCTATTCATAGATCTTTTATCTTATAAAGATACAAGTTTAGTGTACATATATGTTGCTTATGTTTGTGAAGTGTTATCATCAGATCTGTGAGATCCCGTGTACATTATTTTGGTAATAAAAGAATCAGAGCTATCCATGCATCATCTTTCTGAGATGAAACTTTAGTTTCAAAATATATTTTGCTTACTTTGATTCGTGCACAATAAACCTTATGGTTCATTTATTATTTTTTTAAATTGATGTGTCTTTTGCATATCAAAGCTATATATCATATTTGTAGCCTGAGAACTTGTTGAGCAAGCTTATTTCACATCCCACGTGACTAACAAGTGTATGCAGGGATGCACCCATTTTCCAAGTATGGTAGTAATAAAAGTCTGATGTAGAATTACAAAAAGTCATGCTCTGGTAAATGGAGGAGACGGAAAGACCCTTCTTGTGTATATTTTTTAAGTATTTACGTAAAGTTACAGAATTCTTTAGCTTTCTTGCCACCTTCATTTTTATCTACATTCAAGGCACTATTGAAAAGGTTTTATCCTGGGTCAGGATTGGGATTAGGTACAAGGTAAATGATGCTCGTTTGCCATAGAAAGAATATCTATTTTAACTTCTTTAACAACTCCTGAAATGTCGGGTTCCAGTGACAATTCTTATTGATCTTGTGTAGGTTAAAATATTTGTTCCCAGCCACAATTAATGTCAAGTTAATGTCCCTTCCCCAACTGCATTATTTCATATTTTTAAAATTGACAGTATTTTACTGTTTTCAGGGTTCTTTCAATGATTTACAGCCAAGCAGTGAACTTCTAAAGTAGTATAATTTTGTTTTAAAGATGTTTATCAGTCTGGCTGTTTCTCCAACGTAAGAAATTCTCATATATATATTACAATATATACCCATGGGTTTTGTTTTTTATTATATATTTGATGTAAGAAAAGGTAATTTTATGATGGTTAGGCTAAGTTGGATAAGCTAACTTGGCAAAACAGCTTCTTTAACTGATTCAAAGATCAAAATAGATTCCAAGATCTAATCATTTAGGATCACATATCCTGAATGCTCTTTGAAATAAACCTATGCAGTAATTACTTGTTCAGTATCGGCATTTGAAACTTAAAAAAAAAAAAAAATTCAAGAACAAATTATATTATATTCAGAAGCACAAACAGTTTTGGAGCATTGTGCTCCTCTTCAGTGTGGAGACAGTGTCTCCATACTGAAGAGGGCTCATGATGCTCTAAAACTGTATGTGCTTCTAAGTATATTTGTTCACCAATTTGTGATTTTTTTTTACAATCGTCATTACTCCTTTAATTGCAGCATTATAAAAAAAATATAATGGATGAGTTTTTTTTTTTTTTTTTTTGTCCCCTTTAGGTAAAGCTTACTTGCAAAACCATAAGGTATTTTTCTTAAAAAAACTTGTGCGAATGAGTGAGTTTGGTGTATGTTTTATATATGATTCGTTGGCAGTGAATGCATCTAATAATTCCTTCACTCTCTCTTCAGAATCTGTATCCAACAGAGTAATTACATATCCACATACCTTTGCCACATGATTTAACAAAGCCCATTGATGTGGATTAGAGACTGGTGAGGTTAAAGGAAAGAAGAGAACCAGTAGCAGTAGCACATGCTATTCTGAACATTTTACAGAACTGACAGATCAGCCCTGATATTTCTTTGCAAAGCAACAGTCTTGTCTATTTTAGACTTTGGAAACTAATTATGGGGCTCAGGATCAACCTTGACATAAAAAAGTTGAGGATCCAGTTCACAGTGAAGACCTCAGAATCTGTATTGGTCATTCAAGCCTTCCAAACAAACTTTGGAATAGTTGAGGGTGGCAAACATCTCTCACTACAGTGAGACTTGAAACCACACAAAGTGCAATAAAGATGTAGGCACGTGACTCATTAACTAGAATTTTTTAATATAAAGTATAAACAGTCATGCTCCACCATTTCCAGTTAGTTTATTGGAGTCATTAACCCTTAAACGCCGAAGCCCTATTTACTAAAACGTCTCCCGTATGCCGGCGGCGTTCGGGAGCTAGCGCCAAGAGGAAAAAGTTTTTTCAAAAATCACAGCACACTTAGTTTTTAAGATTAAGAGTTCATTTTTGGCTCCTTTTTTCTCATTGCCTGAAGTTTAGTATGCAACCATCAGAAATGAAAAAAATATTATCATATATAAATATTGGAATATATGACAGCAAAAAAAAAAAAAGTATATAATTGTATACAAATCGTGTTGTAAGCAAAACGGTTAAAGCTAATGAGTTAATTTTTTTAGTTGTATTGTACACTAAATTGCGATGATTTTGGTATATAACAGATTGTAAAACGATTAAAGCAACACAGAGAAAATATTATCACAAAACGATGCATGAATTCGTAACGTGCGGACGTAAAAAAAGTTTTTTTCAAAAATTCACCATAAATCGAAATATTGTGCTAGAGACTTTCCAATTGTTTCAAAATGAAGGAAGTTGATTGAATATTACTAGACTAAGTTTTTTAGCTTACAATTGCATTTTTTTTACCATTTCGATCGAGTTAAAGTTGACCGAAGGTTGATTTTTTCTATTTATCGTTATTTATATGAAAATATTTCAAAATGGTAAAAGCTAAAAGCATGATTTATTTTTTGTTGTATTCTACATGAAATTGCACACATTTTGATGTATAACACTTTATGTAACGAATAATATAAAACAACACAGAAAAATTACGACAAGGTGACTCAAGAAATGCTAGGATTTTTAGGGGAGTTCAGCGCCATGGATGGAAGGAAAAAGTTTTTTTCAAAAATTCACCATAAATCGAAATATTGTGCCAGAGACTTTCCGTTTGTTGCAAAATGAAGGTAAAGGATTGATTGTTACTAGAATGTAAGAATTTTGGCTTACGATTGCGTTTTTCGAGCATTTCGATCGAGTTAAAATTGACCGAAGGTTGATTTTTTTCTATTTATCGTTATTTATATGAAAATATTTTAAAAATGGTAAAAGCTAAAAGCATGAACTATTTTTTGTTGTATTCTACATGAAATTGCGCACATTTTGATGTATAACACTTTATGTAACGAATAATATAAAACAGCGAAAAAATTATGACAATGTGACTCAAGAAATGCTAGGATTTTTTGCTGAGCGAAGGAAAAAGTTTTTTCAAGAATTCACCATAAATCGAAATATTGTGCTGGAGACTTTCCGTTTGTTGCAGAATAAAGGTAAATGATTGATTGTTACTAGAATGTAAGAATTTTGGCTTACGATTGCGTTTTGAGCATTTCGATTGAGTCAAAATTGACCGAATGTTAAAATTTTGTCGGTTATCGTAATTTAAATGAAAATATTTCAAAACTGTTAAAAGCTAAAAGAATGATTTATTTTTTTGTATTCTACATGAAATTGCACACATTTTGATGTATAACACTTTATGTAACGAATAATATAAAATGGCGAAAAAATTACGACAATGTGACTCAAGAAATGCCAGGATTTTCAGCGAAGGAAAAAGTTTTTTTTAAATTTACGGATGCCCCTCAGGACACCCCGATGCTTCCTAGGGGTCGTAAAAGGCACGGGATGTGGTCCTTTGTCGCCTTCAGTCACACGTGGGCGAATAACACGGTGCTTAGAAGCTGGGTCACTTTGGCTGCTGGGTCCTTCTCCAGCATCCCAGTCTAAAACTTGTCTCACACGCTCACTACCGACAGGCAGTATGCGCCTTTCACGGTCCTGACGGCTTTGAGACATCCCTGCAAACGTCCTGTTGCAGCACAAATACGCAAACACTCGCCAAAGTTCTGCAAAACACGGATGCGTCAAAAAATCGCTCGCACGGTCCGACGCTGATGCTGTCTGGTGCGAAGAAGGAGGGAATTAGGCGCATGCGGCGTCTGGGTGACGCTTTATAAACAAAACAACAGCTTGATCCGTGAACTCCCAGCATCCCTCAAGGCGCGTGATTTGAAACCTTCCGCAAACTAGGCCTATAATTATTTTTCCGCGAATATTTAAAAAAAAACATTTTTAGTCGACGTATGGTACGTCCACTTGACATCCAACAGACAATTTTCGTTGACGTATGGTACGTCCATTAGGCGTTTAAGGGTTAATTGTAAACTCAACACATCCTTCAACTCTAGAATTTTCCTTTTGTTTGATTATGCATAAAGAATGTATCTGTACTCACTTGTACAGTCTACCCAGAAGTTATGCACTTGTACAGTCTACCCAGAAGTTATGCATACGCCCCTGAACATCATAAACAAAATACAATTGAACAAATATGATGTAAAGGCAGAAATTATGCAATCTACAGTAATCAAATAGATTAATTTTCATGTCTAAATTTCTGCAATGTCTTCTAATAAAACAGGGCAGTTTTCATTGCAAGAATTGTCTGCAGCATGTTTTGTTAAGATGATAAAAGCATGCCGCCACAGAAGTTTGTGATTTTCAGTGACTCAAGAAGTGCTTTAGAAGTGCTTCAGAATTGTCTTCAAACTCTCTCTATTCATTGGAAGAAGCAGATTTAAGTTTTCATTCCACAAATTATTTGGAGTCAGTATAAATGTTGAAGTAATGTGTGTCCCTGCACATGTAAGCATTAAAGGAAAAGGAATGAGGATGCTGTTAAAGCAGCCAAAGCTGTAACCATTATGACTAGATCAAATTTACTTGTTCCTGTCAGCAATATGTACTCATAATTATCTGTAAATGGCAGGAGTTGTGGAATAATGAATCAACAATAACTAATGAAAACAAATTAACCCTTTAACGCCGAAGCCCTATTTACAAAAACGTCTCCCGTATGCCGGCGTTCGGTGAGTTAGCGCCGAAGCAGAAAAAAGTTTTTCAAAAAATCACTGCACACTTAGTTTTTAAGATTAAGAGTTCATTTTTGGCTCATTTTTTTTGTCATTGCCTGAAGTTTAGTATGCAACCATCAGAAATGAAAAAAAATATCATTATCATATATAAATATTGGAATATATGACAGCAAAAAAAAAACTTGTATATAATTGTATACAAATCGTGCTGTAAGCAAAACGGTTAAAGCTAATGAGTTAATTTTTTTTAGTTGTATTGTACACTAAATTGCGATGATTTTGGTATATAACAAATTTTAAAATGATCAAAGCAACACAGAGAAAATATTATCACAAAATGATGCATGAATTCGTAACGCTCGGACGTAAAAAAATTTTTTTTTTTTAAATTCACCATAAATCGAAATATTGTGCTAGAGACTTCCCGTTTGTTGAAAAATGAAGCTAATTGATTGAATATTACTAGACTGTAAGTGTTTTAGCTTACAATTGCAGTTTTTTACCATTTCGGTCAAGTTAAAGTTGACCGAAAGTCGAATTTTTTCTATTTATTGTGATTTATATGAAAATATTTCAAAACTGATAAAAGCTACAACCATGATTTATTTTTTGTTGTATTGTACATGAAATTGCGCACATTTTCATATATAAAACTTTATGTAACGACTAATATAAAAAACGGTGCAAATATTACGACAACGAGACGAAAGAATTTCTGAGATGTTCGCAGAGTTATCAGCAAGATACGTAAGGAAAATGTTTTTAAAAAATTCACCATAAATCGAAATATTGTGCTAGAGACTTCCAATTTATTGCAAAATAAAGGTAAATGATTGAATATTACTAGAATGTAAGAGTTTTAGCTTACAATTGCGTTTTTTACCATTTCAGTCGTTAAAGTTGACTGAAGGTTGAAATTTTGGCAGTTATCGTGATTTATGTGAAAATATTTCAAAACTGATAAAAGCTACAACCATGAGCTAATTTCTTTTGTATTCTACATGAAATTGCACACATTTTCATATATAAAAGTTTATGTAACGACTAATGTAAACAGATGCAAGCATTACGACAACGTGACGAAAGAATTTCTGAGATGTTCGGCTGAGTTACCACAAGTAGACGGGAAAAAAAAAATTTTTTCAAAAATTCACCATAAATCAAAATATTGTGCTAAAGACTTCAGTTTGTTGCAAAATGAAGGTACATGATTGAATATTACTAAATGTAAGAGTTTTAGATAATTGGTAAATGATTGAATTTATTATTTCAAAACTGATAAAAGACAACCATGAGTTATTTTCTGAGTTTTAGCTTTCCATATATAAAACTTTAAACGACTAATATAAAACAGCAAGTTTTTGACCATTTAAATCGAAATATTGTCGAATTGGTTGCAAAATGAAAAATGATTGAATATTACTAGAATGAAAGTTTTAGCTTAGATACCATTTCGATTTATATGAAAATATTTTTATAAAAATATTTCAAAACTGATAAAAGCTACAACCATGAGTTATTTTCTGTTGTATTGTACATGAAATTGCGCACATTTTCATATATAAAACTTTATGTAACGGCTAATATAGAACAGTGCAAAAATTACGACAAAATGACGAAAGAATTTCTGAAATTTTCGGCGAGTTACGCGTGGGCGTAAGAAAAAAGTTTTTAAAAATTCACCATAAATCGAAACATTGTGCTAGAGACTTCCAATTTGTTGCAAAATGAAGGTACATGATTGAATATTACTAGAATGTAAGAGTTTTAGCTTACAATTGCTTTTTTTGACCATTTCGGTCGAGTCAAAGTTGACCAAAGGTTGAAATTTTTTGTAGTCGACGTTTGCTACGTCCACTCGGCATTCAACAGACAATTTTAGTCGACGTTTGCTACGTCCAACAGGCGTTTAAGGGTTAAATGAACATATGTATTGTGGTAGTCTTCACTCCAAAAAAATCATCTAATGTAAGTATAGTAATATGCCATTCTCAATTTAGTCATACTCATATGACCTATAGATACTGAATAAATAACCCACACGACCCAGTTCCTGATTGCTGAGAATGCAGATCAACACTTATAGTTAACATATCTGTAGAGTGTGTTAACTTTAACCAACAATATATACAAGTACTGGAAACACATATTTGAAAGAAATTTTGTAATATTCCACACTTTGAATACAATTAGTTAAATTTTTAGGGATTTACAGCATATTAAATAAATCTAAATATTCATCTGGCTATAACTTTATTGACATGCAAAGAAAGAATTTCATAGTTATACCTGGATGTGTTAGTAGTCTGCCTGTTTTTCTACCTTCTCACATGCAGTGCCCATGGAAGGAATTTCATATCTATAGTTTATGGTCTGTGTTATATTGTTGTTGTTAGTAATAACTTCATCATCCGAGAGTTCAATTAGGACTTCTGGAGCAAAGGATAGCATGAAAATAGATTGTTCAATTTAAAATATGATGGCCACACGTACACGGAAGGTTGTATAAGTAAGATTAATTTTCTCTGAGAATATGGATGTTTTGATTAAACATAAGAGGAATTGAATCAAGATGGAAAGAGAAAATGGAGAATTAAAGGAAGGAAGAATGCTAATGAGGATAGATTAATTGAGAATTGTATACCAGTTAATCTTCCTCAATCCTCTGTCCTTCCAAATTTTTTTCCTTCTACTCTTACTAATCAAGCTCCCCCTTCTGACTCTCCTAGGGTTCAACTACTTTAACCAGAGATATAGATATTCTCAAGAAAATGTGAGATTGTGGCTAGTATGATGAAAGAAATGTTGAAGTCTAATCATTTTTACAGATTCCCTTTAAGGTTGAATGTGAGAGAGCCCTCCTGTGATATGGCAGATTTTGCAAGACCCTCTGCATTCACAGAACCAAATGTTTGTGAGAAAGATCTGCCCTCTCTTACATTGTTCCTTGCCTCATTCTTGGAAGAGGCAAAAAAGTAGTGTTGAAATTCCTCTAGTGGGTCTAGGCCCCATAGGAGAAAATAACTTCACTTGATTAGAAGTCTTAAATTTGGGCTTTGAAAACTGAAACATATATATATATATATATATATATATATATATATATATATATATATATATATATATATATATATATATATATATATATAAACATATATATATATATATATATATATATATATATATATATATATATATATATATATATATATATATATATATATATATATATATATATATATATATATATATATATATATATATATATATATATATATATATATATATATATATATATTATATACATATATATATATATATATACATATATATATATATACTATATATATATATATATATATATATATATATATATATATATATATATATATATATATATATATATATATATATACTGTATATAGCTTATGTAAGTTTTAGTCTACTCCTGTCGCCAGCTGTCTCCTTCTGCCAGCTATCGCCTTCTGTCATCCTCTGGTGGAAGAAGAGTGTGAATCGGATGAATCTCCTTTGGTTCATTGGTGTTTACTAGTGTTACGCTTCACTTTATCCTCATTTGGTGTAGGAAAGAGACCATGTAGGGATAGGTCTTGGTTGTCTTCTAGTATTTCAGCACCATTTAAGTATTTCAAGAAAGGGATCCCAAGCTTTCTCCTTCAATTAGAGCATGTTTTGTAAGTTTTCTCATACTCTGGTGCACAAAGCTCAAGTCTGTCGCTGCTGATCTTATGGTTTTTGTTGAAGTCGTGGAGAACTGCCTCTTATGATAGAGATGCTTAAACCACCTTCAGTCAAAGATTTGGTTTTCTTTGTCCTCGTTCCTTTGAAAAGACCAACTTGAGACTAACAAGTGCTTTGGACATGCTGAAACAGTTTGTTGTCCAGGTCGCTGTTTGGAGTGTTGAAATTTTTATCTTTTACTGAAGTTTTGCTCAGTATAACTGCCTCTTCTGTATGCCAGCCTAGTGTGCGATCAACATTTTGGTTTGGAAATGTTTACACAGCATTTATTTCAACATATTTAATTCAGTTCAGAGTGCTTTTCTTGCTTCTAGTTAGCGTAAATATATATCTAGATACTTTATTTATATGGGGCAAGGTTATTTTTCGTTATACGAAGTGTTTCTAAGTCGAAATATAGCTAAAATATGTCTCGTTGTGAAATTAATTTATCTATTTTCATTAGTAGATGACGTTGGCCTTTTGGGGGTGTTTGTTTTGTGTAAAAAAAATTCAAGATTCCATTCACCATTTTCACTTGATTTCACCATAATACAAGCTTTACGTATTTATCTTTTATCGGCGTAAAAATAGCAGTAATGTGTTTTCTTTCATGCCCAGTAATTTTGATTAAATTACTTTCTCTCCAATTTTATTTATGGTTGAGTTTCACCCATGTTGCCAATGTATGATAATTTATAGTCATTAGCAGCTTGAACATTGTTGTCTCAGCTTCAGCTACAACTTGCAGCTTGAATTTAGCAGTATATTTCCTTGCTGATCTTTCATCCATACAGAATAAGGGTATAATGTAAAAATATATCAGTCCTATTCTACTTAACATCATAGAGCCTCGATGGCCAGGTCGGTAGAGCAGCAGCTTCGGACTTTATAGAGGTCTGTGGCGCCGGTTCAAATCCGCAGCCAACTGGTCTGAGAGGCGGACACTTTGCTATCCGTGTAGACACCCCGGGATTACATATGTAATCAACGGATAGGTTTGCTAAAAGCAAATGGGTGTTACAGACTAATACACACACAAACAAAGCCACTCCAACATCTTCTAAAAACATAACAAGACACCTCACACATCTCGAACTGTCGACCTAACCGCTCAACACTCCTTGCTGCAGGGAGAAAGAGAGCTGGGGATTTGGCACGATACATGTACATGCGCTACCGGGGTCTAAGCGATGTCAGGCAGCCGATTGAGACTACGGTCCACCCCAAAGCCAATTCAGTCCTTCAAAAGGAGGCATTGTACTTACCCCATACAAAAAGTGGGAAAAAGCACGTTAAAAGAAGAAGAAGAAGAAGATTCTACGTAACATCATTTGTACTATAAATATGATAATTGTTTACTACTGTACGACGGTTGAAATACAGTACAAGCAAAATGGCTGTTGTTATCTGATTCGGTTATGAGTAAAACAACAGTTTCTTGGTCGGTTGTTTATGGCTGTATGCATTTACGCAAGAGTGTAACGATACTAACAATACTTTTATCATTTTCTTTTATAAGTAATATTGTCGTATCGGTATTAATTGCTTACCCCATTGCAAAATCGAATTATCGTAAGGTGAATTATCGTAACTCGAGCATTACCTGAGTATTTTAATAGTTTTATTGCAAAAAGTGCATTTAGTCATGAAAATGAGATGAAAATACAGTATTTAGTGAATATTTCTCAGTGAAAAATACCAAGAATTGGCAAATTTTCCGCAAATAATTGGTAGATACGTTTCAAAGAGAAATCCGTGAATATGTGAGTCCGCGAATCGTGAGAACGCTAATACAGGGGTTTACTATATATATATATATATATATATATATATATATATATATATATATATATATATATATATATATATATATATATATATATATATATATATATATATAAAATACATACATACTGTACAGGCAGTCCCCAGTTATCAGCGGGCTCGATTATTGGCAATCTGGTTTTATTGGACTTGTCTATCGATGAAAATTGGTGATTTTCAGCGCTGATATGTGCCGATTTCCACTTATCGGCGCTGATAATCAGGTAGTGGTGCTGATCATACCTAACAGAGACACTGATCTCTGGTTACTGGCGATTTTAAACTTGTTGTCACACCATTGGAATGGAACCCCTGCTGATAACCGGTTATCCACAGGCTCGGTTATCAGCGATCCGATTTTTTGGCGCTTGTTTAGCTACGAAAATTTGGAATTTTCGGTGCCAATATATGCCGATTTCCGCTTACTGGCACTGATAATCGGGTATTGGTGCTGATACATACCTAACAGTGGCGCCGATAACCGAAAATCGATGTTTTTCGCTTATCGTTGGAACGGAACCCCTGCATACACACACACACACACACATGCATACATACATACATACATACATACAGTCTCCACCCTACTTATGAACAAGTACTTATGAGCAAGTACAAACATTTATAGATATGAGAAGACCCGGTCACAAGTTCAGATTTTGCTCTACATGCCTATTCTGCTAGAAAGAATTTTTGCAAAGAACAGAAGAACACGAGGAAGAAGAAGAGCTTGTGCCTTTAACTTCTTCCCTGATTATCCCAAGTATTCTCATGATTAACTACCATGTATTTTTCTAACAATCACAGAAATACTTGTTCATACTCGTAAAATATTTCTACTTATTTCTATCTTCCTGATTTGACTCGTTCTGTGATGAATTCACATTTTCTGTATTTCCTCTCCCCACAGGAAATTTTTAGTATGTATTTTGTCAGTAGATGGTGGTGTGCATTGTTTACTTCTTGAACTTCCAGTGCCAGTTGCTACTCCAGCACAATTTTAAAATCCCAGTTAACAGCAAGTAGGCAGTCAGTTAGCCCTTAAACGCAGAGCCTCTATTTACAAAAGTGTCTGCCGTATGCCGATGGGGTTTGAGATTTAGCGGCGAAGCGGAAAGAAAGTTTTTTTCAAAAAATCACAGAAATGAAAACAAAATATCATTATCATATATTAATATTGGAATATATGACAGCGCAAAAAAAAAATTCATATATAATTGTATACAAATCGCGCTGTGAGCAAAAGGGTTAAAGCTAATGAGTTATTTTTTTTTCATTGTATTGTACACTACATTGCGATGATTTTGGTATATAACAAATTGTAAAACGATCAAAGCAACACAGAGAAAATATTATCACAAAATGATGCATGAATTCGTAACACACGGACTTAAAAAAAAGTTTTTTCAAAAATTCAACATAAATCGAAATATTGTGCTAGAGACTTCCCGTGTGTTGCAAAATGAAGGTAAATGATTGAATATTACTAGAATGTAAGAGTTTTAGCTTACAATTGCATTTTTCTACCATTTCGGTCGAGTCAAAGTTGACCGAAGGTTGTAATTTTGGCACCTATCGTTATTTATATGAAAATATTTCAAAACTGATAAAAGCTACAACCATGAGTTATTTTTTGTTGTATTCTACATGTAATTGCGCACATTTTCATATATAAAACGTTATGTAACGGCTAATATAAAAAAGTGCAAAAATTACGACAAAGTGACTAAAGAATTTCTGAGATTTTCAGCAGTTAGCGCATGCGGACATAAGGAAAAAGTTTTTTTAAAAATTCACCATGAATCGAAATATTGTGCTAGAGACTTCTCGTTTGTTGCAAAATGAAGGTAAATGATTGAATATTACTAGAATGTAAGAGTTTTAGCTTACAATTGTATTTTTCGACCATTTCGGTTAAGTCAAAGTTGACCGAAGGTTTAAATTTTGTCACTTACTGTGATTTATATGAAAATATGTCAAAATTGATAAAAGGTACAACCATGAGTTATTTTCTGTTGTATTCTACGGCTAATACAAAACTGTGCAAAAATTACGACAAAGTGACTAAAGAATTTCCGAGATTTTCAGCAGTTAGCACGCACGGACGTAAGGAAAAAGTTTTTTCAAAATTCACCATAAATCAAAATATTGTGCTAGAGACTTCTCGTTTATTGCAAAATGAAGGTAAATGATTGAATAATACTAGAATGTAAGAGTTTTAGCTTACAATTGCATTTTTCAACCATTTTGGTCAAGTCAAAGTTGACCAAAGGTTGAAATTTTGTCACTTATCGTGATTTATATGAAAATGTGTCAAAATTGATAAAAGCTACAACCATGAGTTATTTTTTGTTGTATTCTACATGAAATTGCACACATTTTCGTATATAAAACTTTATGTAAAGGCTAATAGAAAATGGTGCAAAAATTACAACAATGTGACTAAAGAATTTCTGAGATTTTCAGCAGAGTTAGCTGATGCTTTCTTTTGGGGTAAGAAAGAAATTCGCGCATGCGCAGCTGTGTCACATTTGTAAACAAAACAACAGCGTGATCCATGAACTCCCAGCATCCCTCAAGGCGCGTGATTTAAAATTTTTCGCAAACGAGGCCTATAAGTATTTTTCCGCAAATATTTAAAAAAACTGTTTGTAGTCGACGTATTTTACGTCCACTCGGCACCCGACACAATTTTTGTCAACGTAAAATACGTCCAGTCGGCATTAAAGGGTTAGGGGGTTCACGTTAGTGAGAGATTGGGTATTGAATGACACCTGTAAGGGGATGTGATTGTAGCTTGTTGCAAGATGGTAGTGAATGCATGTCACAGTTGAGTAATGAAGGTGTGGAGACATGATGCAGTGGTCCTGCCAACGGGTTGTAATTGTGTCTGATCTATTTTGTACATAGATATAGGAAGAGGGAGGGAGAAGGATTACACTGCTAATTTGGAGAGCGTTATTTTGACAATAGCGAGTAAGTTCATTATAAAATTGTGTTGTGGGATGAGAATTAAGGTCTGCAATTATACAAATATTATCAGCACTAGAGACGTGAATAATGCTATGTAAGTCATCTAGGATCATCCAGTATTGATCAAAGTTATTGTTATTTTCCCAGGGCATATAAACATTAATTATTAGGATCTTAGAGTGCCCTACTGTCACTTGAAGCCCCAGCAATCTATCACTAATAGGTCATCACATTCATTATATTGTCTAAAGATTTGTGCCACAGGAAAGAAAGGTCCCCTTTCGGGCAACCAGCTACATTGCGAACTGTAATTTGCATCGATGAAGTCGAGAAAACTCTGAAGTCTTCATGCACTGAATCGCAGATGACAGGGTTATGTGGCCAAAGGAGCGTTTCTTGTAATGCAATGATGCCTTTGAAGTTATTGCAGAACATGTTTAGAAGAGGAATGTTCCTTTTGAATGTAAAAATATTCCATGAAATTTTATCTAATGTATCCATGGCCGCTCACGAAGTTGGGAAATGAATGAGTTAGTCATTTGGGTGGGTGAGGGGGTTGGGCGGTCACTCGCCGTAGGAGGTTGGCACCCATACTCCTGCCTAGGGTGTCAGTAAGTTCCCCTGGGGGATGCTTGGTCCCGGATTAGGTTGTATCTTGAAAAATCTACTAATGGTATTCAGCAACTTCCCATGTACTGTAGTGTCACTTCTGTCTTACCTCCCTAACAATTGATATTTTTCGTAAATCTCTGTTCTCAAATTGACAAATCTGTGATATGGTTTCATTGTTATAACTTGATTCATGTCCATATTACAATACAGATCAAACCAGACTTTTTTTTTTTTTTTTTTACTTTCTTATTCAGTTTCAGTTTACTTGATTTATAAGCCAAATCAAGCTTGCCCATTGTTTGAATTGCTTATTTTAGTCTCACTAAATTCCAGCCCAAGAGAATCTGTACTGGATGTCACTTCAAAATATTTGAACGATTTAGCCTCAAATCTTTTCTTCATATGACCTTATTTTTACCATATGTGTATACTGCGCCCTCATTACTTTTTTTTTTTTTCATTGTACATTTATTTCAAGTCCCATCACTAGATATACTGTTAAGCAAGCGTTGTAAATCTTTTGGGATTTTTCTGATTAAAACAAGAACATCAATACATTCCAAGTCTGTCAAGTTTCTGATGTTACTCTTCTCCCACATCAGTATATTGTAAGTCTGTCAAGTTTCTGATGTTACTCTTCTCCAAACCTTCTCTTCCATCTCTGTACAGTTTTTGCATTGTAAAATCTATGAAAAGGACAAACAGCAAAGGTGACATAACAGTTCTTTGTAGTAGCTCATTATTTACTGCAAATTCACTTGACAAGATCCTTATCAACATAAACTTTGAATGTACTTTCTTCATAGGTAATTCCAGTAGCTTCACATGTTTAATGGGAATGCCATGGTGATGCAAGATCCTCCATAATATTAGTGTGTGGATGCTGCTAAGTGCCTTTTCACAATCAGCAAAACCAGTGTCTTAACACAAATATTTTTGTGCATCTTTCTTCAGCCTATAGAGAAAGAGTATACCATATTTACTACAACTGACACAAGTGTAATCATATAGTGATCAAGTTCAGTCTGTTCACTTTTCTGTGGTATGCTGTCCAATTCCAAATTATTGGGCTTTCTCTCTTCATTTCATGTTCTGCAAAACAGTCTAGTTAACATGGGAGGTGTCACTTCACTTTCAGCTAAAATCAACTCTGCAGTGATTCATTTATAACCTGGGGTTTTAAATACGAGTTTCTATACTGTTGATTCCAATTCTAAAACTCTGAAATCATTCATAAGCACATTTGGGTCTTTTCAACTTCTGGTGTATCAAACTACTCTCCTCAGCTATCTTATTCATGAATTCACAAAAATGTTCCACCGAGTATTGTCATTCTTTTCTTCATTATTAACCCATACCTCTTTTTCCAGGTATTTTTCTCTTTGTTTTTACTCATAGAAATTTGATAATAATTGTTGGCTACTCTAACACCAAAATATGAGTGTATGTTATGGGTGAAAATCAATTATTAAACTTATATAGCAGTCAAGTAGTGTCAAAAGATGAAGCATAAGAGTTGTGGAAGGGTCATCCTTTAACTTATACCAGTGGCAAGTGGAAAAAAATCATTTACTGTAGTACCTTGAACAAGAGCAATATGAAATATATTGCTAGATATGCTAATATACTAGATATTCTTTTTGTGGCACACATTATTATTTACCTGATAATCCTAATCCTGACCCAGGGGAGGGTAAGGCTTGTACAGTAATATCTTAAATGTAAACAAAACTGGATTCATGTGAGAAGACAGCATATGTAGTCTCTATCTTGAGACTGCATATTTGTACTGTTATACATTTATAATTTTGAAGAGTACGCAGTAAAGTTTTTTGGTCTCCAACAAATAAATTTTAATATATACTTTATTAATTTCTCATGCACTTTTACCATAGTTTTGTAGTTTTTCCCATATGCTTTGTGTAAAGAAGCATATGTCAAATGCTCATTGTAGACTAAATTTAATATAAAGTTAATTGTTGTCTTTACGATTAGGATTTGGTTCTTAATTTGATTTTTTTAATAGTCTTGCCTGTTACTACACTTTCAGATACAGTCCAGTATTTGAAAGCTATCTTTGAATATTAACTTTCAGGAAATGTTTGCAAGCGTAAGCTAATTTTTTATTTAATGCAGTAGGCAAGTAGCTTTTTATAATTTTTGTTCCCCAGTAATTTCCAGTATTTAGATTACTCTTTTACTAGACAAATCCACATTGAGATGATCTATAGCCTCAGTAGAATGGGTATTATCCAAAAATTATTTCCTGGGTAAATATCCTCTTGATTACTGGTCAGTATTCAGGAAGCCTATATTTGAATATACAGTTGACCCTCCAGTTTTGCAGGTTTCTGGTTTATATATTTGATCAATTGCTGAATCTTTAAGAGCTTTGTGGCCGTTTGCATAAACCTGCAGACGACTCACAAATACAGGAAAGTTTAGTAGGCCGTAAATGTATAAATTACACATCCTTATTAGTCTCATTGTACCATTATTAGTCTCATTATACCATTAAAATACAGTTCTGTATTTACAAGCCAATTATGATAAATGAAAACTTAAAAAAGTCACACACTTGCTTACAGGCTCCAGACAACATGTAAACCAGAGTAAAGCTGTAAGCACTGCATATAGCATTGGGGAAGTAGAGATATCTGAAAAATCACACTGTATGTACATAAAATATTTTTTATTTGCTAACGTGAATACTTACACAGTTATATTAAAGATAGTGAACTTAAACATTACAGTGGCAAATGAGCTGCAGATCTGTGTGCTCTGTTGTGGTGTGCCAGCTGCTTTGTTTCAGGTCTCAGCATCACTCATACTTTGTCTCATGAAGTGATTGTTAATTTTTGTAGGTCTTGTATCTTGAGTGTGATGCAGCTATAAAATCTTTAATTATAAACAATTTAATCAGACCCAGAAGTGTAAAGCTCTTAGTGCTGCAAAGAGCACAGAGAAAGTGAAGACTGCAAGATTGCCATGTTCAGTATTTTACAATCTGCAGACACATGCTGCATTATCCCACTGTTGCTTCAGCCACACCAGCCAGTGCAAAATCACTGCATCATGCAACTCTCTCTCTCATGTTCTTTGAGAATCGTAAGGCAAGTAGAAGGCAAAGAATCTAGCTCTGCAGATGTTAAAGCAGCTAAGGCTAGTATGATAATTTCAGTAAGTTTGGAATGCAAAATGTAAAGATTGCAGGTGGAGCAGCTTCTGCTGATCAAGAAGCAGTTGGGGAGTTTCTGTATACCATTAAGGAATGTAGAAAGGAACAAGAGTTTTCAGCAGAGCAGGTATTCATTGTCTGTAAAACCACTCTTATATAATAAAGTTCCCCAGTAGACATTTATTGGCTGAGAAGAGAGATGAACACCAAGTTTTACTGTAGAAAGAGAGAGATTGAGTTTGGTATTTTGTGCTGAAGCTTTCAATTTTATGATTAGGGCTGCCAAGATTTATAAAACTCCTAATACTGGAGTCTTCAAGGTAAAAGATAGATTACAACTGCAGTCATCTGGATACATGAAAAAGGTTACAGGCTACCAAAGAACATTCTTATAGAGTAGTGTCATTGCTGCTCTGTGTTAGGTGTGTCAAAGGAGGTGGGTAAGAAGTATTTAAGGAGATGTATCTTGGTGGTAAATTTGATATTTAATTGAACCTCTCGAATTGAGATGATTTTGGATTAGATCACAGATTGATTGCATCTCTTTACTGCTCTCATGGTCTTTCATTAAATCTTCAGCTAAACCCCTTTTTGACAGGGTCAACAGACTAAATCTGAGGGCCCCAATGGGAAGTCAGCATGCGTAGAGACTGGTTGAAGGAAACAGTCATAGATAATTAAATATGAGGGAATAGAAAATAGAAAAGCCGATACACCTGCATGCAGGAGACTTCAGCAGAAAGCAGGAATGAAATTGCTCCTCGTAACTTGAGTAGTAGTAAACCTGATACTAGAAAACAACACACTGTTTGCAGTACTAGCCTGTCTACAGTTGTGAGCAAAAAGTACAATGTCAGGTAAAGAAGAGTGCAAAGGATGTTTGTTATTTTAATACATTTTATGCAACAAATGTAATGCCACAAAACAAACTTGACCGATGACTTAACTCTGTCCAAGAGTTTTAGATGAGAGTTAACAACTGGAGACCACGCTGGCGAACAGAGTTAAATCACTTGAATATGATAGCTTCATCACAAAACATTTCTATAAGAGGCCAACATTTTGAGAAACAGAGGAATCAGTGTTATGTATAAGCTTCTCAAAAGTCAATTTCATATCAAAGGGTTCACCTAAAATCTGTAGAGAGTTACTAACATTTAAAACCATACCATTTATATGTAAATCAGGATGCAAAGGCAAAAGAGGTCTGGATCGACTATAATTATGAATTGTAAAAGGGTTAAGCTTCATGCCTGAAAACCTACTCTACTCATGAATGTGTGCCTGACCTCTATTCAAGGATTCTGCAGCCGCAGACCCATTGATGAAGGAAATTGCAGAAGCACCAAGTGCACCATATAAATAAATTTTTAAAGAAATGAAAAGGTAGAAACATCAAACAGATATCACAATGTATTTCTCAAAGGTCTCTTCCTCAAGTGTTGACAAAGAGGATGACAGTCCCACTGAGTCACATCCACAAATGGAATAAATAATACTGTAACATTAATAAAAATTTGTCTAGTGTGTTTATCTTATGTGTAAGTGTACTAACTGTACTGCAGTGATTGAATCAGTATGTTTGTATTTTTTCATCTCTTTCTTCGTCATCGGCACAATTATAATTATTCAATATCACAAATTCATCTTGTGAAAGACTCTTGCAAGTACTGTAGGTAAGTATTAGCTTATCCCTACATTGTTCATACGCGGAACAAACCATCGGTCTTAACATTAGGGTAAATCTTCTGGCAGCTGGCATTTTTATAAGGTGAGTGGTATTTTTAAGAATACAGGCAGTGTCTGGTTAACGGCGGGAGTTTTGTTCCCAGCCAAGCACCGATAACCGGAACATCACAGTAATTATGGTAATAAATGGCGTTTACGAACTGTAAGCGCCTGCCAACGCCGATAAACCGCCCACCAACTCTGATAAACCGCCCACCAACGCTGATAAACCGCTTACCACCACCAAAAATCTGGTTAACAACGTTGTTAACCAAGTGTCGTAAAACCGAAACTCAGTTAACCAATGCCACCAATAAGCCAGGACATCCTGTAGTGTAATGATTTTTAATTGTATTTTTTTATGAATACATACTTGTTAAATACAGTATAAAAATAGAATACTGTACATATACTACACTGTATTATCATAGTACAGATGCAGTCTCTCTCTCTCTCTCTCTCTCTCTCTCTCTCTCTCTCTACACACACACACATATATATATATATATATATATATATATATATATATATATATATATATATATATATATATATAATATATATATATATAATATATATATATATATATATATATATATATAATATATATATATATATATATATATATATATATATATATATATATATATATATATATATATATATATATATATATATATATATATATATATATATATATATATATATATATATATATATATATATATATATATATATATATATATATATATATATATATATATATATATATATATATATATATATATATATATATATATATATATATATATATATATATATATATATATATATATATTTATATATATATATATATATATATATATATATATATATATATATATAGTAATACCCCAAACTTACTTGTGATTAGAGTTACGTGAATTCAAAGACACACGAACTTTTCATTGGAACATAGCTGTTTGATGTGGTTAAATGTTTTTCTGAGAATAGACATAGTCATTCCACTTTGTGCAACTGTCCAACTTCTGTAATTGTAGAATGCTTCAAAGTTGATATCTCACTTATAAATAAATCCTTTGAGTCGGTCATATGTCTAGAAATTGTCTCCAAGGTCACATTTATACTTCCCTATTCAGTAAAGATAATAATGTTTTACACGTAAAACGTTTTGGGAAATACTGTGGCATTTGGAATAAATCTGTGCCCTTCAGCACCACTCTGGTATAATTCAGGGATGATGACAATACATACATGTAGGCATTATCAGTACTTCGCCAAGGGTTACTGACATTTTCAGCCTTCATTGCCCCTATTATGGTTAATTTTGGAAATATTTTACTTGCTTTTTATAACAATCATGTTCTCCAAAGCAGTTAGCCTTAACCTGAAAGTAAAACCCAAAAGAATTTGCTTCATTTCAGTGTTGGGATTAATTTTTAACCACTAATGTAGTTTTATTGATGGCTATCATGCTGTATTGATTAATTTTTTTCCATTATAGGAAGCAAGTAATCCTCCCAAGGGTGGCCACACAATCAAGCCGAACGAACCACCACGAAAATCCATCAGTAGTTGGCTAGCTAAGTGTACTATCCTATGATCTCCTTTGTGGTGTATTCTAGTTCACCTTATTATGGAAGTTTCTTGGTTATGCCAGGAAGTAGTTATGATGGTAGTCAGGAAGTGATTGGTTTAACTGTGTGCTTACCCTGTGATTGTTGCAACTTAATGAGAACAGGCTTGAAAGGCTGTGTTTGCTGGCATGTAGTATAACAATATGCCAGTATCTTAACAATCTTCACAGACCTTCGGGCATTAGCCAGGGACCCTCTGGTTTTCAGAAGTGAAGTTTCAGTTAAATTGTAAATGGAAAAGAATTTGAAGATAAAATGGATAGGGTATTTTGAAGACAATTCTTATTGTACTTTGTTGTCAATTAAAATATTTTTTGCTGTTTGATGGACTGCAACCATATCTAGATTTAAAAGTGTTGCAACATCATCATCTGTTGGTTAGGCATTTCTTGTGTCAGCATCTGTTTATGCTATGCATCTGTGATTGTAGATATGTCCATGTATGTGATTTAGAAAGTTGTATGTTTATATTCTTGTTTGTATAATTTTCAACTCCTACATTGAAATTTCTCCTTCGTCCTACATATATTTCACAGCAGATCTAAGATGTACAGCACAATATCCATCCAGTAAGGTGTAATTCCAGTCAGCCATGATGTAGCCATAAGCCATGATGGCTGTACTTCACTCATATGACACTGTACTGTATATAGAATAAGAGTAATTAGGAAGCAATATCAATATATTTTATGAACTCGCCCTTTTGCAAATCATATACCATAAAGTATAAGATTTTCTAATAGTTGGAAGCTAATTGTGCTCATAATTTGCAAGTTTATATATGCCATGCACGCTTGAAACATCATTTTTATAACATGGGAAAGTTTTTTGAAACCAGAGGATACAACTTTTGTTAGGAAGTTTTGTTACTGACAGTTTTCTGGGATAATAGTCTATATGTCTTTGAAAGCAGTTTAATTCTTCCATACATTTAGAATGAAGTATGAGATGGTTAGTAAAACTGTATAAAGTCTTGTAGGCACACAGTTTTAGGTCTTATCCAATGTCTGTTAAATTCTCCATTTTCTTCAATTTAATACAAAGCTGAATCTTCAGCTTACTTGTAGAATTTTACTGTAGATGTCAAGTCTTTTGGTTGTTTCAGATCTGCATGATTGGTATTTTGTAAGTACTGTAAATTACCTTTTATAGAATTCTTGAGCATTGTGATTAATGGTACTTCTTTGTTTCATGTTCATAATTTTAATTATGATTTTTTTTTTTTACATATAACCAACTTTTCCTTTGGTTTCAGATTGCTTATTTTTCGAAAAGATGGATGATTATTAACTCAAGATTTAATTACAGTTTTATTGTTTTTGAATTATAAGATCTTGAGTCAAAAAGAAACATGAGTCATAATTAATGGCATAATCACATTTTATTATCTTTATTTGAACTTTAAATTGGCTCTGCTACTCGTAGTCTCTGGTGCCACAACTGTGATTTTGTATGTTTACAAAATTGCTTCAAGGACTGCCCTCTTAATAGAAGGATATCCATGTAACCCATGGTGTCTATGTAAACATAAAGGTAATTATGAAAATTTGAGAGGTGTTATGGAGCCATAAAGGTAGCTATGAAATTGTGTAAATGTGCAGTGTTTTCTATAATGATTTAGTTCCTTGTTATCAGGTACCTAAATGTTTTCTACCTGTCCATTCCATTGTGTGTTTATTTCTCTTCTTGAAGTCATGAATATCTTGTTCTTTTTTGTTGCTTATTATTTTACTTTTCTTCATTGGTGGTGCATTCTTCTCAGTGTCTCACAAACCTTGCCAAAGTTTTGTGGCAGATAGGATTCCTTGTATATTGTTAGTGTTCTTTATGCAGTGTGTGTGATTATGACATTTTTCAAACAAGTAGCTATCTGCTCTTTATACAGGTGACTGGATCAGATCTGTCTTTGACATAGGTTTTTGTGTTTATGGTTAACTCATGCCATTTTGTAAATTGCTGGAATTCTGCTGACAGTTTTGCCCAGATGAATGATATTTTATGAATTAAGCAAAATTGGAAGCCCTGATTTTAAATTTTCCCAAGTTACCCAAAGCCATATTTCTAACAGTCTACAGAAACATCATGTAGAATGTGTGGATCTTTATTGTTGTTAAGTATTCTTAATAAACTTATTTGTAATTGAGGTAAAATTATATATACCATTTATTCTGCATGATGCAGCTTGAGTAGTTGGAATATGACTTCAGTTTCCAATGGATAAAGTCTGGTCAGTCAGATTTCTCATGTTTTTTTTTCATTCACAGGATTAAATAAGCTGTTTTGCCAGACAAAGGATGAGCATCATATGCTTTAAGAATTTTGAAATGTTTATTAACTAATCAGAGTCTGTCTGCAAGAGAAATACTATTTTACTTGTGCCTTTATGCCTAACAATGACTAAAAAGCTTGGGGAATGATCCTTTTTGCTGTTGAACAAAGCACAGCCTTTGCTAGCTAAGGCCTACAGTGGTTTATGAGTACCTACATATCACCAGATGGTCACATCGTCATTCTTAGCTTTACTCAGTTGAAGGAACTTTTCTTGCTAGGTAAGCTCCTCTGTATTTTCCTTTAGCCCTTTGCAGCATTTAGTTAGTGCCTTTCAATTGTTATTTATCAAAAAAATATTTTTGTATGAATTATCTACAAGCAGTATTTGTTAAATATTCAGTGTTTTTAATAAAAAAAGATCAGAACGTAATGTGACTGGCATTTACCAGCTCCATACTGAAAATCCCTTTGTTACAGATTCAGTCAAAAGAATTGTGTATTTATTATCAAATATCGTGCTTTTTCCTTAACATTTTAAGATTACAGTGTGATATTCTGCCATGTGCTTCAGGTGTTGAGTACTGTCATTTGCAGATTGTGAAAGTTATATTTTTCATATAAGCATTTGCATTTTTATATTTTATTGCTGATTGTCTTGCATAACAGTACTTCTAAGTGGAAGGTAACAGGTTAATTAAAGAAAATAAGAAAGCCTACCAACTCTGGTCAAGGACAGGTAGAGAAGTAGATGGAGAGGTCTATAGGGAGAAGAGGAGGGCACCAAAGAGGAAGATTTGGAAGGAGTGAACACAGAATTTCAACTCCACCAGCAGATGAAAGCGAACAAAACTTATAATAAAGTGGATGATGAAAGATGGACAATATATTGTAGTAAATGAGGATAGTATGTATGTTTGCATTGCATGAAATTGAAGAACATTTGATAAGAAAGAAGACAGAACAATGGAGACAGTATTCTGAGATTCTGCTGAATGAAGAATATGCTTAATAACTGGAGGATGTTCAGATGATACTTGGACCATGATAGAATGTGATTTCTGAAGAGGTTAAGACAGCCATTAAGAATGTGAATAATGGTTAAGCTTTAAAGCCATCAGTAATAACAAAAATAATTAGAGTTATGAACTAGTCACTGTGGAGCTGAGGGGAAATAGATTGAAACTATTAAAGAAGAGCGAATCAAAATAATGAGAAAAGAGCATCATAAAACAGTACTGTATACTGTACAGAGGAAATGGTTGTGCTGTAGGATGGTGAAAAGTATTGGGAGTAAGATTGGTGGAGAAGGCTTTGAAATTATGGAAGGTGGTGTTTGAGGAAATATTGAAAAAATGTCATGATTGAACAACTGTCAGTATGTTTTTTGTTTGGAAAAAAATTACAGAGGTTTTATCCTGTGTTTATGGATCTGTTGCAGGGATTTGACAAGAGTACCAGGCTAGCAATTAGATGGACAGTGAACAAGCAGACAGTAATTAAAATTATGTAAATGATCGGTATGTCATAACACAAGATCTGTGTTGCAAGCAGTGACAGGTATAAATGTTGGTTTCCATGAAGGATCAGCACTGTGTACTCTGTTTATCATCATAATGGTAAGAGCTTCAAAAGTATAAAGTAATGACCTTTGGGAGTTATTGTATGATGATGGCCTGGTGTTGATAACAGACTTAAAGGAAGAGATATTAGAAAAGTAAAAATATTGAAAACTGGGATTGAGAAGGCTACAAAAATCAGTCTTAACAAAACAAAGATTGTGATGACCAAAAAGAGTGAGATGGGCTGGGCATGTGTTGTAATGAAAGGATTTTGAGTTGAAACTTAAAAATTAATAATGTGTAGGGCATAAGTTTTAACATTGCTAGCTTTTTCAGGACACTTGCTGGAACAGTTCCATACATCCAAATGTATGGCCTGTGGTAAATTCTATGTAGATGAATCTGGGTTGTTTCTTGTTAGTACACAGTTATTTACTTACACATTATATATGTTAATGTGACATTGTTTAATTTTCATCTGTAAAACAAATCCTTCAGGCCAAAATTTATTCAAGATTTTGTTATAGTGTAATGATCTAGTTGAAGTACCATTAGTAATACTGTATAATGGGCTGGAAGCCCCAGCACAATAATATGTAAGTACCTCAAGTAGTTTAGGGCAAAAAATCTTGACTCAGTTGTTTCTTGAAGGGTTTGTTTTATTGATGGAAATTAAACATTGTCACATTAACACAGTGTGTGAGCAAATAGGAACGTGAACTCAGATACTTCTACATAGCATTTGCTCACGTTATATGGTAAGTGACAATGTTTAATTTTTGTCCGTAAAACAAATACTTCAGGTCAGAATTGAATCTAGATTTTTTATTCTGCTATGTGAGTTGCATACTTATTATTATTATTATTATTATTATTATTATTGCATCTGCCATTGCCAGCACCGAGATGCCTAGCCTAGTGGTCTCGTTGAGTTCATGTGGTTATGTTGTCATGCAAGCATCTCTGCAGCACCTCGTAGCATTTCTCGCTTTGTTTTCTTGTTTTGCCCCTGTATTTTGGAACATTTCTTAGTTTTCACCATGGGTCCTAGGAAGTGAGTGTTAAGACCAGTGCTGAGAAGATGAAAGGGCAGATTACCTTGAATATGAAGTGTGAAAACATAGAAAAACAACAAGAATTGGTGTGTATTTTGGGGGGCTGGAATGGATTAATATTATTTCCACTAATTTAAATGGGAAATTCATTTGATTTACTGCAAATTGACTTATGAGCTCGGTCATGGAATGAATTAAACTTGTATGTCAAGGTACCACATCATATTATTATTATTATTATTATTATTATTATTATTATTATTATTATTATTATTATTATTATCATCATCATCATAGTAATAGTAGTAAAGATAATGACTAAGGCAGCAACATAGGATAGGTCATAGAAGCTGTCATTGTACACTGCTTCGATTAATTAGTCTGGACATGAAAATCAGTTTTGGCCAACTGAGAGAGAACTTCAAACTCATTGTGACTAATGGAAAACCAAGAGGAGACCAATTACTCACAATGTCAGTCAAGAATATTGCATTGAATATTCTAGAGACTGGTCATACTCGAGATCAAATCCATTCATAAAACCAGGATATTGTAGGTTACTTGAGCAAGGTCATGAGTTGAGATTAAAGTTGGATAGACAATGACAGATACTTTATGAATTTTACAAGGTAGACAAGTTCTCTAACATTTCCAGAACTAGAGAACTTATGGACCTAGCATACCCATGTTTAGTCTTCTTGTCAAGCCTATTTTGCATTCCAACTGCTTGGTACTAGAATGAGAAAGTGGACATTGATTCTTAATACACAAAGACAGTGTCAAGTTGAAACAGACAAAAATTTCTAATCAGCCTCCCTTCCTCATAGTTGGGTCTTCCAACTCTTCTGGCATCCACAAGAGCCCACCTGGCAATATTACTGTACACTTTATACTATTCTCCCAGGCTTGTTCTAGGGACATGTCCAAGCCATCTTCATCTTCCTTATACCATAATCTCATCTCTAAATATGAAATTTTTGTAATTTCCCTTATGGTATCATTCTAACTATATCTGGTCATCTGTCTCCTAATCATCTTGAAGTTTATATATAGAATCTACAGGGAACTTTTTGTTACCAGATACTTATGTAATTATAATGGCAACAACACCTAATTTTTTTATTTCACACTTTTTGGATACACTTATCACTACAAACTATTAAGATGCAATTGAAGAAATTCTGACATCCATAGCGGGATTTCAACCCTGATTCAGTACATCAGAATGAGGTAACGTTAATCACCCTGACCAGAAAGAAGCTTTATTCTTGAATTGACAAAATCTTTCAGATATTTCAGTGTCATACCATGATCCTTATCCATTTAGCAATACAGATCATGCTAAATTTATGTACTGTATATGTAATCTTAATTTTGTATGCAATTCAGCTGTCTATTGTTTGATTTGCTTTAATTAGTCTAACTAAATTCCAACTTGATAGAACTGTACTGGATATAATTGTTCAAAAGTAAATAGAAGATTCAACGTTATTCCTCTCTCCACCAAATGTTATTTCTAACATTTGTGCATACTCTGTCCTCATTTCTTTTGCTTTTTTTTATCTCTATTTTGTCTCATCACCCTAGATGTATAAAGCAGTCTGTTATGCAAGTTCTGTAAATCTTGTGGTATTTTGCTGATTAAAACTGCATTATCTGCATATTCTGTTAAGAGTCTATCGTTACTCCACTCTGAATATTCTCTTCTATCTTTGATTCTTTATAGAAATATGTAAATGGGAATCAGCAAAAGTGAAATAACATTCCCATGTAGCACCTCACTATTTACTGCTAATTTACTTGACAAGCTTGCAGCATTAACTTTGCATCTACTTTGTTTGTAAATATTTCAATTAGCTTTACATATTTAAAGGGAATGCCGTAGTGACATGAACCTTTCCATAGTAGTGGTCTGTTGATGCTGTCAAATGCTCTCTTACAATCAACATTTTTTCTTGTATGCAGGCTGACTAAAAGAAAGCACCTGTTTTAAGATTCAAATAAAAATTTTTTAAATAAAGGCTTCAAGATTAACAACTGGTATAATAGAGATTGGCTTGTAGTTATTGCAGTCTGCTTTCATAGTTCCCATACAACAGGCAAGGTGTATAACTGTTTCTTTTCAAATAAATATTATTTTGGAATGAAACGTGATTTGGGCGTAAGAAGTGATATATTATCAGATACAGGCATCTTTGGAAGACAAATGATGACTGTGGTAGTTTTAATGCTGGTTTGTAATGTCAGATCAGTAAGTCAGTCTAACCCATCTTCATGTCTCCAGAGTGATGACATTTGTAAACATCCCCACAGTGATAACCACGTGTAAATGTCCTTAAAATGATTACAAGTGTGAATGTCCCCAGAGTGATGACAAGTAGCTCTAGATGGCAGTTAACAGGACGAGAAATGTCAGTTGGCTTCAGGTGTGCTGTATCCTTGGGTCTGTATGGTTTGTCCTCATTATCTCAAAGGGGAGGGTTTGTAGATAATGTAAGCAATGTAAAATGAAATTTAAAAAAGGTTAGGAAATTCATGTTTTGATGAAATAATAAATACAGTATAAGCAGAGGAAATATATGGAGAGAAGCATTACATGTGTAAACCTATTAGTGCATGAAGGGGATAATAATTATAAGATAATAGCTTGAAGTTAATCATGAATCCTTTTTCATATATTTATTCTTGTGCTTATTTTTGTTTGTTTACTTTATCTTGACAGAACTTTGTAACTATGCAAGTGTGACAGGATTCTCATTGGACAATGCCATGTATGGTAATGAAACTTATGAGTTTTAGATTTATTGAGTAATATGTCATCAACAATATGTGTTTCTTGTAGTGCAGGCCAAAGCGAATAAAACCAAAATGGTAAAAAACCCAAAAGATACGCGTAAAACCCTAAAGAGAAATGGGAAGTCTGGACATGCTTGAATATAATGATCTACAGCACTGGTTATGTTCATGGGATGTTTGCACATTCTATATGAAATCAAATGCCATGTATTAGGTTGTTCATATACCATAATGATTTCCCTCCCCCCCCTTAAATTAGAAAGTATGAAAAAGAGCAAATTCTTAAACTACACAGTATATGCAAGGCATTCTTCCTCAATGAAAAGTTTTTCATATTTTGTAAAACTCAAATAGTTTTAAAATTTTTTTTCTCATGTAGATTTTAGTGAATCTGTTTTTGGAGTAATTTTTTCATTTGGAAAGTTTCATTATAATACAGGTGTATAGATTTTTTCATCTAAGGACTCAGTAGTACAGACATTTCTATAAATTTTAGTTCAAACTACCTTTACTACAGACATTTCTATAAATTTTAGTTCAAACTACCTTTACTATTAAAAGTTAGCTGTTAAGCTGAGGAGGATGCACCTCATCTATGCTTTGGTTTAATATGTATATATTTTGTATTACTTAACAAGAAGTCATACTCAGTTTGTTCAGTGTTTTGCTTGTGTGTTCCTTATCAGCTTTTTGAAGATAATATTTTTATGGTGGTACATAGGCAAAATGTGAATGGAATAAGAATATCATTGTGATTGAAGTATGTTTAAAATGTTTTTCTTTTTCAGCTGTAGCTTTGGCAAAGATTAACATTTTGCTATATAGTAAAGAGGCAATTTTATCTATAGGATTTTGTAAGATATGAAGAAGTTTAGTACTGTATTTTAATCCTGAATTATTGGTTTAATAATGTACATATCAAATCTTTTTATAAATAAATATAGAAGTATATTGGGCTTATGCTCCCAGTGCATGGAATAGAATATTTATGAGAATTAAGCAACCAAAAATTAATGCCAAACATTCATCAGAACATGCAAAAGCTGCAGGTAAATTTTACCTTATATTTGTTAGTTTTCACTGTTATCAAATTCAGTAATAAGGGTTATATATAGGTTACCAAAAGGCTTGCATCTTTAGGCTGATGAATTATCTATAGGAGCTTTTTTTTGAGTGTGAGCTTTTGCATTTCTTGAACGTTACCATTTGCATCATTGCCAAGTTTTCGGTAATTAGCTTACAAAGATGGTTATTTTTACAGAATTTTTCATCATCCATCAATAGTACTTGGGACCATTCAACTGAGTCATGCAATAAACTTTTATTTCTCTATCATGATGTACTGTACTAAAAGAATAAATGACCATGGCATTTCCAGGATATAGATTTTGGATATGGCTGCCAATTTGTGGTGCGTAAATAAAACCATGACAGTCTGAAGTTACATGGTCCATAGTATATTTAGGATAAATTTTATACTGTATGCTGATATCAACTTACTTTTCTTTCACTACATTTTGATAAAAAATGAAATGCAGGTAAACAACGAGAAGGGAAGTGATTTCTTTGAGCTATAATTGATTTTTTCTCTATTTTGTGTAATATATATACTACATACTGTATTACTGTTTTCCTGAAATTGGCTCTTTTGCCACTGATATCCATGACATTGCCATGTTTCTTCTCCATTTGCTTGTGTATATCTGTTCATTGCAAACTTGTTAAACAAATGGCTACATCTTACTGTGTTCCACTCTATGAAAATGCTCAATTATGTAAATAGAGCACAGGCATTGATACAGATTTAAAATGATTACTCATAAAAGTTTTAAGTTCACCTAGCTAACTGTACTTAATGGTACTGTATATGGTAGTTTCAGCCCCATGAGAGAAGTCTCCAGGTATTTGAAGTATGTCTTGTTTACTTTGAATTTATAGAACAAATTTATTTCACATAAAATGTATGAAATTTATTTCTCTTTAATTGCCGTACATTATTTTGGAAGTAAAATGGAAGCTTTTTTTATTTGTCCTGCTCATTTTTAAACCAGATTGGAGAATACAAAGCTCAGACTTTATTGTAGATTAAGTAAATGGTACATACTTTTTCAGATTATTTGGGACATTTAAAATGTTTCCAGGATAATACACATGGAATATGTTTGGAACATTTGAAATGTATCCATTGTAATACATGTGGTTTATAATCTCCCTATGGACCCAATAGCAATGTCAAGTGTTAGCAGATTTGATATGGCATATGAGTAATAATTGTAGTTAGTTTGTGTACATAGATTTTTTCTATGTGTACCTTGTCAACTGTAAATGTTTATCAAAGTATTTGTTTTCTTTTGCCATCACTTTTATAGATAACAGTGCAAAAACTTAAATAAAAATATTACAGCTTCATAATTCATGGTATTTAAAAATCCCTAGAATGGTACTTTCTATTAGTCTTTAAGCAAGCTACTTATGTAATTGTGTGATTGCCAATGGATGGTAGTCTGGTTGTTTACAGATATCTTTGTTGAAGCTTGCCATTCTAAAGTACAGTTACATGGAACTATGGAAAGGGAAAAACAGTGCTACAAGGCTTATTTTTAGATGGTGTTCTGTCCTTCCTTAAGCAGTAACAGTAATAAAATCATAACAGATATAACTATTTATTATCAATATAAATAACAAACTTTCAAGGAAATAGGTTTTATCTGACATACCTAACCTTTAGTTTCTTCTTGCTCAATAAGCTGAGGTTTTTGCCATAGCAGCACGTCATCATAGTAGATAGTTGAGCAGAAGGCAGGTTCCTCCATTTGAGTGGTTGATGAATTCCAAAGTATGCTAGATCTTATGGTCTTTGGGCTACATTGCTGGTGAACCTGTTCATATCAAGTGCAGCCCTTACTCTTAGTGTGCATGATCATTGTGCATGACACCCACCTTTCTTTCTCATCACCTGAACCCTACAGTACATATGCTGCCATTAACCACAAGCCAGAGGCAAATAGTGGCACTACTCGGAGGCTTATCCATTGAACACAACAGCTCCACATCTAGTGAGCAAGTGCTCAGTAGGAACACCAAGGCTAGAGTGAGGTGTGTCATAGTGGCATGGTGATGTCGATGTGTGGGAAACGCTCGTCCACTGCTGTGCAGTGCAGGGATGCCACTTCAGAGAGAGAGACACAGTGATGGTATGCAGTGTTATGAAAGAATTCACTTTATGCATGTTTCTTCTTATCCCAGAGCTACATCATGCCTAAATTGACGTCATCAGCCATTCAGCAAAGTTAAGAGGCTATAAAGAAGGAAGACAGGAAAGGGAACTCTTTCATTGAGTGAGATGGGGCTGGCAGGTTTGACTGTTAGGATGATATGGAAGAACAGGAATGCCATTAAGAAAACTGAAGACTTACAGAGTGTCTGCACTTGTTGGCCGATGCAGGGTAAGCAACCCTGTTATGATTTTGATGGAGAACTTTCATTTTATGCATGTTTCTTCATATCTCAGAGCTACATCATGTCTGAATCAACTTCTTCAACACGTCAGAAGAAATTTATCAGCCATACAGTACAGTTGGAGTTTATCAAGAGGAAGGAAGAAGGGAAAGGGAACTGTTTCCTTGTTAGGATGATATTGCAGAAAATTGCGAATACGTATGGAGAGTCTGCACTTGATAGCCGAAAAGAGTAAGCATCCCTGCTATGATATTGAAGGACCACTATCATGTAACCTTTACAGGTAGGAAGACGATGGAAGGGGTCCCTGAATGTCTGGGTACATACAGAAACAGGCTGAGGGTTTTTTTTTTTAAGGTGGTACAGTGGAAGCTGGGAATACAGAAGGAATTTATGGCTTCTGTTGGCTGGCTGGTTCATTTCCTGTAAAGAAAGCAGCTTTATACAACACATCAAGCTTGGTTGAACAAGAGTCAGGTGATAGGGACCACCTCACCATTTTCAGCATGAGTGAAACTGCCATTTAATACAAGGCCATGCCTACTTCAACATTTATCAGTAAGAGCCAGAAATATGCTAGAGCAAAGAAGGTATAACACAGACAAGAGCAAGTTGACCATCATGTTTACCATTAACAAGTTTGGGTTGCATAGGATGTTGCCAGTCATTATGCATACTGCTGCCCACCCAAGGTGTTACAAGAACATTCATAACTTCGATGGCATAGTGTCCGTCGGTACAGGAGTGTGAACAGGTGGATGGCAGCAGCATTTTCTCTGACAGGCTGAAAACACATTGCACTGTGGATGACAAGGCCAAGTGTCAAGAGCTTGGTATTCCAATCAAAAATGCTGTTGGTCATGGACAGCACACCGAGTCATCCTATGTGGTTAGAAGACACCAACAATAATTGCAAGAGTGCATTCCTGCCACTTTGCACCACTTCCCTTGTACAACCACTGGATCAGGCACTCATGGGGACTGTGAAGCAGTTTTATCGTGAGTAACTTTACAACTATCTACATCAGAAGATTGACAGTCAGGAGGAATGGTTAGCCTAGCAGGAAGAGGAAGATGACAGTGGCGAAATTTAAGAGCAGCATTCACCACCCCTACAATTGCACATCGTGTGAATGAAGCTGATGTTGAAGCGGAATCAGATTAAAATATGAAGACCAGAAAGAAAGGCAGGGACTGAAGAGTGGTGACATGTCCATGCAAAGCATCTGCCACATTTTGTGTGCAATGAACCAATTAAAAGTAGTAGCCAAAGCACAAGACATAAGTGCTGTTTACACTTAATGAAGTCTTTCAAAATCTATTATTATTAATATTATACTGAAAAACATAATGAAGATATAAACAGTAGACACAAATAACTCATTTCATCAGGCAGCCACAAGGCAATCAAGACATACAAGAAAGTAATGAGGAAGTACTTTTGAATGAAGACAGTGTTGTATCAGTGGTGTCTGAAGTGCGATTTCAGTGGCTTTAAGAATGGAGAATGAAATAACAAGTGGTGATAGTGTTGGTGTGTCAGTTGGTGTGGTGGGAAGGAAGTGGTTCAACAGAGACAACACAGTAGCTACTTTTCTGGGCTCGACCTGTGTCACCAAGTGAAATGGTTCCAGTAGCACTCATTTCTAGGCATAAATATTGCTAAATATACCAGAGAAAAAAGCTATCCACAATGCCGGGGTTACTACCCCCGGAGCGAACACCATAACGGTGTCGGTATGCACTAGGGGTGAGCGGATTCCACTATCACAGGCCTTCGTCCAATAGATCTCTATTCTCAAATTCCCAAATTGGATGAGCTGCAACAAAGGTTGCCTACCCGCTACCCACTAGGCGCCATCACGTGATCGCGTCCGTCATTCCAATTTTAGCACATCAACATAGAACACGTGAAATTTTGTTTGGTGATTGTGTTCTTTATTTTGGCAGCTCATCATGTCTTCCACCGAGATTTTCTCACCATCTAAGTTGAGTACTAATTTTGCTGGATTGTTTAACGAGAGGCATCGTATTTTTGAATTGTACGTAGATATTGTTTCCAGTATAAACAGTGCTGCGCCATAGCCCAGCGTGGACTGTATGTTTGCCTCTTCCCGTTTTCGACCTTCAATCTCAACTTTTTTGATAAATGAACGAATTCTAGTTTTTATCTATACTCCATTTGGTTTGGAGCTTATTTGGGGAATTTACCGGGTCGCTGGTTGGGGATGAGAAATCGAGTATTAGCCTCTTCGTTGTCGCGAAAGCATTAGCCCCCCATTTTCTGACAATAGAATTTGGGTCCTTTTATTGGTCTCTCTTCTCCACCAGCGATCTGGTTCCTTCTCGATGGTGTAAATTATTTATTCATGATGATAGCTGTTATGTACAAAGAAGGATGACATATCTATTCCTGGATTAATTTTTGCATGCGATTCGGCGTCAGGGAGGCCATTTTGCGTACCTTACGTTACCAAATTAATGCATATTTCCTGGCCTTCCCTGTTGTCGGATCAACTATGTATTTATATATGTATTTAGATATGTTTAATCCTAGGCTACCCCACATCACGAGTGTTATCTCTTATATTTTAGTTGTTTATATGCTGGGTAGTTTTATTTCTAATATAAGGTAGTTAACTAGCTTAACCTACCTAGGCTAGGCATGACAGTGCTCTTACACGATGTTCAGGCTACCTAACTCTCCCGACCAGTCCATTAGGTCTTTGGAAGGTGAGGTTAGCCTAGTAAGCGAGTTCCTTTAGCGAGGGGGATCCTTACTTCTTATTTTGCCTCCTGACCAAATTGTTCCAGTCTTGGGGAGGGTGGCTGAGCTAGGACGTAGGTCCTTCTCTCCCCACACCAGTGGCATTACCCCTGGCCTTCCTGACTAGACCAAGAAGCTTGGTTTTTGGAGAGTAGGCTAGGATCATTTAACTCCACATTCTCGTGTATGTAGCCTATTCCACGTCCATTTACCTTAATGATTGGAAATTGGTGACGTCACCTGTGCGTTGTCCTCGTAAGAGGAAAGCCGTTCGCTTATGTTCGGCACCCCTGTAAGGTGGTTATAGTCGGCGTCCGGAGGGTGCTACCCACCTGACCGGTCGCAATTCGCCGGTTTTTGTCGCTTACTACCTTTCCCATGCGGGCGGTGTTTCGTTAGCTCGCTTCTAATTGCTTTAGTGGTTAGTAGCTGGAGCGTCGAACATTGTCCCGTGAATGCATGATAACAGTTAGGGTATGTTAGAATTCACTTCTCCGCCGGACTAGTCTGGTTTTTCGTTGTTCTTATCCAATTAACCACTTTGGTGGATATGAGTCACGGTTGTTGGCGGTTTCCATTATATGGTTCTGCCCTGGGCGGTTGATAAGGGGCCATACACCCCCCCCCACTCCGCCACTGTTACACCGTCCCCATAATATAAGACACAATGAGGTTTCAGTGACTATTCACGGCGGAGTGTCATAGAGTACCTGCTTATAGCATTTATATATCGAGTTAAACATTCGTCAGTTTAAGCAATGTTTTAGAATTTGCTGCCGGGATCAGTCCTGGAGGGGTTTGGCCTTGTTGTTTCATATGTATCATCTCCCATAGCTAAGTTAAAGTATTCTCTCGCCGCCGGACCTATTCCGGCGTGTCTTGCTTTAATGATACTCATATACCATCATTCCACTTACAGATGGTACGTTGTCAGGAGCCAGGGTGCTCGGCCGTTCTCCAGCAATCGTGGCGGACACGCAGGTGCGCCGCCGCGACTCCAGCTGTGCAGTGCATGTTGGGGACATGACCGCTTGGCAACCGGACGGCCAGTGAAGTTTGTTACGCTCTCTACGAACTGGCGTCCGATGTGTCGGTAAGTGATGAGAGCCTGTTAACCTTTAGTCCCTTTCGGTATTGATGCCTCATATAGAAACATACCTCATATAGAAACATACGAAAATTGGGAGAATATTTTCAGTAAATCCTACCTTCTCTTCTAGTCTAACCCAGCAATCCGTACCTTCTGCGCTGTCGACCCTGAAGACCTGGGTCGGGCGGATTTGGGAGGAATGTTGCATCCGCAACCCCACGTGCTCTCGGAGGAGATCTGTAATCTCCTCTACCCTGGTGCCCGGATCTCCGCCGCATTACCAAGGGAGTTGGCCACCCAATCATTGAGAAGATCAGACTAGAAACGCAACCCTCCCAAGACGACAACCTGTGCAGAGAGGTGGCAGAAGAGGTGGCAGCTATTAACCCTTAAACGCCTACTGGACGTACCATACGTCGACTAAAATTGTCTGTTGGGTGTCAAGTGGACGTACCATACGCCGACTAAAAATGCTCTTTTTAAATATTCGCGGAAAATAATTATAGGCCTAGTTTAAAAGGTTTTAAATCACGCCCTTGAGGGATGCTGGGAGTTCACGGATCAAGCTGTTGTTTTGTTTATAAGCGCCAACCAGATGCGCATGCGCGAATTTCCTCCTTCCCGCACCAGAAAGCATCAGTGCCGATCGTCCGAGAGCGATTTTTTGACGATCCGTGTTTTGCAGAATTTTGGCAAGTGTTTACGTATTTGTGAGGCAACAGGACGTTTGCAGAGGTGTCCCAACATCGCCAGGACCGTGGAAAGGCGATATTGCCTGTCGGTAGTGAGCGCAGAGACGAGTTTTAGACTGGGATGCTGGAGAGGGACCAAGCACCCAAGATGACCCAGCTTCAACGCCGGTTGTGCGGCCACGTGACCGAAGGGGACCAAGGACCACATCCCGTGCCTTTTACGACCCCTAGGAAGCATCGGGGTGTCCTGAGGGGCATCCGTAAATTTTTGAAAAAACTTTTTCCTTCGCTGAAAATCCTGGCATTTCTTGAGTCACCTTGTTGTAATTTTTTTCTGCCATTTTATATTATTCGTTACATAAAGTGTTATACATCAAAATGTGCAGTTTCATGTAGAATACAACAAAAATAAATCATTCTTTTTAGCTTTTAACAGTTTTGAAATATTTTCATTTAAATCACGATAACTGACAAAATTTTAACATTCAGTCAATTTTGACTCGACCGAAATGCTCGAAAAACGCAATCGTAAGCCAAAATTCTTACATTCTAGTAACAATCAATCATTTACCTTTATTCTGCAACAAACGGAAAGTCTCCAGCACAATATTTCGATTTATGGTGAATTTTTTAAAAAAACTTTTTCCTTCGCTCCGCAAAAAATCGTAGCATTTCTTGAGTCACATTGTCGTAATTTTTTTGCCATTTTATATTATTCATTACATAAAGTGTTATACATCAAAATGTGCACAATTTCATGTAGAATACAACAAAAAATAAATCATGCTTTTATCTTTTACCATTTTTGAAATATTTTCATATAAATAACGATAAATAGAAAAAAATCAACCTTCGGTCAACTTTAACTCGATCGAAATGCTCGAAAAACGCAATCGTAAGCCAAACTTCTTACATTCTAGTAACAATCAATCCTTTACCTTCATTTTGCAACAAACGGAAAGTCTCTGGCACAATATTTCGATTTATGGTGAATTTTTGAAAAAAAAACTTTTTCCTTCCATCCGCGCACGCGAACTCCGCTAAAAATCCTAGCATTTCTTGAGTCACCTTGTCGTAATTTTTTCGCCATTTTATATTATTCGTTACATAAAGTGTTATACATCAAAATGTGCGCAATTTCATGTAGAATACAACAAAAAATAAATCATGCTTTTAGCTTTTACCATTTTTGAAATATTTTCATATAAATAACGATAAATAGAAAAATCAACCTTCGTCAACTTTAACTCGATAGAAATGGTAAAAATGCAGTTGTAAGGTAAAAACTTACAGTCTAGTAATATTCAATCAATTTCCTTCATTTTGAAACAATTTGAAAGTCTCTAGCACAATATTTCGATTTATGGTGAATTTCTGAAAAACTTTTTTACTTCCAGCATTTAATTCATGTATCATTTTGTGATAATATTTTCTGTGTTGCTTTAATCGTTTTACAATCTGTTATATACCAAAATCATCGCAATTTAGTGTACAATACAACTAAAAAAATTAACTCCTTAGCTTTAACCGTTTTGCTTACAGCGCGATTTGTATACAATTATATACGTTTTTTTTTCGCTGTCATATATTCCAATATTTATATATGATAATGATATTTTTTTTCATTTCTGATGGTTGCATACTGAACTTCAGGCAGTGAGAAAAAAAGGAGCCAAAAATTAACTCTTAATCTTAAAAACTAAGCGTGCTGTGATTTTTTGAAAAAAACTTTTTTTCTGCTTCGGCGCTAGCTCCCGAACGCCGCCAGCATACGGGAGACGTTTTTGTAAATAGGGCTTCGGCGTTTAAGGGTTAACATCCACCTGGAGCCCATGAGTGTAGATGACCATCAGGTAGAAGGTAGGGTGGTAAGTGAGGCAGGGATTTCCGAAACCAGCTAACCTTGGGGACAGATCTCGGTCTGTTACGCCCAAGGTGAAATCCCTGAAAAAGAAGGACTTACCAAAGTCCTCTAGGCCTCAAAGGTCTAATCCGCCAGCTCCCTTTAGGTCGTCACCGGCTCCCAATCCAGTGGCGTCCACAAGTAAGGCTACTCCCCCTTATAAGGGGTCGAGGTTCAGAGATTCAAAGTCTAAGTCTCCACAGCCTGGTTTTGACTCTGAGGCCTTTGTCGATCTGCTAATGCAGAAAATCGACTCAAAGGTAGAAGCTAGGCTAAAGGATCTGGTCACAAGCTTACAGCCCTCCGGAGAGTCAATGCAGTCATTGGCACAAAAGGTGCAGGCCCAGGAAAGTTTGCTCTGGATTCATCCGATCCGGAGCAGCACAACAATCCCAAGTTGTCCCGGATGCCTCCAAACTGCCTCCCTTTGATAAGGGAAACCCGTGGCGACTGGCCTTGCATGCTCCCCTGCATGATGGCACACTGACCATTGAGGGTTTAGCACTCGCCGCCTGGAGGAACTGGAGTTCTTTCCAGCCGACCTAGTGCCTCCCTATCCAGGCTTTGCCAGGTTAACGGAAGAAGCCTGGGTTAGGTCTGATAAGGTCCCTAAAGAGACAGTCATCTTCCCAAGGGACCAAGCTCAATCCACCCTGTTGCGCGCTCTCACAAGTTGGGAGTGCGAGAACACGGCTTACCCCTTCAAGGGAAGTTTTACGATGTTCTCCGTTGGTGACGCCATTCCTACCCCTTGCACTACCAAGATTACGGAGTTGACCCTTCAGGCGGGCTAGATGGCAAGCCTATGCCTCAACTCCGGGAAACAGATTCTACTTCTCTCTTCCCGGAGATTCGGAGTGTTGGTTGGGGGCTCCGGCAACCTTTACGGTGGGGAAACTCGATCCCGAGTGTGCCTCCACCCTATTCAGCGAGCAACTTCCCAGAATTCCGGAGGCTCTGCTCAAAGCAGAATTTGAGGCCAAGTGCAGGTTGAGTCGCTCCCTGCACTCAGTCACCATTTCAGAGGTAACGGCATTGGCTTATAATGACGAACCTGTTTCAGGTCCTCACGGAGTCGTTACTGGCGTCCTTCCAATCGGACCTTTATGACTTTATGATAGCCAGACAGAACTGCAGGAAACACATCTTCGCAGAGGCCACCATCAGGCATGAGCCCAATAGACTGGTGAAGAGTTCTATCTGGGGACCTAACCTCTTTTCAGAGGATGAGGTCAATAATGTTATGGCGGAGGCAACTAGAGCGAACCAGAGTCTCCGCTCTCGTTGGGGCCTTCCTTTCAAGAGGAAGTTCTCTGAGACCTCCGGACCTCAACCTAAAGAAAGGAAAAGGTTCAGGAGATTCCAGGGCTTTAAGAAACCTCAAGCTCAAACAGTGCTTCAGGCGGTACCGGTCTCAGGTCGGCCAGCCTTCTACATCTAAGGCACAACCTCAGCAGCAGTTCGTACTGGTGCAGCTGGCTCAGCAAGCCTCTGCTACACCAACCTTCGTGACGTCCCCAGCTTTCAACACCTCGTTTGGGAGCCAAGGGACATTTCGTGGCTACAATAGGCATGAGAGGGGAAGCAGAGCTAGAGCCGCCTACAGAGGTAGGGCAGCATCCAGGTCCCTCTCACGTGGAAGAGGAGGCCGTGGAATCAGAGGAAGTAGGGCCTCCCCCAATCAATGAGACACCCCAGGTAGGCGGGAGATTACATCTCTTCAGGGACCATTGGACCTTCAGCCCGTGGGCTCACAGCATAATCTCTAAAGGTCTGGGGTGGAGCTGGAGCAAAGGGCCTCCTCCACCAGTCAGGTTCTATCAACATCCATCCCAAGACTTACAGGACTTTGCAATGGAACTTCTGCAAAAGAAGGCAATAAAGAAAGTCAGACACTTGAAATTTCAAGGCCGTCTGTTCAGTGTTCCGAAGAAGGACTCAGATAAACAAAGGGTAATTCTGGACCTGTCTCGTCTCAATTCATTCATTCAATGCGACAAGTTTCGCATGCTTACAATCTCACAGGTATGGACCCTACTTCCCCGTGGGGCCGTCACCACCTCTATAGATCTTACAGACGCATATTATCACGTCCCGGTTGCGAGAAACTTCTCCCCTTACCTGGGGTTCAGACTAGGAAAACAAGCATACTCGTTCAGGGTCATGCCATTTGGGCTCAACATAGCGCCCAGAATATTTACCAAACTGGCAGAGACAGTAGTACAAGAGCTGCGGACCCAAGGGATTATGCTGGCAGCATATCTGGACGATTGGATAATTTGGGCATCCAATGTCAAGGAATGTCGACTTACATAGTAATCAACTTCTTGGAGTACCTGGGTTTCCAAATAAACAGAAAGAAATCCCGCCTAGTTCCAGCGGCTCAATTTCAGTGGTTGGGAATCCAGTGGGACCTAAGACACACAAACTGTCGCTACCGCCAGCAAAAAGGAAGGAAATAGCCAAAGCTACCAGACAGTTCCTCAAAACAAAAAGCCTCTCATCGCACCCAGGAAAGGATTCTGGGCTCTCTTCAGTTCGCTTCAGTAACAGACTTGCTGCTGAAAGCCAAACTGAAGGATATAAACAGGGTATGGCGGAACGAGCCAACAGCAGGAACAGAGACAAGCTGTCTCTGATTCTGCAGATATTGAGGAAAAGGCTTCGACCATGGTCGACAGTCAAGAGTTTGTCGAGATCAGTGCCTCTCCAGTTTCTCCCTCCTTCACTTGTGATCCATACGGACGCCTCTTTAAGCGGTTGGGGAGGATATTCCCAACTCAAGAAAGTTCAAGGAACGTGGTCGACAGTATTCCGCCAGTTCCATATCTACATCCTAGAGGCAATGGCAGTATTTCTAACATTAAAGAAACTATGGCCAGCCAGACAGATTCACATCAGACTGGTGCTGGACAATACAGTAGTGGTGCATTGCCTGAACAGGGGAGGCTCCAAGTCGAGCCATATCAATCAAGTAATGATCACAATTTTCTCCCTAGCAAGGAAACATCGTTGGCACCTGTCAGCCACCCACCTGGCAGGTGTTCAAAATGTCATTGCAGATTCACTGTCCAGGACAACCCCGCTGGAGTCAAAGTGGTCCTTGGACAGGGAGTCGTTCAGGTGGATTTGCCTTCAGGTACCGGGTCTCCAGGTAGACCTGTTTGCCACAGAGAGCAACCACAAGCTTCCGTGTTACGTGGCTCCCAATCTGGATCCTCTAGCTTATTCCACAGATGCGATGTCAATCGACTGGAACAGATGGCGAAGGATCTATCTGTTTCCACCAATAAATTTGTTAATGAAAGTTTTACACAAACTCAGATCATTCAGAGGTCAAGTGGCACTAGTGGCACCCAACTGGCCGAAGAGCAATTGGTTTCCTTTACTGCTAGAGTTGATGCTCACGCACAAACATATCCCCAACCCACAGTTGACACAAGTAGTGCAAACTCGGACTGTGTCAGCTTCCTCAAGAATTCTGAATGCCCTAGCTTTATGGACTTCATGAAATTTGCAGCACAGAAGGACGCTAACATTGACCCTCTTAATACATTATTCATAGAATCAGATAAGAGAGAATCTACTCTCAGACAGTATGATTCAGCAGTTAAAAAGTTAGCATTGTTTTTGAGGGAATCTGAAGCTCATGAAATGACCACGAACCTAGCGATCTCCTTTTTCAGATCACTATTCGAGAAAGGATTGGCCACTAGTACTATTACTACAACAAAATCTGCTTTAAGAAAAATATTTTTACATGGTTTTAATATTAATCTTACAGACTCCTATTTTTCGTCAATTCCTAAAGCATGTGCTCATCTTAGACCAACAACCCGTCCACATACAGTTTCCTGGTACTTAAATGACTTGCTTAAATTAGCATTAGACACTGATAACGGTTTATGTTCATACCTGAGTCTGTTAAGAAAAACATTATTCTTGGTAAGTCTAGCCTCAGGAGCTAGAATTTCTTTCTAGAGAGCCCAATTATGTTGATTTCCTCCCGTCAGGTGAAGTTCTGTTGTCTCCAGACCCCAGTTTTCTAGCAAAGAACAAAGATCCACAGAATAGATGGTCTCCTTGGAAGATTATTCCCCTTCCACAGGATCTGTCTTTATGTCCAGTCAATGCTTTAAGAACTTATTTAAATAGAACATCTAGAAGAACTTCAGGCCCTCTTTTTGTTAGGGAAAATGGAGGTAATATTTCCCTAAAGGCCATCAGGCAACAAATTCTTTATTTCATTAAACAAGCAAACCGGAGTCAGTACTGGGTACATGATGTCTGCATGTGGGCCACCTCAACTAACTATTTCCATAATATGAATTTTGATGACCTTAAAAAATATACGGGCTGGAAATCACCAACAGTATTTAAACGCCACTATCTTAAGTCCCTAGAAGCTCTTAAATATTCCACAGTAGCTGCAGGAAGTATTGTTCCTCCTGGTACAGCTCAAGATTAGTTTATGACTGTTCCTTGTCCTTTTGGTTTTTTACCCTCGTTTACCTATTGGTGCAGTCTCTAGCCTACCTGCCTCGCCTGCTTGCCCTACGCCTAGCCTTAGGTCAGATCTGCTTCACAGCCTGACCAATACACGTACCGCAGTTACCTTGTTTTTATTCATATTTTGTTAGCCTTAAGTGTCTTGGTTTGGTTAATTTTATAATTTTAGACTGTGTGCCTCATAGTTTTGAATTTGTGGTTGATCTTATAGCTTGAGAATATTGGAACACAGTAAAGTTTTCTCTTAGTTTTATTTAGCTCCATTAAAGTAATCTTTGATGCGTACCACCAAGCTCTTGTATGGCTGATTCTCTGTTACAACTTCACTGGGTGACACAGGTCGAGCCCAGAAAAGGGATTTTGACAAAGGAAAAATCTATTTCTGGGGGAAGACCTGTGTCACCCAGTGACCCATCCCTGCACTTTCTTTCCCACCCGGGTGATATACCAAGCTTGGTGGGTGCTAATATTGGGATGATGACGCGATCACGCCTAGTGGGTAAGCGGGTAGGCAACCTTTGTTGCGGCTCATCCAATTTGGGAATTTGAGAATAGAGAGATCTATTGGACGAAGGCCTGTGATAGTGGAATCCGCTCACCCCTAGTGCATACCGACACCGTTATGGTGTTCGCTCCGGGGGTAGTAACCCCGGCATTGTGGATAGCTTTTTTCTCTGGTATGTTTAGCAATATTTATGCCTAGAAATGAGTGCTATTGGAACCATTTCACTGGGTGACACAGGTCTTCCCCAGAAATAGATTTTTCCTTTGTCAAAATCCCTTTTTTATCCTTTGAGCCCCATGTATTGTATTCATATGTGCCTTTTGATTAAAGGTAAAAAGCCACTAACCCCATAAAGGGAAAAGCTGACATAAAAATAATGATGCCTTAGTTGGCACTGGAACATACTCAGAGGAGCTGGTTATACTGTATTCCCTATTAATAAGAGATTGCTGTGGTGAAGTCATATGACTTCAAGAGGGCTCTTGACTTCAGAAACTTTTCCTTCAGTTTGACCAAAATATCTCTCTGCATTCTTATCTTTGTAGCCTCCTTCATGTTTTATTATCTTTATCTTAAGATACTCTTACTGTGCAACCTGTCACAATCACATCAAAATGAAACTGCTGGGTCTTTCTCCGGTTTTAAACCTTCGTTGACAACCTTGACTCTTTTGGGACCATCCCTATAGATTGGGTGCAGTAATAGTTAGGTGATCACCCACCCTACCTCTTATATTGTTAGTCGTCTTTATTACCAAACTTTTTTTTTTTTTTACACCTTTCAACTTCTTTTCCTAATTAAGGAAGTACTAGTAAACTGGGATTGCCTTTGTTTTGTATTGGTAGCTGGCCAAGTTGGTGGAGCACATCTGGTAACAGGTGCCACTGACAAGGCTCGGAATGTTCAGTGGTCAGTTGATGTGCACAATGGAGACAACTCATGTGTGCCAATTCCTTTAACACTTTTCTGGTACATGTTAAGAGTAGCTACACTGGACCCATACTACTGTGTATAGAACAAAACTATAGAGGACAAATCATGTGAAAGCTTCTACTCATTTCCAAGGCTCTTTCCATGTACTGTAATGGTCATATTTCAGAAATGTTATGATCTTACAGGGATTTCTGCCTTCATAGTCTCTACCCTGCTAGTGTTCCTACTGAGTCAGTGGATAATCCCTGCCAAGTGTCTGGTCAAACAGCTCTCTGCCACTGGGCTTAAAAATGCTGTAGGGAAAATGACAAATTTTTAAAGTATTTTGTATTTTTCCTAACTTACAAACCTTCGGTCTTTACATATGGGATGTTGCACGGCTGTGTCCTCTCTTCAAATATCACACAAGTGAGAAACATACACAACCTAGAAACAGCTACCCTGGTTGTTTTCTCTAATTTCATATATCTACTTAGGCTCTCCCCTGTCTATGACCATGGACTTGGAACCCCTTATAATTAGCCTGAAAGAGTGTCAAGTATGTGAAGGTTTCGTCATCCCTGCAAATTCCCAGTTGGGAACATTACCGTGGCATAGAACATCTGGGGCTGGGCGCCCTACAAGTTCACATAGTGGATGGATCACTCTTCACAGAACGTTTCCCACCACCACAATTGTGCGGACAGTTGGCCGACATTCACAGGACGTCTGTAACAGCCACCCACCCCATTCACTTTGTTGTTAACAAGATCGTCAACATCTCCATGGCACTGTGGGGCAACTCCTCTGCTCTATGTTTTCATGGCGAGTTCCCTGGCAGATGGATTCGCTTAGCTCCCCCACCAGATTGGTCTTCTGAGAGCGTTTCTTCCATGGTCGGGTGAGGGGAACCAAATACACTTCCGTGGACGTGTGGGACACAGCTCCCTCCCATGTTTGTGTGATTCGGGGACACGTCTGTGCTTCATCCCTCCCGCTCATGTTTGTGAAATCTGCAGCAGTCTCCTGGACCAGCCAACGTCCGTTTCAGGTAACAGCTCCGATGAATGGGATCATTCTACCAGACCTTCATGACTGCATTTATCCACAGGGACTTCAACATTCTACAGGTAGGATAGTTCTTTTTGTTTGTTTAGTTCCTACTCAATAGTTCCAGTTGTTCCTACACATATACAAGCCTTCAGCTTTGGCACTCTATCTCTTCTGGGGTCAGGATAGCTGCAGTTTCGAGAGCACAGGCTTCTTTGGATCTCCGTATGTTTCCGACTGCAGTTTAAGTTTCTGTACACCTTATGGAAGGCCATGCCTCTGACAGGCAACTTGACCTTGTGTCTTCAGGTGTTTTGTTGATAACGACTTCCATGATCAGACTGCTTTCATTGAGAGTGTGCAGTTGCAGTGTCTTCTTCTGCATGTGCTTTTCTTAAGATGAAGATTGAGGCCACATGTGTAAAGAACATGGTCTGGTGGCCCTGGAGGAGATGATGTCGCATCTGAAGGGTAACTCTGACCTACCTTGCAAGATAGGAACCATGCCCTTCATATGAGAAATGTCCCTCGTAGCAACACTTTTCTCAACCGTCCTCCGGGACCTTTACAGATGTCGTCTCCACTTTCCACGGTTCGTCCATGGCCTTCATCTACCATCGAGTCTTCAATCTTCCAGTCGGCTTGAAAGTTTACTAGACCTCCCTCTCTGGTTCCCTCAGCCTCTCTCGATGACTCAGTTGTTGCGTCAACTGGAGTCATTGGTAGTTTTTGTATCAAGCATTGGAGATTTGTCAGTACCGATCAGTTTGAAGAAACTGAATATCTACCATGCTATTAGACTTCCCATTCAACAAGATTGAGACTCGTTATCCCAAAGGTTTGGATCATTAAAGGAAATTATAAATGAATTTCCAAGATGTTGATAACAAACAGAATACAGTACGTTAATATCCTTAAAAAAACGTGGAAAAGCATTGCAGGTAACAAAGATAAATAATGTGGAAATAGGTAGCTCTCAAGTTGAAGGTGCACTCCGTGACAGAACTCTTAAAGGGTTAGATGTTTACGGATCATAAGATGGGTGTACACAGACTAATGAAAGTACAAGCAATCCCCTTGCAAAGATTCCCAAAGCCACCCATGTGGATAATAGCAAAAGTACCAGAAAACTAGAACTGTTTTAGGTTCTACCAATACTGTACTTGCAAAAGAAGGCAGGAAGCATTCAATCTGGAGACATTATCAGATTTAGGTAAAAAAATCTCCTTATCCATGCTAAATCAAATACTCATAAATGCTGACTAACATAGAAATAAATGGGGAGAATATTTGAAAGAAAGAACACCATAGGAATTTTAGTTATGGTTGTGGTGTCTAATTTAATAAAGACCTTTTGGTGAAGAGGAAAATCTCGGTGTGTCTGGAAGGTATATAGTCCAAAATACAATGATAATCATTTTCACTTTTGAAGATTTATCACTTCTGAAGACTTAAATGCATCTTTAACTTAGCATTGAAAATGAAAGACTGGCCAGCAGTTCAAGCCTAAACCTTTACAATGTTATTAAGGTTTTAAATTTGACTGCCCATCAGATGAGTCTTGGGTTTGCATTTTCAGGAGCAAAACAAACACAAACATAATATAGCACTTTATCGCAAAACAAGCAATCAAACCAAACACAGGCAAATAGAAAATTAGAAAACACCGGCTTCGGTAGGAAGGGCAACAGAATGACCTGCTAGAAAGGAGGTATGGAAGAAACTGAATTCTTCACGGCATCATGTATGAGAGGAGGTCGCCAGATGCCTCTTCTCTCATCCCATTGGCTGGACCTGTTGCCACCAATTCCTTGTTCTACAATTTTATATGATTTTTACTGAATTCCAGCTGGCACTAGAAGAATTTACCTTTACATTAAGACCCAGGTTTGTTCTGCATGTGAACAAACATATTTTGTGTTATAAAACTCTTTGTTCACACAAAAATACACACCATCACCTTTTGTGTAGTAGTATTCTTTGGTGGCTTAGTGATGGCTGGAAACGTTCATTGAAACTTGATAACAGGTGGTCAATTGTGGGTAGGCACTCACCATTCATTTTCCATCATCAATCACTTTTTCTTTGTCTGTGATTGAGTTAAGACATCTTGCTCTGCACTGACCAACCATCGTGTTGAAATGTCTTTCATCTTCCTTATTGTATGTATAGTGTTTGTGTTTTTTGTTCAAAATTGATTTGAACAAGATAATGAAAACTAAAGGTGTGAAGGACTTAACTAGGTGTTTGTCCTTGATATTGTAATTGTAGTCAGTTTTGTTGTTCTGAAGGTCCTGGAAGTAGTGTGCTGCCTGATCTCTCTTGCAATGGGGAAGTTTGACAGTACTGAAGGAATGCAAAACCATGTTCACTGGTGTCTTCCAAGAGGGTTACTCTTCCTTAAATGCAGCCAAATCTTTTGGCTCCTTCCCAGACTGCCCTCTCTCCTTCCCTCTACCTTCTGCTTGTTTTCTGGCTTGAGGGTATGCAACCAGCCAGAGATCTCCAAGATTGCCAAGGTCTCCCCAGTGAGACTGCATCACATTTTTGTGGTCTGCCACCATCCGCCCCCGCTTCACTGGTGGTATTGCTGAAGTACTGGAAGTTTTCATCCATTGGTATTCCAAGCAATCTGAATACCATGCAATTTTGAATCTGTCTCACTGCATTTCTTGTTGCTGTTTCCATTAAGAAACTCAAAGCTGTTAAGCCTCCTGTAGTAGTTGACTACAGGTAGTCCCCTTTTAATGATGGGGATACGTTACACTGAACCCGTCGTTGCTCAAAAATATCATAAACTTGGAGGCAGCCTAGCATACACTATACAGTATAATCTATACATATACAGTACTGTACTGTACTGTTAATTCTTTATTTTTAATTGGTCTGTAATTATTATCAGCTAATTCTGGAGGTTCAATGCAGATTGGAGATTCACAACCAGTGCACCAACAAACAAGACATGACAATACAAAAAGAGAAATTGCATGACCAACAAGAATTAGACATGTACTGTACTCGCCAAGATTCGGTCCGTCATCAGCATACTTGAACGATGTCAGGCTGTTGATGGCTACATTGACCTAAATACACCCGGTATTCGGGGAAGCGTACCATTAACCAACCCCCCCTGCGAGTAGCTAAAATTAGTAAATACTTAAAACCCCTCTAAAAACACTTATAACTGCCTATTTTGATAGTTCAAAAAACACTCTAAAAATGCTTATACCTGAATATTTTACTAGTTTTATAAAAAAAGTGCATTTAGTCATGAAAATATGAAAATACAGTAATTTGTGAATATTTCTCTATGAAAAATACCACGAATAGGCGAATTTTCCACGAATAATGAGTATATGTTCCACAGAGAAATCCACAAATCCGGAACTGCAAAATGGCGTGGGTCGACTGTATCGAAAGAGGAGGATGGCAATGATAAAGCAGCAAGTTCATCAATTGGCTCCTCTTCAGCTGTGATTTCTTTGGCTGTTAGTTCACGAGATGCAGAGGGCTGAGTCTCAAATGTGGTGGAAGGTGATGGCACTAAAGTCGTTTTCTCAAGGAAGGCATCCATTGTAGCTTGCACAGTGCATTTTCTTCATACTTCATAAATGACTCGGTAACATGCAAGAACGTCTTGAAGTCCTTTCTCAACTTTAGCAAACCATTTTAAGTTCACATCAGTTTTACTGAAAAGTTTCATTCCGTGTTCAGTTGAGGCAAATGCCTCTGCCATTGTTTTCTTCATAAACTTTTACTCTGGCTCTTCTTCCGTTTCTTCTTCCTCTTCTGCTCTTTATCTCTCTTCTGTAAGTTCAATTAAATCTTCTGCCTTTAGCTCTACATCTTGTACATCTATGAGTTCTTGGATATCTTCCTCTTCAAGTTCTAAATCTAAACTTTTCCCAAGTGGCACAATCTTTTTATGAATTTCCACAACTACTCCATCCTTATAAAAACCTTTAAACAAGTTTACATACATTAGCAGATTTTTCCAAATCCCATTCGTACACTCTTTCGTTACCTTCTTCCATGCCCTTCCGATGTTCAGAACGGCGTTCAGAATATTGAGTTCCTCCCAAAAACTTCTGAGCTCTTTGTCCTCATTATCTGTATCCTCAACAACATGTGCATTATCTGTATCCTCAACAACATGTGCAAATGTGTTCTGAAGATAATTGGCCTAGAATGTAGCCACAGCACCCTGATCCATGGGTTGCATGAGAGAAGTTGTATTTGGTGGCAGAAACACAACTTTTACGTTCTCGTTAATATCTTCGATGTGCTGAGGGTGGCTGGGAGCATTGTCCAGAATCAGCAGGATTTTGAAGGGGATGTTGTTTTCCCTACAATATTGCTTCACTTCTGGAATAAAGCAATGCACAAATCAGTCTTTGAATAGGAGTGCAGTCATTCATGTTTTCTTATTATTGGGTGCCGGTAATGCACAGAAAGCGTATGTTTGCTGATTCTTGCTAATGCCCTCAGATATGTGAAGTGATAAATCATGAATGGCTTCAGTTTAGACCCAGCCACATTTCCCCAAGCAGAAGAGTCAGTTGATCTTTGTATGCCTTAAAGCCGGGCATCGTTTTTGCCTCTGTGGATGTAGGACTGTTCAGGCATCCACTTCCCATACAGTCCTGTTTTGTCAACATTAAAGATTTGATCCTGCAAGTACCCTTCATCTTCATCAATGTTGATCTTATGCAAAGCATCCCTAAATTTAACGACTCCTTCAGCATCAGCGCTTGTTGCTTCACCGCTAATTTTTACACTGAAAATTATGGGAGGTTTTGAAATGCTGAAACCATCCATGACTTGCTACAAAATCTTTGTTGTGGGTATCATCCTAGTTTTTCTTTAGTTCCTCAAAAAGCAAGCACACCTTTGTTTGAATGGTCAAGAGACTGAGTGGCATACACTTTTGTATCTGGTCCTCCATCCATGTGACCAGTCACTAACTGCTCCATTTCTTCCAAAGGCCTCGTCCTCTTCTTTGTTATAATCATCAAGTAAATTGAAGCAGATGCCCTTACAGCGTCCATTATCCATTTCTTGTCCTCAATGATGGTGGATACCGCTGACTGCAATAGATGCCCAGCACGTGCGATGGCCATGACTGCCTTTCCTGTTGCATGCTGGTTGATAATTTTCATTTGCTCTAAAGTGATGGAATGTCTCTTCTTCATCACACCACCAGTAGGAGACCCATTTGGGTGTTTGGAAAACATGCTGATCTTACACAAATTTGCATTTTAAACAGTTTAAAACAGACAAAAATCACACACACTAACACTGACACAACTTTACTCTGTAGATGGCAAGTGTGCGTGAAGGATCGGTCAGGGCGAGAGATTCGCACATCCCAGCCTCTCGGGGGAACACATCATGCTGTACATTGCTGCCTGAGCTTGGCACCAGGTTCTTTAAGTGTGTTCATGAACCAGTGTCGCCCTGTTACCTTCAAGCTCAGAGCACTTATGATTCACAGAGCATGGGCATCAAGTATGAAAAGAAAATTGCTGCATTGCAAACCATGAGCATGTGATTGTGCAGACACTAAGGGTGTTCCTGATTTGTCCAAGACACCTGATGTGTGCATGCTTGATAATGAATGTGCATGTTTATCCTTCAAATCTACTATTTTGGTTTTGGCCAATCATACAAAAGTTTACAGGAGTATGGACAATGATTTTGAGTGGTTATAAGTCAACTTCAGTTCCTGGATCTAGTCTAGTCAATCATTCGTATTCATGGGCTTGAGAACACTCACCAAGGACAGGCTGGTGTGTCAGTCCCTTCAAGTTGGAACAGTTTTTTTCAAGGAGTCATTTTTGAGCTTAATGATCTTGGGGGAATAAACCACTACACTTTCGTCAGACTCACTGATACAGTGTACCCTCAGGTACACACCAGAGGAAGTTCTACATCCCAAAGGAAGCACAGACTACTTACACTCAAGTTGTTTTGATAGTTTGCTGTAGGTTGACAAAAGACCTCCCCTAGAGGAATTTCAATAAGGTTCTCCCTTCTCAGTTGTGTGGTCAGGAGCTGTGGAGTCAGTCACCATGGCCTCTTTCCTGGCAGTACTGTGGTTTGACCTTGGGTTTAATATGCTTGCTGACCTCATCATCACTAGACTTTTATCTGCAGAGGAGACAGCAAAGTTCAAAAGGTTGTAGGGGGTTGGGAGAAAGGGTGATGACTGTCTATCAAAATGCAACCTATGGGCAAACTTGTTCTGAGAAGACATGTCCTTATGATTCCACTCTTCTGCTGACAAGTTTGAGTTGCAAGTAGTCTCACACAGTGGAACAGATCCATCTTGGGCTCCTCATTACACTTTCCAAAGAGTAAAGTTTTGGCAGAGGTGGAAAATATGTCCTGATAACTGGGGCAGCTCGATCCACTGTGCAGCCTCCTTCGATCCTTTGGGGCACTGTTTGGTATTGTAGCCACAACCACTGTGTTTTTTATTGATAGGGGGATGGTAAGATATATTCTTCTGTTCCCAAGTTTCCATGAGAAAGGATAGCTTGTGTCCCTCTTCCCTCCTCCTTTTTGACACTGATCCAGCTTATCTGCCAGGATCTCTCAAGCTCTGGCCCTGTCAGCAGAGTTAAGGGCAATACTGAAAAAGATTACACTATAAGTTTTACATTATCAGTCACAAATCTTTTACAGTTGGCTTCCTTGGTGGGAAATCAACCAAGGGTTGGAAATTGGTCATCAACCTCTATCTGTTTAACAATTTTTGTGGAACAAACTCAATTCAGATGGTCATAATTCATTCCATGTTGGATTCCATCAGAAAGGGTGACTTCATGCTTTCAGTGGATCTAAGGATGTTTATTTTCTAATGCCCATTCATCAGACCTCCATTAAGCATTTCATTTTGTCTGTCTAGGGACTTTTTACTAGTTCAAAGCCCTATGCCTCAGATTGGCAACAGCTCCTCAGGTGCTTACAGTAGTGTTCTTCTAGGTGTAAGCTTGGGCCCACTTGGATGGGATACATTTATGGTAATCTTGATGGCTGGCTGGTTCTAGTGTCATGGAGACACCATTGCTCCAGGAAAGACACTGCCTCCTCACTTTTTTACTCTTTCCTAAGTTGTATTTTAATAGAGATCTTTCATATTCACATTTGATCCCTGATCACCTTTACCTGCTGAGAGCAAGCAGGTTAGCTGAACAGCAGCACCAATTTGCAGTAAATGTGCCTCGCTGTCGAACTTGTCAGTTTCAGAGGTCCCTTGGACTGTGGGACATCCTGAGGATGTCGTGCAATTGGAACTTCTAAAGTTCAAGTGAAGATGCAATGCATTACTAATTTTTTCTTTTAAATAGGTGATATCTCTTCTTTCTGTACTTCCCTTTACCTTCTCTTCATTTTGGATTTCAAGTCAATGACCCTATGGGCCTGTTCCATATGAACAGGGTTCATCTTCTGAATAATAATAATAATAATAATAATAATAATAATAATAATATTATTATTAATAGTATTGATAATAATGTGATACAATGATGATGATGATAATAATAATAATTATTATTATTATATTATTATTTAATAACAACAACAACAACAACTGTTTTCAGCTCATGCTAAGAAATACTCAAACTCTTAAGGCTCTGGCATTTAAACCTAGGAAAAATAAAATTAATTTAAAAATGTATCTTCATCCATTTTGAGAAAACCTCTTTCAATCCAGTCCTCTAGTCTACAAATTTAATTGTATTTTGGTTATTATACAATGATGTATTTGTTCATCATTTTAGTTGTATTTTCTTGGCTGTACATAACACAATAAAAAACAGGGAATGTTTTATATATTATATTTTTTTTAATATAGTGACAGTAATTTAACCTCCTTACCACACTTATGGTGCTGTCAAAAATAAATCCTGTCACACACTCCCTACTTGCATACAAATATGTGAATCTAGCTCTAATATTAACCATTTGGTAGAAAATGTGGCCATCATACAGACACTAGCATTCAGCATCACTAGAAATCACACCATATAATCATAACATTAAGATGATTTACAACTGATATAATGTTAAATGAAGGCCATACAAAGGGAATAGAGATCTGAACATAAAGTTTCAATTTATATCATTATACTGTATCTTAAAAATATAATGCAAGCACTTACAAGACATGGATTTTAATGGTAGTTTCAAAGTAAAATGCTACAACATTATGAAATACTGGTGCTGCCAACTATAAAAAAAACGAAAAATTTACTGCGTATGTGGACATAACTGTAACAAAAAATATTACTAAGAATATACTGCAAGTTCTGGAACTATATAGGTATTTCACCAACTGGAAGTATAAAACACAACTGGGACTTATGATGATCAAGGAATAGTTTAATGTTTTGTATGTTACAAAAGGAAAAATATAACTTTCTGGTCTAAGGCAACTATCACGCTTTATCCGTCAAACTCAGAGATCCAAAGGTTTCCATGATTTTAGTTCCATCCATTGTGTTTGTTCTGCATTTTGAATATCTGAAAAGCATAGGAAAAATATGTACAGTTTGCAAACATAAATTAAAAATAATAATTTGTATTTTTCCTAACATACAAACCTACACCACATATAGGAGATTCCAGTGTGCTTTGCGCGACTCAGTTGAATGTACACCTTCATATATGTGCGTAACTCGGCTGAATGTAGACTCGTTCTACTGAAAACCACTAGCTTCCTGTTAACCCAACCTGCCCTAGTCAGATCCACCCACGCTTAGCGCGTGATAAGACGTCCTCACACGCTCCTGCATCTTGTAGTCTCTCAATTAGCTATGTGCGATTTTTACAGGTTTTGTACTTAGAAGAACCCTAAAAGAGTTCAGAGGTCTGGTTAAACAAATCATTTATAACTAACTGTACTTAAACCCCTGTTCTTTCCACCAAACTTTTTTGTCTGTTTAACAAGTGTTGTATTCTAGCTTACAGACTTAGTCTTTTTCAGGGAATAAAGATATCCACTCTGACTTGATCACGTGATCAAGCGTTGGCATAGGGTTGCTTGTTCAGTCTTGCCCATCCTTCTACGCAGGTGTTATTTTGTGTTTTCTTTGTTGAAACTTTCTCGTGTGATGCAAATTATTAAAAATTAAGAGTAGTCACTTACTGTATCTGATGACATATAGGACCCTCCCCCTAATTTCAGAAGGGAATAATAAAAAAAAAAAAAGTGGGGGTTACATGTAAGCATTTAATATTATTGAAATATATACCTACAGTATGGCAAAAAAAAAAAAAAAAAAAAAAACCTGGACAAAGCATGCAACTAGGGCAGCTGAACAAATCTTTTTAACCCTTAAACGCCGAGCCTCTATTTACAAAAGTGTCTGCCGTATGCTGGCGGCGTTCGGGAGTTAGCGCCGAAGCGGAAAAAAAGTTTTTTTTAAAAAATCACAGCATGCTTAGTTTTTAAGATTAAGAGTTCACTTTTGGCTCCTTTTTTTGTCATTGCCTGAAGTTTAGTATGCAACCATCAGAAATGAAAAAAAATATCATTATCATATATAAATATTGAAATATATGACAGCACAAAAAAAAAAATTCATATATAATTGTATACAAATCGAGCTGTGAGCAAAACGGCTAAAGCTAATGAGTTATTTTTTTTCTTTGTATTGTACACTAAATTGCGATGATTTTGGTATATAACAAATTGTAAACGATCAAAGCAACAGAGAAAAATATCACAAAATGATGATGAATTAAACGCCATGGACGTAAAAAAAGTATTTTTCAAAAATTCATCATAAATCGAAATATTGTGCTAGAGACTTCCCGTTTGTTGCAAAATGAAGGTAACTGATTGACTATTACTAGATTGTATTGCAGTTTTCGACCATTTCGGTCGAGTTAAAGTTGACCGAAGGTCGAATTTTTTCTATTTATCGTGATTTATATGAAAATATTTCAAAACTGATAAAAGCTACAACCATGAGTTATTTTTTGTTGTATTCTACATGAAATTGCGCACATTTTTATATATAAAACTTTATGTAACGACTAATATAAAACGGTGCAAACATTACGACAAAGTGACGAAAGAATTTCTGAGATGTTCGGCCAAGTTACGGCACGGACGTAAGGAAAAAGTTTTTTTCAAAAATTCACCATAAATCGAAATATTGTGCTAGAGACTTCCAATTTGTTGCAAAATGAAGGTAAATGATTGAATATTACTAGAATGTAAGAGTTTTAGCTTACAATTGCGTTTTTCGACCATTTCGGTCGAGTCAAAGTTGACCGAAGGTTGAAATTTTGGCACTTATCGTGATTTATATGAAAATATTTCAAAACTGATAAAAGCTACAACCATGAGTTATTTTTTCTTGTAATCTACATGAAATTGCACACATTTTTATATATAAAACTTTGTAATGATTAATATAAAACGGTGCAAACATTACGACAAAGTGACGAAAGAATTTCTGAAATTTTCGGCCGAGTTACTGCACGCGGACGTAAGGAAAAAGTTTTTTTTTTTTTTTAACTTCACCATAAATCGAAATATTGTGCTAGAGAGTTCCAATTTGTTGCAAAATGAAGGTAAATGATTGAATATTACTAGAATGTAAGAGTTTTAGCTTACAATTGCGTTTTTCTACCATTTCGGTCGAGTCAAAGTTGACCGAAGGTTGAAATTTTTTGTAGTCGACGTACGGTACGTCCACTCGTCACCCGACAGACAATTTTAGTCAACTTACGATACGTCCAGTCGGCGTTTAAGGGTTAATAATAACTATACAGTGATTTACAAAAGAAAACACAAGCAGCTTAAGCATGATAGACACATTTTGCAAAGTGGGGGGGGGGAATCAAACAGTAAGTGCATAATTTTAGTGTTTGTGTCTGTACTGTCTGTGTCGTTCTGTGAATTTAAGCACTCTTTGTACCACCATTGAGTAGGTAAGCACAGGATAATGTTTTGTTTTTAAGGTGTTAGGGTCCAACTCCCAAAGAACAGTCTCTGCTGCTTTCCTTTGGTCCTGAATGCCTGCATTGCCAGTGACAAGTACTAACTTCTCTGCTAGAGTATTTTGATCATTCACAAATTGTTGCCATAGAATTCCCCTTGAAGGATAATGAATTTCTGCTCTTACCAACATTGGAGGTGGAGGAGGCAAAACTGAGTTTGGACCTTGGTAAGGGGGAAGTCTTCCACTTGATGTAATGCTGAAGTCTACAAAGCTATGGGAGAAGTAATAGTAGTAATTTCCACCCAAGAGCAAATGAGCAAGTAACCAATGCCATTGCAACTCCAGCTTGAAATTGCAGAGTGGAGTACTTCCATATCAAATTCATAGGCACAGATGAAAACATGAAAAGAACAATGGTAATACAATGCCGACAACAATACATTTTATATTGCTGATGCTATCTGTTGTATAAGGCAATACATGAAAGATGTGTCTATAGTATGATGATACACACCAACACTTGTTAAATGTGTTGCCATAACGTGGGTGAACCAGTAACACTGGTGACCTCAATGTAGAAATCATTGGATTTGTACAAGACGATGGAAAATCACATCCTTGAGTCACTGGAAGACATTTAGAAAGATGATACTTTACAAACTGAAGGCACACCTGTCCATCTAGTAGTCATGATCTTTCTTCTTATTGGGGGCAAAAGTAAGGGGTAACACAGTACATGGAGGTTTAACCTGGACTGAAGCTTCAACTAAGGAGAGGCAATCATTGACTGAAGGCGATGGTGAAGAGCTGACTGTTTTATCACAGGCTGAATAGTGTGATGACGTCTACTGAACCCTTAAGTGCAACAAAGTTTATAAGATCTTTTTTGAAAAAGTAGGAATCATTGATCCAAATTTTCATATAACTTACACAATTTTCCACCAGCTACTTTTATCCCATGTACACAAAAGAAGAGTATCTTTACCAAAGGAAAACGTGAAATAGCTACATGCCTAACTAGGCAACCCTTGACAGGTATTTAAGGTGTCTTCAAAAAAATACCACTATACAGACAAACAATGGCTCAGGGCTTGACAACAACAAACGACCAGACTGTTTTACCCCAAAAGCATACCAAGTTGCCAATTTTAAGGGAAAAAAAATTCACAAATGAACATATCTGACAATCAGTAATTTAACTAATAGAAATTATTCAATCTAAGCAATATCTTAAAATTATTTAATGCAGCCAAAAAACTTCACTAGTATTAATGCCACTCAATTGCTAATTGTATATGACACAGGCTGACTTCCTCAGTAATTACTAATACTCTACAACAAGAATTAAAAATATTTTCCAGTTACAAAAAAGTAAAACTTTGCACAACTTGAACATAAAAATGAAGTACTCACTAGAATTCCCAAAAAGGAGACAGTGAGACAGTCAAACACCAGATCCCTCTATATAAAGACACAAAATTACACAAGAAAACTTAACACAAGGAAAAGGTTGGCACAAAAACAATAATCATCGCAACGGCAATTGGAAGAACAAACGCTATGAACCATACACGGCCAAACAACAAAACAAAGGACAGTGAGGAACATCAGCTGATGGTCCAGGCATCCTTAGTAGGAGTGTTCTTTTCCCAATAAAAGAGGCTGGTATGAAAGTAAGGCATTTTAAAACTAATTGGGTTATAACAAACAACCTATGTATGACTTCTCTCTTCCCTACTACAGGAAAGTGAAAACTTCTGGTAACATCCCAGGGAAGAGAGTGCCAGATAAAGACAGGGAAAGGCTGAGAAATACAAATGCATAACAAAGTGAAAATATCTATGAGTGAAACCAATAATGGAAAGCTAGGCCTTTCAATCATTCTATCACTGAACATCAGTGGATAACAGTAAAAGGGAACACCCTGGATTAGATGAAAAAAAAAAATGATGATTACCTTTCCATCAAAGGTCTTCATTTATCCCTACCAGGAGAAAATAAAAATAACTGAGTGATCATTATATGATCACTACTAAAGTAAGGGACAGGAAAAACAATGGTTAAGATTAAATGACACTATATTGGATGAATGGTTGAAAGGAAAATAATAAGACATTAAAGAACTACTGCAGAGTAATCTGTGTGAATGAAAATGCAAAGAGAAACAGATGAAATGAAAGATAGCATGCATTCCAACTATGCAATAAATTAAAATATTCTGAGAGAGAGACTGTTTTAATAAAAATATGTACAGTACTAGAAGTCACAGTACAGTAATGTACTTATATAATCATTTTACTTTATTACTTTTGCTGATGAATTCAAGTGTATAACTGTATAAATAATATTACAGGGTTTAAAGCATATAACAAGGGGCTTGGAATGCCTTCCTTATGCACAAGATGGAAATACTGTATTCTAGAGCTTTGTGCAAAGTCCAACATGGATAAGTCTGTCTCAGCATGTTTATTAACTTTTCCTATGATGGTGATACACTCAGTATACAACATTTTATCAAGTATACAATACTTACTTTTCAGCTATTTCCTTTAAAGCCCATGCTGCAAGACGCTGTGTCTCTTTTTTCTTTTGTGCTGCACACTTTGGAGATGATGAAACCTGGCTACAGCTCTGATGACAAGAAAAATTATCATTACTGATACAGTCAATATATTTATAACATATCAATGCCATAAAGTTATGCCATATATAAATAGCTGCAATTGCATCATATCTGTAATACATAATGTACATATATTTTTTCAGTGTTTCCTGAATATTAAGTGAAGAGAATCAGGTAAAGGTAAAAATTATTCTGTCTTGTCCCCATGCTAAAAATCGAAACAGTTACTAGCACAGTACAAGAAACTAATTTTAAACATTGACCGTTTACCCATACTGTCAAAAATGACAGCAATATACTTTAATGCACACTGTTTTATATACTATAGAAATAAATTACGGTAAACCCCTGTATTCGTGGTCTCATGATTCGCCGATTTCTCTACAGAACACATATACGCATTATTCGCTGAAAACAATAACAAGAAACTAATTTTAAACATTGACCGTTTACCCATACTGTCAAAAATGACAGCAATATACTTTAATGCACACTGTTTTAAATACTATAGAAATAAATTACGGTAAACTCCTGTATTCGTGGTCTCATGATTCGCCGATTTCTCTACGGAACACATATACGCATTATTCGCTGAAAACAATGTTCAAGCTGCTAATGACTGTAAATTATCATGCATCAGCAACATGGATGAAACTCGACCATAATTAAAATTGGAGAGAAAGTATTTTAATCAAAGCTACTGGGCATAAAAGAACACATTACTGTTATTTTTACACCGATAAACGATAAATAAGTAAAGCTCGTATTATGATGAAATCAAGTGAAAATAGCGAACAGAATCTTGATTTTTTTACACAAAACAAACACCCCCAAACGGCCAACGTCATCTATTAGTGAAAAAAATAGCTAAATTAATTTCACAACGGGACGTATTTAGACTTAAAACACTCACAACGGGTACGTTCATTTAGACTTAAAACACTTCTGAGTGCAGTATAAAACGAAAAATAACAATTTATAATACAAAAGCAATCTAAAATTACAGGTAGTGCTTCGAGTTACGATGATTCCACACAAATAAAGTATCTAGAGATTCATTTACGCTAACTAGAAGCAAGAAAAGCGCTCTGAACTGAGTTAAGCTAAATAAACTTACCGCTTAAACGATTTCCAAATCAAAACATTGATCGCTATGATTGCAATTTATAATACAAAAGCAATCTAAATTATTGGATACTGTGAATTAACGCATAACATTTTAAAAAATCCATGGAAAAGATGCATATTCTTTATGTTGATGTATAATATGAAATGTGAATATAGAGTACAGTTTAATGTAGGCTAGGCTACCGTACATATACTGTATACAGGGTATGATATACCATAGTGTAGGCTAAGCTAATTCTTGTTTGTTATTCGATTTCTCTTGTACTGAATTATCATAAGTCACTCTGCAGACACATACGTATCTAACGGATTCATTTTTTTTGTTTACACGCTAACGCTTGAAAAATGCAACCTCCAGAATTAGCCGATATTAATAATTACTATACCGTGTATGTATAGAGTATATTTTATAGTGTAGGCTCGGCTACCATATATGTATACATGGTACCGAATACCCTGGTGTAGGCTAGGCTATATTCGAGATACGTTTTTTCAACAAGATGGTACTGATTACTCTACTAGGCCATATTCGGTTTTTTGGAACCTAACCCCATCGTAAGTAGGACAATACCTGTATAAGCATTTTTAGTTTTTTTCTGTGTGTGTTTGAGCTATCAAGATAGGCAGTTCTAAGTGTTTTTTTCTCTTGTAGAATTATCATAAGTTCTAAGTATTTGCAGGTTCTAGCTATTCGTGGGGGTGTGTTTTTCATCCCCATGAATACAATACCTGTAGGGGTTTACTGTATATATTATTACAAAGGCATTTACCAGTTTGCATAGTTGTGATTTTGCGAACCCATTTATCATAAAATAGCATTGAACTGTGTAAAACTCATATCCAGGCACACAAAACAAAGCATTTTATAGAAAAGAGTTCCAGTACAAAGGCTAAGCTGAAATGGAAGAAAAGGCATGTACTTTTAGTCCATCCATTACATCTCTTTCCTATTCTGCTATATCAAGATGGGCTGAGCAGTACACAGGAAGCTTGTAGTTTAGTGTTGATGCAAACAGGTTCACCAGAGGAATTCCCCATGGTTACTCATGAAACAAATTTCGGATACTGTGACCCCATGCTCCTTTGTCCTAAAAGAATTCATGTTTCTTTGCCCAAAAGAAAACTTTCACTGTAAAATGACAAAAATCTTCGAAGTGAGTACTGTCTTGATTTCTATGGTAGGCTGTGGTTCTGCTGTCTGACATGACTCCTGTGCTTTGGCCTTATAAAACATCAAAATGCTAAGAAACATAGAGTGGTGGCCTTCAACTCTACAACATTGAAGTAGAGGCACTGCTTCTCCATCAACAACCTTCCCCTGCTTTCAGATCTAGATGGTGTTCTCCCAAGCTATAATTTGACACATCTTTGAATATAGGGACTTCAGGCTTCCTAGGAACTTAGCTGAACACCTTGTTGCAGATTTAATCTGCGATTAACTGAAGCCGTAAATGCTGAACCAAAACATAGCGGGGTTCCACTGTATTAAGAACTAAGGCTAGTAATCCCCTAAAAATATAAAACTATGTAACAGGCTTACAACAATAAAGACATTTAACACATAATGAATGGTGAGTAAAATTATAACAAAACCATAAAATCTTCTCAACGTGATATTTTCTGACATCAGTAATAAAAACCATAAAACAAAAACCATCAACGTGAAGCACATTCTTCAAACCTGAACCTGAAAATAGGCTAGAAAAATAGTGAAATTTTTTATTAAAACTGTTATACATCCTACTTTACCTAGCTAAATTCTAATTTCTTTTCTTAACTACAAATATTATTCCATTTGTGAAACCATAGCTTATTTTGAGGATGAATGAATACATCTTAGTCTGAACATACAGTAAACATATTAAGTAGAAAAACAATAATAAATCTTACCAAGAAAAGTCCATACAATGCCCTTATGTTTCCAGGATTCAATTTTGCTGCTTGACTGAAGTAACTTCGGGCTAACTCCAAATTTTCTAGTCCTCCCTGAAAAATCAGACCAATAAACAGTTTTAAGAATAAGTCTGCAAAAACTCAGAATAAAGGGACTTATACCATCTGTGTTATAGGGGTCCCTAGTTAGCCAAAAATATATTTATAAATTCCTTAAAACAAATGCTTACATCCCCACATTTGCCAAACCTTAAGCATAACTATAAGCAAAAAATATAAAATATAGTAAACTGTTATACAAATCAGTACAGTAAAACCCCCGTATTCGCAGTCTCACGATTCGTGGACTCGCGCATTCGCGGGTTTCTCACTGAGAAGTATTCACTAATTACTGTATTTTCATATAATTTTCATGAATAAATGCATTTTTTGTGATAAAACTATTAAAAAAAGCTAGGTATAAGCATTTCTACAGGGTTTTTCTTGTGTTTAAACTATTAAAATGGGCAGTTCTGAGCATTTTTAGAGGGGGTTTTAAGTATCCGCGGATTTTAGCTATTCGGGGGGGTTCACTATAAATATGTCTCTCCTGATACCAAAAACATGTTTTGCTAACATATGGCAAACTGATAGATTTTTCAACAGAAAATAATCACAATATCATTACAGATATCACCAACTGTAGATAAAATATGACAAATTTTTAATTCATTTGTATTTTTCATAGCTAACAAACCTGAGTCTTAACATTGTCTATACCTATATATGTAATTATTCCTATCAGTGCTAACAATCTCATACTAGATATGATGACGGTAGAAGTACCATACTTTGCAAAAACTGATGTTTACCAAAACGATCCTTCAGCTAACGCATTAAACAAGGCTCAGAGTGAAAAACGAGAGGCAGGTGAAAGACGGAACAGAAACACACTGCCCCGAGAACTGACCTGTTTCCTTGGCAGTGGACTCTTCCAACTGTTGCAAGGCAGTACTAGGCTCAGGCTACAGACGGGCGAGGGCAATGCGAAAATGATCACAAAGTATGGGGGGTTCAGGAACAGTTCCCTAACAAATTCAGACAAACCTCGTACTGACCAAAATATGGTTTGCATCACATTCTAATTTCTCAAAACGCTCTTCCAGAACCGGAGGGGAGCAGAGGGCAGAGCTAAAGAGGAAGCCTCGGTATTACCTAAAGCACTGGCAGAGCGAACAGTCACAGACCGAGTAAGAATAACTACAGACGAAGGACCTGGAGAAGGGGGAGAAATGACAGGTTTATAACCTGGCCTATTTAGCTTTTGCAGTCTACCTGCTTCCCTTCTCTTTCTATGCTAAGAAAATTAAGCATTAATTCCTTAAAAAATCCCTACTTTCCTCACATCCGTTCTCAAGATCACTCTTTACACCCCTGCAGCTGGCATAGCGTGTGTATCTACTCAAAATCATCATCCTGCTAACACAGTAATCATTCATACAAAACCTCACATTCTTACCCTTGATTCCAGTGGAAAGCATCTTATGAAAAATATATGTACAGTACCGTGGAATCAGCAAACAGCCAAAACCATGAAATACCAATGAGCATCTATATACAACGGTGGCATGGAGAATCCTGACTAGAGCTAAAACATTCAAAACACACCTGGCAGGGAACAGGTGTACTAAACAGTCATCCAGGATCAGCAATTCAATCTTTTTCTTTTGTTTGAATGCCCACTCGCCTACTGGCACGGAGATATAAGCTATCTTTAACAGTAAGACTTATCCAAAATAATATAGGACTAGAGAAAAATAGAACATAGCCTAAACCTGTAACAGGATTAATAGACACTCTTACTCTCATACCCAATTCAACGGGGAGAGACCATTTATTTTTCGTAAATAATCTGCTTCAAGCTTTACATCATACTTTTCCCTGTTAGAGCTTTCATCTAGTGACACACACACACACACACACACACACAAATAACAGTATATACATATATGTGCATAACTGTGCAAGGGAATGGGATGATATTGCCTGCAATACAAAGCCAGCTTTATTTCAACATCGTTCAGCCGTATGGAAAATGCTATGGCCAACTAGAGATGACGTGAGAAGATGACAACGTGAGAAACTAGTCAAATCAGCACAATGGAGACTACAACAAGTCATTGATAATACTGTAATGGATCTTATACTAAATATGAAATTTACAATTTCAATCAAACTACTATTTCACCTAGACCTATCAGGGACATTATCAGAATATTTTTTTATGGCAATCATTGTGCAGTAAACCCCCGTATTAACATTCTCACGATTCGCAGGATTTTCTTTGGAACGTATCTGTAAATGATTTGTGAAAAATTTGGCAATTCACAGACTTTTTAGCCAGGAAATATTCACTAACCAGTGTATTTTGATGTTACAGTATTTTCATGACTAAATACATTTTTTTATGATAAAAAAAATGATTTACTAATTTTCAAATATTATTAAGATTAAGATTAATAATAATAATAATACTAATAAAGAATACTACTGTAATAAGTAACTAGAGAGAGAAACTGGTTTTCTCCCCTCCATTCAGGATGGACCCGACCTCATTAAAGTGAAGACAGATGCTCAGAATTGATACTATTGAAATATTAAAATTATATTGAAGTACTATTGAAATTATATTAAAATGCTATATAAGTGTTTCAGGATGATAATATAAGCATTTTTAGAGGGTACTTTTCATGATAAAATAATGATTTATGGTACGTGCTAATTTTCAAATATGAATATTAAGTTTAATAGGTTTAAATAATAATTCTCTCACTCTCTCTCTCTCTCTCTTATTTAGATAAGAGAATTTTTCCAACATGTAATATGTACGTATGTTTCTTTTGTATGATAAATAAATGATTTACCTAATAAGTAGTAATTTTCAAATATTAAGATTAATAACAATAATAATAATAATAGTAATAATAATAATAATAATAATAATAATAATAATAATAATAATAATAATAATAATATATTTTCCATGTATCTGTGTAGTAAATTTTTTAACATTTTAAACAAATAGTGATTCCCAGTCTTTTTTATCCTCGGCTTGAGAAAGGAGGGGGAGGGTAAATGCGCTGGAGGGGAAAGAGTGTTGCCCTCAGATGCTCAAGTGTTTAAATCTTTCAATAAGTAAGGAGTTATTCTCCTCTCTCTCTCTCTCTCTCTTGCAGGAAAAGATAGTGTTTGTGTGTGTTTGTGTTCATAGTGTTTTAAAAAGGGATTTTGACAGAGGAAAAATCTATTTCTGAGGAAGGTCCCGTGTCACCCGGTGAAATTCCATTACAGCACGAATTTCTAGGTATAACAATGCTAGATATACCAGAGAAAAAGAGCTTTCAGGAAAGCTGGGGTTACTACCCCAGTCGACCGTCTTTTAGAAGACGTCGGTATAATGAAGGGTGAGTGAAATACCACTACCACGGAAATATACCGAAAGATCTCTCCTTATCAAAACCCCAGTAAAGAGCGGTGAGCCGTTACAGCTCCACACTCAACACCCGCCAGGACGGCGACACCAGCGCCACCTACTTCATTCCATGCTAGCACTAACCCCAGACTTGGCATGTGCAAGAAGGGGAGGGAGTACTAGACTAGACAGGGAGGGTCACCGGGTGACACGGGACCTTCCTCAGAAATAGATTTTCCTCTGTCAAAATCCCTTTTCTGAGTCCAGTCCCGTGTCAGCCGGTGAAATAGTGATAGAGAATCATGCCAAGACTGCTACTACTGGAAAACAAGGGGGGGTAACCTGAAGAAAAGGCAAAATTGTAACGAAAAAAATTTAATTAAAGAATCTCTTCCATGAAGCAAGAATACTTAAAAGTAAGGCAACTTAACTTTAAGGCACACCAATAAACTTAACACTACCAAACACTGGAGGTCTCTGACTGATGGGTAGAAAACCTCAAAAATCTTAAAATTACTTAAAAGTAGTGAAACATGAAATGTGCACAGAACAAGAAATACAACTTTAAAACTATATATGTAAACTTAGGCTTAAACATGTAAGAGGCAAGACTAATGAAAATAACACACGCAAATATCCGGGGTGCGTGGAGCCAACAAAACTGTCCAGTACCCATAAACACTAAACAATTATGGCTAATCAGGTTACAGTTTTCCATCATAAAACACAAACATATCAACATGAAGAGCTAGGCAGTGAGGCATAAACTACCAGGAAAACAAGCAGAAAAAGCAAATGAGGTAGGCGGGCGGGGAAAAGGAAAGTATATAATTATTTAATGTGGGGAGATGACACTTCCCACTGCTACAGTAGAATATTTCAGGGCTTGAGTGATTTTAAATAGTGGCGTTTAAACACTAGAGGTGATTTCAACCCAGTATATTTTGATAACTCTGAAAAGTCCATATTATGAAAATAATTAGTAGAAGTAGCCACTGCTCGAATATCATGAACTTTAGGAACTGAGTCTGGGTTGGCTTGTTTAATGAAATACAGAATCTGTTGTCTTATACCATTAAGGAAAAGAGTACCACCTTTCTCCCTGATAAAAAGAGGACCCGACTTACTCTGTGGAGTTCTTGAGAGATAAGATTTAAGTGTATGGACTGGACATAAAGATTGATCTTGAGGAAGGGGCACCACCTTCCAGGGAGACCACCTGTCCTGTGGGTCTTCGTTTTTAGCTAAAAACTAGGGTCAGGGAGAGGAGGACTTCTCCGGATGGGAGGAAGTTAACAAAATTACCACCTCTAGTGAGAGCCGACAGCTCTGAAATTCTAGCACCTGAAGCCAAACTAAGTAAAAATAAGGTTTTCCTTAACAGATCTTGATAAGAGCAATTTAAGTTATCCAACTCTGACGCTAATTTAAGGACGTCGTTGAGAAACCAAGTAACCGAATGTGGACGTGAAACTGGCCTCAGACGAGCACATGCTCTGGGGATGGATGAAAAATAAGAATCTGTGGTCAATTTTAAAGCCGTAAAGAAATACTTTCTTCAATGCCGACTTGACTGTGGTAATAGTGGCCGGAGCCAGGCCTTTCTCAAACAGTGACCTAAAGAAGAAACTCCTAAATTAGTCGTCATAATTTTGGCTTCAGAAGCTTTCAGGAAGGAGGCTAACTTCTTGACTGCTGAGTCATATTGCCTAATAGTAGAATCTCTTTTATCTGATTCTAAAACAGAGTGTTGACAGGGTCAATGTTTGCTCCTTTTGAGCTGCGAACTTTATAAAGTCCATAAAGCTAGGGCATCTTGAATCCTTGAGGAAGCTGACACAGTCTTGGTTTGTACTGTCTGGGTCAGAATGGGCTTGGGAATCCAGAGACTCCATAAGCCCAGTTCCTGAAGGAGAGGGAACCAATTGCTCTTCGGCCAATAGGGGGCTACCAGAGCTGGTTGACCTTCGAATGTCCTCAGTTTGTGTAAAACTTTCAGCAGCAAATTTATTGGAGGGAACAGATAAATTCTCTCCCAACTGTTCCAATCTACTGTCATTGCGTCTGTGGCGAACGCCTGAGGGTCCAGGTTGGGGGCTACGTAACAGGGGAGCTTGAAGTTGCTCTCTGTTGCGAACAGATCCACTTGGAGTCCCGGGACCCGGCGGCAAATCCACTGAAAAGATTCCGCGTCCAGGGACCACTCCGTCTCAACGGAGCAGTCCTGGACAGAGAATCCGCCACCACGTTCCGGACGCCTGCCAGGTGGGTGGCTGACAGGTGCCAACCGTGCTTGTTCGCCAGGGAGAAGATAGCTACCATTACTTGGTTTACTCGACCTGATTTGGAGCCGCCCCTGTTGATGCAATGAACCACCACTGCGCTGTCTAGCACCAACCTGATATGAATCCGATTGGGAGGGCGGATTTTCTTCAGCGTCAGAAAGACCGCCATGGCTTCCAGGGTGTTTATATGGAACTGCTGAAACATTGTGGACCACGTTCCCTGTACTTTTGTTTTGGTGAATATCCCCCAGCCGCTTAGAGAAGCGTCTGTGTGGATAACTAGTGCCGGAGGGGGAAAACTGAAGTGGGACTGCTTTGGACAGGCCCTTGACTGTGGTCCAAGGTCGAAGCCTTGTCTTTAAGATCCGAGGGATAGAGGAGACCCTGTCCCTGAGCTTGGTGTTTGCTCGCTCCGCCACACCCTGTTTATGTCCTTTAACTTGGCTTTCAAGAGCAGGTCTGTTACTGAAGCAAACTGGAGAGACCCGAGGACCCTTTCCTGGGACCGGCGGGATGCTGACTGATTTTTGAGAAACCTCTTGGTGAGAGACGCTATCTCTTTCCTCTTGGAAGGAGGGAGAGACAGCGTGTGGGAGGACAGGTCCCACTGAAGACCCAGCCATTGAAACCGAGACTCCGGAGTCAGGCGGGACTTCTCCCTGTTCAGCTGAAAACCCAATGACTCTAGGAAATTGGTGACTATGGACGTGGCTTTCTGACACTCCGGCACAGTTGGAGCCCAGATTATCCAGTCGTCCAGGTACGCTGCTAGGGAGATTCCTTGGGACCGGAGCTGCTGTACTACCGTATCCGCCAGCTTGGTGAATATCCTGGGTGCAATGTTCAGACCGAAGGGCATGACCCTGAAGGAGTAGGCTTGGTTCCCGAGTCTGAAACCGAGGAACTGAGAGAAGTTCCGCGCAACTGGGACGTGATAATAAGCGTCTGAAAGATCGATAGAGGTGGTGACGGCTCCACGCGAAGTAGAGTCCGGACCTGAGCTACCGTAAGCATGCAAAACTTGTCGCATTTTATGTAGAGATTTAGACGCGACAGATCCAGGATCACTCTTAGCTGATCGGAGCCTTTTTTTGGGAACAGTGAATAGCCTGCCTTGAAATTTTTGGGTGCCTTGCTTTCTTTATTGCTCGTTTGTTGAGCAATCCTTTTACATAATCCTGTAGGATTGATGTGGGTGGCTGGTAAAATCTGTTTGGAGGGGGAGGATTCTTGATCCAGCTCCACCCCAGTCCCTTGGACACAATGCTGTGTGCCCACGGGCTGAAGGTCCACTGGTCCCTGAACCAATACAGGCGACCGCCTACCTGCGTTTTCTCAGTGGGAGGGAGCGGGTTTGTTCCCTCTACCACGCCCCTCTCCCCTTGGGGTGGTGTTGGATTTTCCTCTGTAGGGGGCCTTGCCCTTCCTCCCCTTGCCACCCTGTTGAGGCCGTGAAAAATCCACGACCTTCATATGTAGGGTTGTATGCTGGTGAGGATACATAGGAGGGCGCGCTGGTTGAACCAAAACATACTGCTGGGGTTGGGACTTAGAGGTAGATGGCTGGGCCACTGCCGAGACCGGGGCGGCTTGAACCACCGCCTGATGAGGCCTCTTATGCCTCCTGAACCTTTTTCCTCCTCTCGATGGGGGGCCGGCCGATTCTGGGGTCTTGCGCTTATAAGTGGGAATTCCCCACCGAGCGCTAAGACTCTGATTGGCCCGTGTAGCCGGACATGACGGATGTAACCTCTCCTTCAGGGAAGAGGTTAGGTCCCCAGATTGAACTTTTAATGAGCTTGTTAGGCTCGTGGGCGGATTGTAGCGTCAGCAAAAATAAATTTTCTACATTCCAGCCTAGCCATAACAAACTCATGCAAGTCTAACTGGAAGGTCGCCAGGAAAGACTTAGCCAGGACCTGGAAAAAGGGCTCGTCCGAGCCGGAGACGGCAGTAGCCTCGGTAAGACAGCCGGAGCTCAAGGACCGGAGCTAACTTAGTCCGGGTCTCAAACTCCGCCTTTAACAAAGATTCCGGCAGCTTAGGGAGTTGCTCACTAAACTGCGTGGAAGCGCAAAGAGGGTCCAGCTTGCCTTACAGTGAAAGTGGACGGGCGCCCACCCAGAACTCGTTACTTCCTGGGAATACCAGGAAGTAGGGTCTGTTTCCCTCAATTGAGGAAAGGGGTTCCCATCGAGGCATGCTCGGTCGTGGCCAGAGCAATTTTATCCATACAAGGAGTGGGAAGATCTTCACCTAGGGTGAACATCGTGAAATTGCCCTTGAAAGGGGTCAATTTTGTGTTCACTGCCTGCCACTCTGTCAGAGTGCGAGGAGAGCCGACTGGGCTTGGTCTCTAGGGATGATGACAGTTTCCCTAGGAACCTTGTCTGACCAATCCAGGCTTCTTCGGTAAGCCTCACGGCCAGGATAAGGGGGCAAGAGATCGGGGGAAGAACTCCAACTCTCCAACCGCCTCGTTGCCCAGACCGTCTAAGGTGAGTTTGCCATCATGTTGGATGGCCCGGAGTGCGAACCGCCAAGGGTTTCCGACATCAAACGGCGGGAGGTCCGCAGTGTCGGGGATAGAGTACTGCGGTTCGGCTTTAGGTTGGCGAGCCAAACCTTCCAGTACACTGTCATAAGTGGCAAACTTTTCGGAGATCTTCTCAAACCTCGAGTCTAGATCCTCCGTGAACTGTTTGTACAGTTCAGTGGCCAGGGCTTGTGCGTCAAAAAGAGGCTGGGAGGAGGGCTTGGTTTTGCAGCCCTCTTACTCGCGCCCTGCCGGGAGGAGCTAGACTTACTCCCGGAGGCTACTGGTCCTGGGACCTTAGCCTTCGACGGGGAAGGGCAATGCCTTCTTAGAAGACGAGGACTTATAGCCCTTCGCCTTCCATGAAGACTTCAACTTGGGGATAGCAGACGGAGCTCTATCACCCAAAGAAGAAGACTTCACAAACCTGAAAAAGATGACATAGATGAATCAGGGGAGTTAAACAAAGAGGGGCCCGCCCAACCTCCTCACTTACCTCTCCACTTACCACCTGGTCCTGCTCCGTATTCATAGGTTCCAAGTCGAGATTTAGTGCGCAACATCCTCCGAGACCTCGGCGACAAAATGTCCACTTGAGGTGGCTGGGTCGCATCGGGATCTGCTGGATAATAGGGGTGGCAAGTTCTTCCGAACTGCTGCGCCACCCGTGCGCGCTGGTAAAGCAGATCCCTCAACCTGGCGTCGAGGACGTAGGGCTTCCCGACGGAACATTTCTGCCGAACCCAGCCACCCAGGCCCGGAGGGATTCCAAGGCAGACTTCTTGGAATTTTCATCCGCCTGCAAGGAAACCTGTGGTTAGTCAGGAATGCAAAGACCGACGGAAGATATAATCAACGTAACGTGAGGAGGAGCATGGATCGGAGGAAAGAAGACTTTCACTTACCGACTCGTCTTGGATGGTTGAGGAGAGAGCGAAGCAAACCTCACAGCCATCGGGTGCCAAACAACCAGGTCGTCTAGCCGGACCGCACAACCAGCGTGGTCCGACACACTACGTGCCCGTAGGGTTGTTGAAGGGAGGCGGTACACCCGGCTCCTCACAACGAACAGTCTGTAAAGGTAACAGTACATGAACCTCACACTCTAAGCAAAATAAAGCCGGCAAGGCCGGAAACTCAACTACAACCGAATACCGGTGTAGAAGAACTACCAAATAAAAATTGGGCCAATAAGCTTTAAATGCAACGAGCGGAAGTTTAGGATTCATACCCGGAGGACTCCGGGGAATGAAGGAACGAAACCAGGAACCAACCATAAGGGCTGCCAGAAAATAACGGCGGAGCCCCAGGTGTGGGACCGGAATCACGTAAATGGTAAAACAAAGTAATAATAATAATAACAATAAATTATAATAATAATGACAATAAACAAAATTAATAATGATGGTAACCCTCCGTCCGAATACTAGCATTACATGGAACCTTTCACACCTATCTCCCCGCGGAGAAGCGAATGGGTAAAATGAACAATGTTCATAATATACGGCGGGCCACACCTAAACCCAAACTCAACGTAGCCCGATGGGGGAGACGAGAGGCAGACAGGATCCGAACACGCTCGAGCAAACGAACCACCCACCCCACCACAGCGATGCTGGGGACGACATGGGAGGGAGCGAATCTCCCAACCAACAGGAGAAGTCCCTGACTGGAGAAAACGCCATCTAGCGTCACCCGCACGAGTCGCAAGGCTGAGGGGGTAGTGGAGGAGTAGGCTACCAGAAGGGGAGAGGAGACAGGAGAACATGATACCCGCTCAACTGCAACCTTCCTTCCCAAGGAACTTGGAAGGGAAGCCTACTCCAGGGAGCTACACAGCCCAAAGCCCAACATCTCCTAGGCGTAGCCTAATAAATCCAAACCTAGCATAGGTTAGGAGGAGAGAGAGGTGCAAAAGGAGAGGAGTAACCAACAGGGAGAAAAATTTTGTGCCGAGAGCCAGCAGGGAACGAGCAGGGGAAAAGAAGGCGACTAGCCTAGAGGAACACGTCCAAAGAACTCGATTCCTCCGAAATTGGGGGAAGAGGACTAAGGGGCTCACTCTGACCCACAAAAACGGACCCTGAGGAACAGCAACAAAACTCCTCAACCTGATCTCCACACCCAGGGCAAGGGATGGAGCCTACACTAAAGATACCATCACAGAAAAAATAAAATTGTTCACAGGAAGTGTAGCCTACCACGAGAGTAATTCAAAACATTTATAGGGCTCATCAGAGGCAAACTACACAACCAAAAACAAATAAAACTAAAAACATTAACTCAATTTAAGAGCACCATCTTCAAGAATAACATAATAGCCTATGAGACTAAATGAAAAGGAACCCGACCTGGTGGGGGGTACAGGATGGGGCAACTCCCACATGCAAAACAAAAATAAAGTGGAGGGAGAGCCACCGCATCGAACCACCAGGAAGGAATTCAAGGGCAAAAATCTAAATATATATATAGCGACTGGGAGAAAACTCCAACCGAAAGAACAGAAGGAGTCGCCTCACACAGTGCCATGGCTGATAGGGGACGCCGTGGCATCATACGAAGATCTCAATATTTATGAAAATACGAGACCAAAACAGCCAAAAATAGATCAAAAGCCCCACAAGAAGATGGTACTTAACTTAGAGATGGAAAAGGTGCTCAAGCCATCGTAGATGAAGAAAAATAAAATCCAAAATAGGACGAGCACACAAAAGAAGCCGTGGATCACGTGCTAGAAAATGGAATGAAGTAGGTGGCGCTGGTGTCCGCCAACCTGGCGGGTGTTGAGTGTGGGAGCTGTAACGGCTCACCGCTCTTTTCTGGGGTTTTGATAAGGAGAGATCTTTCGGTATATTTCCGTGGTAGTGGTATTTCACTCACCCTTCATTATACCGACGTCTTCTAAAAGACGGTCGACTGGGGTAGTAACCCCAGCTTTCCTGAAAGCTCTTTTTCTCTGGTATATCTAGCATTGTTATACCTAGAAATTTGTGCTGTAATGGAATTTCACCGGCTGATACGGGACTGGACTCAGAAAATGTGTAGTAAAGGTATTACATCTCTGGAAGGCAAAAAACAAACAAATTTTTGTTGTTGTCTGAGAGATTAAAGAGATAAACTCTCCTCTCTCTTTCTTTCTTTCTTCTGCCCCAGCCAGCCTTGTTGAGTGTAAGTCGAAGTGGTAACTCTCTTCCTCTCTGCTTTGGCTGGAAGGCTACATATGTATGTATTTTTAAGGGTATTATTGTTTAAAATGACTTTGATGTATAATAATTTAAGGTATATTTGATGTAGGATGATACTTTCAGTATGCATTTGGTATTTGAACTTTCATGATGGGGGTGTAGCAAGTATTTGTGGATTTTAACTATTCACGCGGGGGTCTGGAACGCATCCCCCATGAATAAGGAGGGTTTACTGTAGTCTACTCTTTTAGGCTCATTTGAAGTGGATATTCATGTTTTTTGGAAATCCCTTATACTCATGTTGTTACTATGGTACTGTAAACATAACTTGCTGATGATACTTTGGTTACAGACTATTAGTTCAGATAAAAGTTTATTCTGTAATATGCATTTTTGTTTAACCCTTCAGGCTGGGCAAAAATATACATTAAGAACACCCCTAGACCTGACAAACTTTAAAATCAGCCAATCTAAAAAATACACATCAATGGAAATAGGATGATATGCAAATCCACATGGTACAAGTAAAAAATATTCTAAAAAATTTTCTGTACGTTCCATGGGAAGTTGAAAGTGAAAATTTCCAAAGCTGTGCAGGGTCTCTTTTTCAAGACATTTGTAAAAATACACCAATTTCTGCAAGTTATACATGTTCTTTCTAATATTTTTTTTTTTACTTTACTTTGTAAATTTACAATTACAGCTCAAATAATATCATAATAGACAAGAACTAAAATGAGTAACAATCTCTGAGTATATTTACCATAAATATACTCTGGGATTTACAAGATATACTGAGATGGGGAGATATAGTACCTTTTAGTGAGTTATAAATGTTCTATTATTTTTTTGTACTTTCCTTTGCAAAATTACCATCACAGATGACATACTACTTGAACTAAAACTAACGGGAATCCCTGGGTATGTTTATGAGCAAATATAGAGAAGATGTACTGGGAGGGGGAGAGGTTGAACATTCCCCTATGAAATCTCAAGTCACACTAATCTACCTGTATCCTGATAGGAATGTTTTTGCACAAAATTTGTTCAAATATTAAGGCGCAAAATAAGTGTGATCATATGAGCTGAACCAGAGAATTTCATATGCAATTATTGGGGATCAAAAGAGCCCTGCCATCCATTAAGGGTTAATTTGTTTATTAAGATTTTTCAAAAAATTAATAATCCATTTTTTCTTGTCATTACATATTAACAATATAGGCAAATACAAAGTGGTACAGTACTACAATTTCTGGGCTTTATTTTGTATGGACCTATTTTGCACTTTGGCCTATCTGCAATTACTGTTGTTATTGAACATTAGTTTAAGTGAAAGTTTTTGATGAAATATGCATTTCTGTTTACGAGATTTTAAAATTTTTAATCAATAAATTAATAATTTATTTATTCTTTTCATTACTTTTATAGAAGTGGTACTACAAACCTTAGAGAGTCATATGCAGTGTTGTCATCTTAGCGATAGTAATAGCTTGCCTCGAATTTTGTTTCCTTTTTTTTCTGATAAAATAAGTTATGGTGGGATTACTGTAAGTAGCTTCTAATCAACAACCATAATAAAAAGTTGACATGTATTGGTTTTTAATGCTATCTGAAAATGAAATGATATCTTGAGATAACAGACTGGTTAACACCACAAAAGATTCCTTTAGTTGCCAGATTTTACTTGATTTTCAATGAGTACGAAACATTTAGAAAACAGACCCCCCAGTTTTGCAGTTATCTGTACACTGCTAAAAAGCAAGCAACATCTCAGAAGCCAATGGGCAGCAGAATGAGATTTACAGAAAACTGATATCTGGGCAAAGCAATAAACTATTTTACAAATGAACCCAAAATTCATTAAAATAAGAGAAAGAAAGACTGGTACTAAGCACAACAAACTAAGAGGTACCTAACAAACTACCTCTTACAGTAATTACATGCCAGATCATGTGGTATATAGCCAACAAAAAATACCAACAAATTGCAAATAAATGAGTTTACATATATCAGAACAGGAATTAACAAAATTACTGAATTCCACTTACACTGAGCAAAGATACTGTATATGCAATTCAATACTGCATAATACTTACAGGAAGCCAGCAGACACTACCTTTCAGTAATCACTCACTGTTTTACAAAAAATTATGCACAGAAATTAACAGAATGGAATCACAACTTAATGAATCTGAATTATCATTTTCCAAAGCGTGCTGCCAAATTATGGGGATGTTCTCTAATTAACATTACAGTCCTAAGGCATTCAAAATGATGTGATGGATAGCTGTTATTTACCAATGAATCATAAGGGCAAGCATGAACAACAGCTCTTAACTAATCTGATTCACTAGGCTGCAAAACATCAGAATATGCATGTCTAAGGATATTAAGGTGTGAATGAAGACATTCAGACTTCAAATGAGGGTGCTCTGTGATTGGTGGGCTTATTATGAATAAAGGTGGTTTGCATCAGTACAAACAATCCTGCACTCAAAAATGAGTTATAAAGGGTCAAATATACATTCACTGTTTTCATTTAGCAATGTAGAGTTACTGTGCATAAGCTAACGTTTGCCTGAAAAAAGCAACTTCAGTATAATAAATACATATAAACTAAAAAAATTATCCCTTTATGATTCAAACCCATTAATTTACATAACCATCATCCTGAGTTTCAAATTAAGACAAAAGGACGTACCTGAGTATACTTAATCTCTGCATATTTGGTATAAAATAAATGATAGTGGGGATTGCTCAAGATTAGTTCCTCCATGCAAAATGCAGCTTTATTGTAATCACCTTCTTTCAAGTAGAGATCACATAGTTCTTGCCAGCCTTCACAGTCTGACATGAATCTGCAAATCAATTAACATTAGCATCTAGTAGTATAATTTTTTTAGCATTCTTTTATATAAGAAATTCTTAATTAGGTATAAAAGAAATATTTTATTTCATAGATACAATACAACATACCCATGTGAACTAACTGTTCTTCAAATTCATTTATTAAGTTGCAACCAAATGTGCAACAACACCCTGAGTTAAAAGTAACCACAATTTCATTTATGTAAAATATTACACGTGCAAAATTTCATATCAGGATCCAGCATAATCATAAGTTTTATAATTCATATATAACAGTGAAATACCTGCATTCAACTTTTCCTCTTTCTAGTATGCAGGCCTTAATTATAACTTATTATACATAAAGGCATAAAATTTATTCTACATAATAGGTAAGTCTTTAGCTATGGGCCTGTTTCTATTCATCAATCTTGTAGTAAAAAAAAAAAAAAACTTCCATTTGCAGAACAGCAAACCACTAGTCAGAATGCCTGAATCTCAGTTACATGGGATGGAACGGAATTGTCGAATCTCCAGACTGAAGTGAGAGATACAGGAACTTCCTGCACATTAATTTTATTTCATAAAGTTTTAATCAACTCTGTAATGAAGTCTCAGTAACAGAACCCTGGCCTTAGCAAATGCAATATGATTGCAAAATATACACACTTACTAAAAAAAGGCTGCCTCACACTGTTCATCAATTGACTGACCGATTTAATGTTCTCCAGCATTGGGACAACTAAGATCACTGATGCAGATATCATTTGTTAAGAATAACAAAATATATAAAAACTATATGTTTTTTGGACAGAGTTTTTCCCTTTACAAATTTTTGTGATCACCTTCGTGGCACTGACTTTTTTTATGCTAACTTTTTCATATTTCCTTACTTCTGTTTTCAATCTTTCTTCAAAGTTCTGGATAAGTACACATAGTCATGATGTGATTTCCATTTATTTTAAGTGCTACGGTCCGTTTCGCCTGTGTGTCAGGCTTTTTCAAGCAAGAACTAATACACAGAAGCATCCTCCATTCTATTTCTAACTCTATTTTGATGGCAGTATAGGATTAGGGGAGTTGCTATACCTTTATTTACAATGTTTAATTTACAAGGGAGTGGTTAGTTATTTCCATATGTTATTACATGGTGTAACTACATTACTGCATTGGTTTTACATTTTATTTCTACATCTTATATTCCTAATAAAATTATTTATTTCTTCGTTTGTAGTGTTTGGGCATGGCTCCATCTGGCTGTGACCTTGACTGTGAGTCCTGCTTCTTGGCCAGCTGGATGGCAAGGCTCTATCCCCTTCTACCTGGATACTTAAACTTGGTTTGCTTTTTGCTATACATTCTGCTTCTGTTATTATGTCCCAGTATGAATTGCATCTGTATTTTATTTTAGTGTTGTTTATCAAGTCTTGTAACAATGGTTTCTTGTCGTGTTTATCTGTATAATGTTGGAAGATGGCTCCTGTGTTTCTGTATGCAAGTAATCTTCATATGAGAGTAGTTATGTACTGCCAATGCAGTTTTCCGTGGAAGGACTGCATTCCTCCTCGGGGCAAATAAATTCACAAACTAAACTGGCAGTTATCTCCTTAGGTGTGGGTGCACATGTGCTATTTTTCATTACAAGTGACACCAGCAGGTTGGGTTTGCAATACACCTGTGTGTTTATGTCGGCATAGGGGGCGCGTGGCTTGACACCCTTCTTAATAATTTTCTTGATGACGTTGCTGTTGTTGTTATATTCGTTGTTAACATTAATCTGGTAATATATTGTTATCTGTTGTCCTGTCTTCTTCTGTGTTGGTCTGTGGTGTTGTCTTGCTTGTAGTATCAGTCATTTCCCAATATTAATTTCCTTATTACAAAATGATCCTGCAAAACATGTCCCTCACTATAACATTCATAAAGCAGATTGGGAGCGAAATGAAATGCACACTAAGAATATCCCACTACTTGAATATTTAAAAGATCATAATGAAACTAATAAATTTCTTGTTGATTTCATTAAGAATGCTGCTGATAAAGCAATACCATAATCAAAACCTCATCAAACAAAACATGAAGTTCCATGGCGGTCTGATAAGCTGTCAGATTTAATAAAAATAAAACACTCAATAGGGAAACAACTAGATAATTCAGGTAAAAAAATTCAACAACATGAATAGAACAGGGATCATCTCCTTGAGTTTTGTCGCAACCTGGGGGTCGTGGTATCAAGAAGTCCAATCTCACACCCAGACAAAGGATAAAGTATCTGGGCATACTGATAAATACTGCAGCAGTTGTTTGTTCCAGAACAAACAAAATACGACATGGAGGTATACATAAAAGCTACTAACATTGGATGCTGCCTAAATGGGAGAGGAGAATGCCTGAGACAGATAAACGGTCTGTAATCCAATCATATAATGTATGTTTTTAGGCCTTCACCGTTGTACTCGTGGTTAAACGACACCTTTGAACTAGGCAGAATACAACAGTAACACAAATAACAGATTTGAAGACATTTTGATACAATCAGAAATATACGCAAAAAACTTGCATATTTCTGATTGTATCATATTGTCTTCAAATCTGTTATTTGTGAGTAGCTGTTGTATTCTGCCTAGTTCCAGGTGTGTCGTTTTCCATGTGGTACAACGGGTGAAGGTCTGTCGCACATATGATTGGATTACAGACCGTTTATCTGTCTCAGGGCATTCTCCTCTCCCATTAAGGCAGCATCCAATGTTAGTAGCCTTTATGTATACCTCCATGTCATATTTTGTTTGTTCCGGAACAAACAACTGCTGCAGTATTTATCAGCATGCCCAGGTACTTTAACCTTTGTCAGGGTGTGAGATTGGACTTCTTGATACCACGACCCCCCGGTTGCGGCAACACTCAAGGAGGTGAACCCTGTTCTATTCATTTTGTTGAATTTTTTTACATAAATTATCTATTTGTCTCCCTATTGAGTGTTTTATTTTTACTCATTCTGACAGCTTATCAGCCCACCATGGAACTCTGTGTTTTGTTGGATGAGGTTTTGATTTTGGTATTACTTTAACAGCAGCATCCTTAATGAAATCAACAAGAAATTTATTAGTTTCATTAATGGTGGGATATTCTTAGTGTGCATTTCATATCGCTCCCAATCTGCTTTATAAGGTTACAGTGAGGGACATGTTTTCCAGGATCATTTTGTAATAAGGAAATTAATATTGGGAAATGATCACTGGTGTACAAGTCACCACCTGTATTCCAATTTAATCTGTCTACTATACTTGAGACACACGGAGTTAAGTCTATTGAGGAAAATTTTCCATGTGTTTTTGAATAATATGTGCCGACTTTATCATCATTTATACAGCACATGTCATTTGAATCCATGAATTCTATTTTACTTCCTGCCCTTGGCACTGTTAAATAATTCTTTAAGTTTGTCAACGTCGTCATTTTTATTAGGTTGGTTGTATGAATTATAAATTACATAATTATTGTTCTTTATTCGGATTTTAATACCTGATATTTGAAAGTCAGCCATGTTTACAGGTACTTTGTCATAGAATACGTTGTTATGCACATATATGGTTGTACCTACATTTCCTTCTTCCTCTCGTGATGTTGATGCTAAGGTACATTTACCTATTGTTGACATTATTTTGTTGACATGTTGTAAACATATCATTGGTTCATATTCCTTTAGTAATCATTGTATTTCTCCTAGGTGTAATCTGGTCTGCAGACCATTTACGTTCCATTGTATAATATAGTTATTGAAAATATGTTACAGCAGTCGAGTTTTGGTTTCTTATTTTTGTAATTATCAGCTTGATTTTTTTCCAAAAATTTACGCACAATATTAATTTTTTTTCTTTATAATATTTTAAGTGCTCAATACACATGCAACCTTTTTCATGGGTACTCAAATCAGTTGTTTCTTTTTTTCTATATTTCATAAAATTTCTTAAAATAATTGTTAAGCCATCTTTTGTTATGTTTTTGTTATTATTGCGTAATTCAATGAAACAATCATTACATCAACATGTATCATCATGTATATTTCTTGTTTCATTTGTTCTTGTTGTACCAATTATTGGTGATGAAGTAATCTCTTCTCCCTTGACATTATCATCATCATCTATGTCATCATCATCTATGTTATGGTTCTCTTCAACTTCTTCAGTGTTTTGGTTTTTTGCATCCATAGGTTTTACTATTATTTTGGAAGATAAGGTATATTCTTAGCTTGTTTTTGTTCTTTCTTCATGTCCTTTGTCTTTGGTTTAAATGATGTTTCTCTAATAATAGTTGGTTTCTTCATTTTGGGTGGTGTTCTCTCTAACGGTCTCTTTTTATCTTTAATTTTTGGTCCATCAAAACTTTTCTCTGCTACTTCTGTTGTAGCATCTTCTTTTTCTATTTGCATTAAAACTTCAAATGAATTTGATAAAATATTATCAATATCATCTGTACCTGCTTCTTTATTCATTACCAATTTAGTTTTTGTTTGTAAGGCATTTTCTTCTTGAGATTTTTTCCTGTGCTCCGTTACTTTCTATCCGTTTCATTACCGGTTCGTGTTACTGAAGGATATGTATGTTTCTTAGACGGATCTTGAATTCCTCTCACTTTCAGTTCCAATTTAGCTTCTTTTATAGACATCCCACTCCTTTCTTACAAAATTTTCAATTCTCTGGACCTTGAGTGATGATCTTGCCCACAGTTTACACACTTTGGCCTACATCATTTCCATTGAGTGGCATGTTTGTCAGAACCACAATAAGCACATATAGGTTCATTTCGAAAGTTTTCCTTCGTGTGCCCATATTTACTACA
>NC_089745.1:25505960-25615960 GCF_040412425.1 Macrobrachium rosenbergii | reverse complement strand
AAAAGTCATGAAAAATTTACAGTGAGAGTTAAGTTATATGACCGTTTACTTTTCAAAAGACTAAATTATTTACATTGCTTTCATAACAATATTTCATCAATTTTGACTATGCATGGCATTTAGCTAGGTATTATGCAAAATTTCTATCTTGTACATCCTTTTGCACTTCTAATTATTGTTTGTCAAGTTGTTGAAATGTAAACTTTATTTTCTAAATACCTCATCATTATATAGCTTTTACTTTCACACCAGTGGGAGTTCAGATTGCAAAAGAAAAACGAGAACACTTGATTTTCTATGAATATCTGTTTTCTATCCACCTACTTCCCCTATCCCCCACCAGGGGACCAATAGGTACACACTCGTACCTGGTCAGTCTACTTTTGTCTACAGGCAGTCCCCGGTTATTGGTGGGGGTTCTGTTCTGACAGCGTGACGATAACTGAAAATTGGCGATTTTCGGTTATCGGCGCCGATAAGCGGAAATCATGATTTGCGTCACTAGACAAGCACCGTAAAACCCAATCGACAATAACCAGGGACTTCCTGTACTTTGAATATGGGGATGGGGACTTCCTGTACTTTGAATATGGGGATGTAGAGAGGCAAACTATGTAATGGAGAGGTATTTAAAAAATATTAAATTATTTATATCTTTTAAATGAACCTTACCTCTCCATTCTATATCCATTTCCAACATTTGAAAAAGGAGGTGGGCAAATTGGAAATCAGCTAACCCTTTATGAACAAAACAAGTGCAGTACTTGTTTACCCAGTGAATTCAATCCATTGGTTATTACTAATGCTTTAGGATTGTCACTCAGGTACAAGAACCTCATCATAAAGATATCTGAGGTCTCTTTGAAGGGTGCCCTGTTCAGCACTAACAGGTACCTACATAAAGAAGTTACAAGTTACACTTCCTACACTCACATTTAAGTACCTCCAAGCTTCCCGAAAACCATGAATGGGTCTAAAAAGCAGTAGGCAGCAAAAAGCTACAGATCAATTCAGGACAATATTTCCTGACAAACCAGAGGAGCTAAGATTCTGCAATGATTGCATTGCATGACGGCACAATGAAGATAAATCAGAGCAATTACAGAAAAACCATGACACTGAGTGACTTCAGTAACTTATCCTAGGATAAGTTCTATTCAGATTTAAAAGCTGTAGCCACTGCTCCCATGTCAAGTGGCTTTACCTTCCATTAAGGATACAAATTAGCATGAGAATGCTTACTCAAAGCCCTAATTAAAAAGGACATTACATTCCTACTTATCGAAAGCTCTGGCTTCCAAACACTACAAACATATTCTTTACATAAGCTTTAATATCTTTAGTGTAATTTACAAATAATCTAAAAGTCCTTACTGGGCCCACAAAGGGTCAAGCTCCTCCGGCTTTAGTGATTCCAAGCTGGGTAGGTAGGAGCCTAGCCCTAAAACTGCCCAAACTCAGGCTGAGAAAAAAATTAATTGCTTTGTCTTAACAAGCCCACTTAAACTGACAAAGCTTGTATGTTAGTTCCCTCACTCTCTTAACTGTAGCTACGGCTACTGTTAAGAGTTAACATAGAAAACTCTTTAAAAGGAGATTCCTCCAAAAGTTCAAAGGGCAGCAACATCACGAACTTAAATGCATACAGATTTCAAGGTAAAGTGAGTACCAGAAACCTTGGAAACTCCACCTTAACACCTCGAAAGAAATCTACATGTCTTTGTCCTTGGACAACCCTAAGAGCCAAAGCCAACATGGCCCTCTAACCTTTAAGGCTGCTACTCAGGATTTCTTCTCATGCTTTGGAAAAGACAGAACCCTTATGTTGTTTATAGAGGTGCCGGTGCTGGAAAACTTCTTAATGTGGCACCAGGACCTATACCCTGACCACTGGTGTTGGCAGAATCAGTTAGTACAATCTCTCTTGACTGATAACAGCCTTCCTGCTAGATCTAGCATTGAGCTCACAAGAGCCCTGAATATTTTCACATGGTTATCTGCAGCCTGCAGGATTATGATGGAACCTGTCCTCATGACTGCCTCACGAGATTCTTCCTGCTAAGTAGTAACGGTAGATCTATACACCACTAAATGAAACCGGAAACCCAACCTTCCTTAGCCACTTGGGGTGATCAAAGCCAAGAGACAACTTACAGGCACTAATTCGCTGATGACTTCCTGAATCATAGTGAAAGGATGAAAGGCATAACAGTCCAGACCTGACCAGGCAACAGCCTAGTGTCCACCACCCAAGCTAGAGGGTCTTGCACTAGTGAACAATAAACAGGCAAATAAGATTCCAACTGGTCTCAAACAGGTGAATAAAAGGGGTTGATTGATTGATTGATTCATGGTTACTAAAACTGGCATCATAACATCTAGGTTATTGATGCCGTAATATTAAATGGGAAACTAATAGAAAAAAAATTTAAAAGAAGTTTCACATAAATATATAAAAATTTACACACAACTATATTTGTAACTACATAAGCAATCCTTCAATTATCCAGATTGCCATCATCTGGAACTCAACATTATCTTACACACCCGGACCAGGAACCAAGGCCCTAAGGATATATGATAGTACAGTATATATAAAATTCAAAAAATTTGAAAAAAACACTCTCTGATAGGGTTGTTTTGGAAGGTGAGTGGAGCTGAAGAGCAAGTTTCCCTGGCTGGGAAGGGGTGGAGGTGCAGTGTTTGATGGTTGAAGAGGGCTAGATAGACATCTGACTTCTAAAGCTTTCATGTTGTTATGCTTATGATTGTTTTATCCATATTTTGTGCTATTCTCATTTATATTTTTACTGTATTTTCTAATTGTTTTACAGCCCAAAAGATAAATGCAATCGTGTGTGTAGGGTGCATAGTACATATGCAGACACTCATTTGCTGGCGTTGGTGAACTTACTAGAGCTTGTAATGTTTCGTGTTGTTACACACGATTTTTCATTTATATATTATGCTTTTCTCATTTATATTTTTACTGTACTTTCTCATTTGTTTATTTTTACAACCCAAAAGATAAGCGCATTTGTGTGCACAGGGCACATAATTATGCACACACCCATTCACTGGCATCAAACTTGCTAGAGACTGTATTGTTTTGTGTTGTACCACTTATGATTTTCTCATTTATATTTTATGCTATTCTCATTTCTATTTTTGCTGAATTTTCTCAATTTTTATTTTTACAGGCCCAATGATAAACGCAATCATGTGCATAAGGTATGTACTTACACCTGCAATCGTTAAACTGGTATTGGTGAACTTAATAGAGCTTAGAGTTTATTTTGTTTTGTGTTTTTACCTGTATGATTTTTCCACATTTTATTCAATGGATATGTAAACGACTGTACTGTAACTGTAATGAAATACTGTACTTCAAGCACAAACAAAAACAAGAAGGAATATGGTACAGAGAGAGAGAAAGTAGGTGAAGGCAAAGACGACTATAATTTGATTCCCTTCTTCAACTTCTACCACAAGTCTATCACTATCCTGAGACCCTTGCACCATTCCCGTGAGGGAATGGGAAGGTGGGAATAAGTACACACACACTCTGGACTCCCTCTCTTTCTCTCCCAGTCGAGCCATGAGTTCTGTATGAACCTGAGCAACTTTGCATGCCCGAAGACGAATCAGAATGAGCAACTGAAAACATACATAGCAATACCACAGGTATTTATAGCGAGAGAACCTGTAATTCCCAAGTCCTCTAGCTCTACATCTAAAAAATGTAAAACATTACAAATGTCAAATAATTTTCAGAATACAGATAGTCCCAACTTATCAGTGGCATTGGTTAATGGCGTTTCAGTTTTATGATGCTTGGCTAACGACCTCGTTAACCAGATTTTCGGCGCTGGTAAGCAGTTTATTGGCATTGGTAGGTGATTTATTGGCATCGGAAGGGAGTTTATTGGTGCTGATCAGTGCTTACAGCACCATAAACACCATTTATTACCATAATTACTGTGATGTTCCGGTTACTGACGATTTTTGGTCATCGGCACTCAGCCAGGAACGGAACCCGCGCCGTTAACCAAGAACTGACGGTAAAAACCTTCCAAAAAGACTAAGTAGTGTCGTAGAGTTGTAAGAGGAGGTGAGAAACTAGTTTAAGCTTGTTGTCTTGGCAACATAAAAACTAGTTTTACCACTCTCAGTCAAAATACTGAATACCAAACACACAAGGGTAAAATTAGGGGATGGATTTGCATTATATCACAAAAGAGTTACTCTCCAGATATAAGTAAAAAGAGCAACACATTAATATACAGCACATCATGAAAATACAACAAACAAATGACTCAGTCGAACGTTAGGCACAGAAGGAAGAGCAACAAGTCTCTCTCTCTCTCTCTTTCATGGCCAAAAGCAAAGCGGATGCATACCGACTGGGTGGGTGGGACTCCCACCAGTAGTTGGTGGCCCACTACATACTTAACCACCCTGTTTATTTAAAGTTAAATGGCTGGTCTCCAGCTGTGCTGAAGTATATTCCCATGTAAAGACCAATGGTTTGTATATTATGTAGGAACAAATTGATGATATGCGAGCTGGTGAAAGCAAGTGCTAAACTACAAACAACTCATCCGGAGAACGCATCAAATTCAAGCTGGAGAGATGGTTGAGAGAGGTGGAGAAGGGCACAGACCTCGGTCCCAAGACACCATGGTTCCCTGTCCGCAAAGACCAACAGACCCAGGCCAATCCAGAGGGTGGGCTACAGACAGACGCCAAGGGTTCAACACCTTCTCTCTTGCTGGGAAAACCAAAAAAAGTCGATCACAATGGGGGGGGGGATCTTGCCCTAATATATACGGTCAAATTTCTAACCATAATAGAAGAACATTTCTCAATTACCTATTATTTTTCTCCTGAACCACATAGGGAGCAAAAGAAGGCAGAGCAGAAGGAGTGAGAGGGAATTAACCTAGGCTGTCAGGTAGGCTAATGGAAGAGGAGGAGAAGCAACACTGGAAGACAAAAGGAAAAGACTGAGCAGGCTTATGGTCAGCCCTAATGAATTATTTATGTAATATATTGGCCTCTTGCATTTTCCGATACTTCACAAAATTTTCATCCTCTCATCATATCACTCTTATGATCTTCACATCAAGAAAACCTCACTCATTCCTAAACAGCTAGGTTAACACATAGCCTATGTTATACACAACTGGAACATTCAGTGTCCACAAACTCTTTCCTGTACAGCCTAATGCTTTCATCTCTGCTTGTTGTATGTGACATAATGGAAAAACAGAAAACAAGCACAATACTGTACAAGAGACATTCAGCCAGAATCATCAAAATTATTAATAACACTGAATCACACTGTCTGCATAAGGACATGGCATGAAGAATTCTGACAAGTACACAAACATTCCAGCACCACCTAGTGGGGAAACATGATTACAGGCACAGTCCTAGCAGGTTAGCCAAGTGTTATTTTATTTTGATTGGCGATTGCACCTAATGCTGCGAAGATATAAGTTAACTTTAACAGTAGGTAAGATTTATTCCAAATATACATAATACAATTAGGGTCATAAAACCATGGTAGGCTGTGGGTAAACACAGATAGGCTAACTATCTACTGAATTGTGTCATTTATGAAAGAGAGAAAATTAAGGGATTACATTTTTTTTCCAAGTGTATTTATGCAGTATATTTTGTTACAAATATGGGGAAAAATGGTAATAACAGCCTTTCCATAAAGCTTTCACTTTAAAGTGTGGTGAATGTTTTTTATCAGCATATTGAGAGTTTACAGTTATGTGGTATTGACAAGGTTATGTGAGGAAGGGTACGGAGTTGCTCTTGAACACTCCTAGATTTTTTTACTTGTCATTACCCGGGTTTTGCTATTATCTGACAGGCCCTTGGCACTATTAATCCACATAACTGAAGGATTACTGTATAAACATTTTTACATCTACCACTTGAGTCACTGCCACTTCCCACGGATGTAGCCAAAAGAGAAAAGGTTAACCAACCTTGTTACCAAGTTCAATGCCCGTTTCCAGCTCACATTGAAGGATACTCCTACGTTAAAAGACAATGGTTTGCCTTCCCATAGGAACAATGAAGGCTTCATAAGCAGGGTAAGCAAACTGAGAGTGAGCTGATCTCTCAACCAAATCAAGGTATATGTATAGTTTACCCACTCTCCATTAATATAATATCTGACACCAAAGTCACAGCTACTTCAAAGTCAATGTCTACTGACTGCTTAAAGGCAGCTGTTATGAGACACACAGAGTTAGAGTTTGTGAATAACCATAGTCAGTTTCAACACTAAATAGCAAAATGGAAGTGAACATTAATATTTAATACAGCACTAAACTAAATATAGAAATTGTTCTAAAATATATATACAACAATAAATTACTACTCCACTTTTCCAATGCTTCAAGCCTCATAGCCTTCAACTTGCGAATCCGGACAGACCCCGGAAACTGTTCATTAAGAGAGACTAGACAAGGTTCAGCCACATCGAGACGATAGCAATCTAACCCAGCTATGACAACCTGTTCTTCTACCATCCATCCTAGAAAAAACAAACGTAGATTTTTTATTAAGCAAGTATAAACTCCATTTAGAGAAAAAAATGGGCACTGAGACAGTATATGTCCATAGAGATTTAAAATGCTTGCATTTTCTAATTACACTGTGCCATAACAATTAAAGCTCCATTAAAGCTTTACCATTTTTTATTTTACTTTGTAGGAGACACACCTGTATCTTTACTTCAGTGTACCATTTTACCAAAAAATTACTCAAATTGAATTTTAAACAGGCACTAATTACCAACCACTAAGACACAGTCAATAGTTAAAGGCTTATCTGCTTTAAAGGCTCAAACTTGAATAAGAAAAAATTTTACATCAATGTTTGTAATGAAGTAACAAGATAAATAGACTTATATTAGCACTTACTTTCATCTCCCAATTTATGTTTGTAATGTTTAAGGCAATAGTCCCACATGTCCACAACTTCCTCACTGTGTCGAGTATTATCTTCTCTCCATGTTCGTAACTGATCACGAACCTCTGAGTGAAAAAGAAATCATACCATTGTACTTAAAAATGAATTTATATACGAAAAGGTACAAAATTTTTAAGAGTAAATTTAATTTTACCTAAGTATACAAACTAGAACCTTTTTAAAATAGTAAATTTTTAAAGCAATTTGTATTTTTCTTAATATACAAACCTGAAGGTCTTTACACAGGATTTAGTTTGCGAACGAGAGTTGGAACAGCCATTTAACTTTCAGACAATCTCGTTAAAAGCCCTGCCCACTTGTCAATCTACACTCCACGTACCAGATTGAGGGGTGGCTGAGGTAGGACGTAAATGTAAAGAACTGCAGGTTTGTATCTTAGTGAAAATTGCAAATTTTACAGTAATTTGTATTTTTCCTACCACACACACACACACACACACACATGAAGGTCTATACATAGGATTTGCTTGCGAAGGCAAGCTAAAACGGCCATTAACTTTCAAACAAGGTTGTTAGCTACTGATGGCAGGGGGGAAGCCTTGCCCTCTTTTTGGTCTGCACTCTACCTTGTCTTTTGGCCCAGGTACCAAAATGAGGGGTGGCTGAGGTGGGTCATAAATGTAAAGACCTTCAGGTTTGTATGTTAGGAAAAACTACACATTTAAAAGTAGTGTGTGTTTTCCTATCAAACAAACCTGAAGGTCTTTACATACGATATTGCTTGTGAACGTGAGCTGGAACAGCTGTTAACTTTCAAACAAGGTTGTTAGTAGCCCCCCAGGGGGGAAGCCCTGCCCATTCGTTGGTCTGCACTCCACTTTGACTTTCGGTCTAGGTATCAGAATGAGGGGTGGCTGAGGTGGGCCATAAATGGAAAGACCTCCCGGTTTGTATGTTAGGAAAAATAAAAATTACTTTAAAAATTTGTAGTTTGTTCCTACACAAAACTGACAAATTTTAAAAGCAATCTGTATTTTTCCTAACTATGTAAACCTGAGGTCTTTACATGAGGAATTTGCTTTAGCGTAGCTGGAAAACGGCCGTTTAACTTTTAAAAAAGGTGGTTAGGTAGTTAACCCTTAAACGCTGACTGGATGTATCGTAAGTCGACTAAAATTGTCTGTCGGGTGACGAGTTGGGCGTACACTCGCACGTCGACTACAAAAATTTCAACCTTTGGTCAACTTTGACTCGACCGAAATGGTAAAAACGCAATTGTAAGCTAAAACTCTTACATTCTAGTAATATTCAATCATTTACCTTCATTTTGCAACAAATTGGAAGTCTCTAGCACAATATTTCGATTTATGGTGAATTTTTGAAAAAAACTTTTCCTTACATCCGCTCGGTAACTCGGCTGATAATTTCAGAAATCCTTTCGTCATTTTGTCGTAAGTTTTGCTCCATTTTATATTAGCTGTTACATAAAGTTTTATATATGAAAATGTGTGCAATTTCATGTAAAATACAACAAAAAAGAACCCATGGTTGTAGCTTTTATCAGTTTGGAAATATTTTCATATAAATCACGATAAGTGCCAAAATTACAACCTTCGGTCAACTTTGACTCGACCGAAATGGTCGAAAAACGCAATTGTTTAAGCTAAAAAAACTTTTTCTTACATTCTAGTAATATTCAATCATGTACCTTCATTTTGCAACAAATTGGAAAATGTGCAGTCTCATAGCACAATATTTCGATTTATGATGAATTTTTTGAAAAATTTTTTTATAAATCACGATAAGTGCCACAATTTCCACCTTCGGTCAACTTTAACTCGACCAAATGGTTGAAAACGCAATTGGCTAAAAACATCTCAGAAATTCAATCATTTACCTTCATTTTGCTTTGCACAATCGATTTATGGTTTTTTGCAAAAAAAAAAAACGTTTTATATTAGAAATTCTTTACATAAAGTTTTATATTTTATATACGAAAATGTGTGCAATTTCATTTAGAATACAACAAAAAATAACCCATGGTTGTAGCTTTTATCAGTTTTGAAATATTTTCATATAAATCACGATAAATAGAAAAATTCTACCTTCGCCAAAATTTCCACCTTGGTTGAAAATGCAATTTAAAAACACTTACAGTCTAGTAATATTCAAATTACCTTCATTTTGCAACAAACGGGAAGTCTCTAACAATATTTTGATTTATGCTTTTAAAAAAACTCTTTTTACGTCCGGCAAGGTGTTACATTCTATCACTTTGTAATATTTTCTCATTTACCTTTTACAATTTGTTGCAACAAAATTGGAAGTGTACAATACAAAGAAAAAATAACTAGCTTTAATATTTCGATTTATACAATTATATATGAAAAAAAAATATTTATATATGATATTTTTTTTTCCATTTCTGATGGTTGCATACTAAACTTCAGGCAATGACAAAAAGGAGCTAAAAATGAACTCTTAACCTTAAAATCTCAGAAAACTTTTTTCCGCTTTCGTCCAACGCCGCCAGCATGTCGTAATGTTTGCAAATACAGGCTCAAAAATTTATATTAGTCTTGGTGGGAGTCCTGCCACCAGGATGGTAAAGTTTTATAGGTATCAGAATGATGGTGGGTAGCGCAACTTCATTTGTACAATACAACAAAAAAAATAACTCATGGTTGTAGCTTTTATCAGTTTTGAAATATTTTCTGATATAAATCATGATAAATTGCTAGAAAAATTCTACCTTTGATCCAAATAAAAGATAATCGAAAAAATGGTCAGTTGCAAAAACTGCAATCAGTGCAGCAGGTGACAGGAAAAAGAAAAGGAGGGAAAAAGAAAAGGAGGAGGCCAGTCACTCACATGCGCTCTCTCCCACAGCTGAACACCTTAGGCAAGATGCTATCTGTCCAACTAGGGTAGCCAGGTAAGCTATTAAACTTGCTGAGCAGCCACCACAGGACCCAAGGAAATAGTGTCCAAGGACTTGTGGGTAGCATCCTGAAGGTAGAAGGTGAAGGTGGTCTGGCAAGACCACACCCCCACCTCCAGTACCTGAGGAACCAACAGATTCTTTCTGAATGCGAGGGATGGAACAATGCCCTGACCTCATGAGCTCTTGCCCAGAACGCACTGTTGTCCTCCTCACCAGACTCAGAGTGCACCCATTTGATTACCTCACGAAACCAGAAAGGGATAGTGTTCTTGAACACCTATTTCTTGGTCAACACTCAGCCCGGAGATGTTCTCTTAAGTACCACAGTACCCTAACAAGACAGAGAAGTATCTTTTCCGGACCATTGTCAACACAGTCCTCTAGGGAGGGGATCGAGAAAGACTCGGATTCCGAGTCTTCGCTACGAAATCTGGGACAAAATCAAGCATGACGAATCAACATCCCCTTGAGTACTTAACATCGAAGGAAAGTCCATGAAGTTCATTTCCATTGTGAAGCGAGTCTGGCAAACAAATTGGTTCAAGGGAGAGAGGTCTATGACCTATCTCCAAAGGAAGGAGGGGGGAAGGCGGCAGAAGACGATGAAGACAATGATGAAACCTAACGGTGCCTTTTCTTCGACTTCTTGCCATCCACCTTTTCATCAAGGAGTGCAGGAGAGCATCCCCCCAACTGGAAGATGGCGGCGGGAATGCAGACAACAGGCATAGAGATCGAAGGAACCACTGACATAGCAGTGGTTCTCGAACCAATCGACATGGTTAATGTATTGGTAGTCACAGTGACCGAAGCAGCAGTCACCATAGGGGCTTGAGAGGCCCTCATGAAGCTGAGCAAACCCTGCACTGAAGGCACACCCAAGAGACCCAACGAGTGCCAAGTCTCTCGAAGCTCCTTGGTCTCTCCAACACCTGCAAAGTCGTGTCAGTAGGGGAAGCCTCTCTTCGCTCTGAAAGAGTCCTCCCCCTCTGAACGAACAAAAACCACTGAACTGGTCCCCTGCCCCCACACAATGACTTCCATCTGATGAAACAAGCGAAGACGAAGAGGGGGAGATCACCCTGAAGGAGCGACAGCCACGAGTGGGAGTTTCGCGAGAGGTAGGAATGAATAAGAAGGATTGGCAACCACAGGAGTCATCAGGGGCATGTTACCACCAGACAAAGCCTTGGAAGCCTTTTTCTTGTACTTCCTCCTCTGTGAAAATCTCACCCACTGCACAAGACCAGTCACGAAACTTGTCACAAGTACTATCACGGTTACAGTCATGACCTCTGCAACTTGTGCAAAGGACATGAGGGTCCACATCATAGGACGAGCATTAATGATTACAAGGCTTAGAGGCGGTACCATGATACACACGCTTGGTACCAGCTCGTCAGGCTTATCACTTGATTAGTGAGTTTGCATAAATTATCACAAACACACAAATACACACAAAATATATACAGTATACCAAAGAAAAATCATAGTTTTTAAAGTAAACTGTATTTTTCCTAACTATACAAACCTGGGGACCTTTACATTAGGAATTACTTACAGCAAAACTGGAAATTAATTGAACTTTCAAACAAGGTGGTTAGGCAGTTAACTGCCGTCCAGCAGGAGGGAGTCCTGCCTGCCCAAATGTAAACATTCCAATGTGCCTTTTGGTCCCAGGTGTTAGACTGAGGGGTGGCACGAGGTGGTATAAAATGCAGTGTAAAGGACCTCAGGTTTGTATAGTTAGGAAAAATACAATTTACTTTAAAAACCTGTGATCTGTTCCCACATGATATACAAACCATCGGTCCTTTACATTAGGAAGACTCACTGGTTGGAGGGAGGAATCTGGGTGAGTCTCTGAACTAACTGGAGTTCGCCACACCTGAGATTCTCTTCCTGGTCCATAGAGCAAGGAAGGGAAACTTACCTCTGACGAATTGATCGGGGTGTGGTAATGCACGATCAATTGTCAGACTTCTGGGCCTTTTTGCATGATGGAGGTAAACATAATCCCAAACAAAAAAATGGTGAGGAAGAACCTTAAAAGTTGGTCAAGATCTGCTTCCTCCTCTTGCTAGAGGAAGCGGCTTTGCTTCTATAATCCTGGAAGGAAAAATAGAATGGAACCTCGAAGTATAGGCTTACCTGCATCGACCGCCAGATCCAGCATGTAACGGTTTGTCCACTCTCTACCCAAAGGAAGAGACAAAGGATGAGAAGGAAGGAGAAGGAAGGCCAGTCACTCCCGCACTCATTCTCGCATCCACAACTGAACAGGTCCCAAGGAAAAAGTGTCCAAGGACTTGTGGGCAATGTCCCGAAGGTTGAAAGAGGTGAAAGTGGTCTGTCGAGACCACTTCCCCACTTTTAATACCTGAGGAACCGACAGGTTCTTCCGGAAGGCGTGGGTCGGACCAATGTCCCTGACTTTGTGAGCTCTTGCGCAGGAGGCACTGGTGTCGTCTTCGCCAGCAGCAGAGTATGCTCTCCTGATCGTCTCATGAAGCATAAAGAAATCGTGTTCTTGGACATGCCAATGCTAACAAAAAGTCATCGACACTCAGGCTGGAGATGACGAGTCCTCTTCAGATAGCACCACAGCACTCTAACAGGACAAAGTAGCATCTCGTCTGGGTCATTATCTACAAAGTCTTCCAGGGAAGTGATCGTGAAGGACTCAAACCTAGCGTCAGGGACCGATGAGTTCCCAGTCTTTGCCACGAAATCCGTGATGAAATCGAGTGTAAAGTAACCGATCCCCATCCCCTCAAGTGTTTAATGTTGAAGGAAAGTCCATGACAGAGCAAGGAGGAAGACGGTCTTGAGATCAGATCCCTATCTGACGACTCTCGTAAAGGCTCATACGGCGCACGAGTCAGGCTCCTCAGAACGTGTCACATCACATGCAGGGGGCCTGAGGTTCCTGGGTGGGCAAGACCTTTCAAAGTTTCTCATAAGTTGCAAAATCTCGAAGGAGGAGGAGATGTCTACTCCTTTCAGCCGCAAGACTAGACTGAGTGCCGCCCTATGGCTTTTACAACTGAAATGGAGAGAAGCTTCTCTTGGTGAAGAAAGATGAGGAAGTCGACGACCTGCTGAATAGAAGCTTCAACTGGAGAGAGACCCTGTCTACAACACCAACCACAGAACACGGCCCACCTTCCCTGGTATACTGTAGAGGACTCCAGCCATCAGCCATCTCTGTTGCTGTGCAGCACGAAAAGTCTCTCGCTCGCAAGAGATGCTGGATAACCACCAGCGGTGAAGACACGGGGGCTGGACTGCCTGTTGGTATCGCTCTACGTGGGGTTAACACACCAGGTTGGGCCAGGGAGGAATCTCTCTCGGTGCCTCGGAGAGCAGAGCTGGCAGGTCGGGAAACCAAATGGCTGGGAGCCACCAGAATCATCCTGAGATTTAAGGTGACCAACACTTGGTTGATCACCCTGCAAATCAGACAAAATGGGTGGAAGGCGCAGACGTCATGGTTGTCCTGCAGGTGTTGAAAGGCATTCTCCACAGCAGCCCATGGGACCGCCACTACTGAACAGAAGACCTGAAGTTTCCTGTTGGGTGGTGAACAGATTTATGACTGGATACCCCAAAAGATCAAAAAACCTCTCCATGATGTCAGAGTGAAGGGACCACTCTGTCCCTATACTTGAGTCTGGTGGCTGAGCTTGTCTGCCACTACATTCCTCTTGCCTGGAATGCATCTGGTTGACAACTCTACCAAGTGAGCCACTGCCCACTCATGCACCTGCATAGTCAACTGGTGGAGCAGACAGATACAAGACCCCTGCTTGTTGACATATGCCACTACCGTGGTGTTGTCGCTCATCAAAACCACAGAGCGTCCCATCACTCGATCCTAAAACTCTTGGAGGGCCAGGAGGCTGCCTTGAGTTCCAGGAAGTTGATGTGAAGGAGCTTTTCATCTCAGTTTCACACTCCCAAAGTCAGCCACTCCTCCAGGTGTGCACCCATCCCTCGGTCAATGCATCTGTCAACAGAAGCATGTCCGGAGGGGGCGTATGCCTGCCCCTATTAAGAGGTTCTTGTCGTCCAACCACCAGTCTAGATCCTCTCTCACTTCCCCCGAGAGAGGAATGAGAAAGGATTGAGGGTCTCAAGACTGGGACCAGTACTCCTTCAGTCTCCACTGAAGGGAACGAAGGTGAAGATGCCCATGAGGGACCAGCTTCTCCAATGATGACAGGTGACCAATGATGACTTGCCATTGTTGAGTTCACTGCTCCCGTTGAGACAAGAACAGCTGTGCTACCTTCCTGAACCTGCTGATACGAGAGTCCAAGGGAAAGACCCCTGCTGCTACTGTATCTATCAGCATGCCCAGGTACTTTATCCTCTGCTTAGGGGTGAGATCGAACTTCTCGAGATTTACCACAATCCCTAGATTGTGGCAAAACTCGAGGAGTCGATCCCTGTCCTGAAGCAACTGCGAGTGGGAGCTCACCAGGAGAAGCCAATTGTCGAGATACCTCAACAGACGTATCCCGTGCAAATAGGCCCGAGTTGACAACAGGGTGAACACTCGTGTGAACACCTGAGGAGAGGTTGAGAGCCAGAAACAGAGTGCCCTGAACTGAAACACCGTCTCCCCAAGGATAAAGCAAAGGTACTTGCGGGAGGACAAAAGGGTGGGCATTTGAAAATACGCATCCTTCAAGTCCACCGTAAGCATGAAGTTGTTCTTCCTGATGGAGGTGAGCACAGAGCGCACCATCTCCATTGTGAACAGTCTGGCACACAAATCGCTCCACGGGAGAGAGGCCTATGATATGTCTCCAACCCCCTGAAGCTTTCTCTATGAGAAAGACGCGGCTGTAAAAGGCTGGGGGACCAATCCGGCACGACTTCCGCAGCACCCTTGGTCAGCATGGCTTGAACTTCTTGCCTGAGTGTGAGTTCCTTCAGAGAACCAGGAACGTAAGTAAGGAGACGGAACGGAGAGTTGGTGAGGGATGGCCGAGACTCGAAGGGGAGTAGATATCCCTCCAGCAGGACATCCACTACTTAGGTCTCGGCTCCGTATCACTGCCATGTTGCCCAAAGGCTCGACAGGCACCCCCAACCAATGGCAGCAGCTGGAGGAGAACGCCACCCCTAGTGTTTCCCCTTCTTCTTCTTCTTCCCCTTGCCCTCCTTTTCCAGACTGGAAAGCGGGCTGAAAGGGGTGCAATTGTGCGCCCTTTCTGGCAGAAGAGGCTGGGTATTCCCGCAGGCACCCTTCTAAGCCTGGGTCTTCTTAGGGGCCGAGGAAGTGCTAGCCTGACCCAAAGGTCGGCTACAGTGGCACGCAAAGACCTGGAGGTCTTGGCCACTGCCTGATGGACAAGGCAGTCGCTGTCTTCAGCCCAACGCTTGTCCACCACAGCATCTACCAACTATCTGGGGAAGAGAGAGGCAGAACCCAGGAATGGTCCATTCCTTAGGGTCGTTGCTGACTCGGGACCAACAGACCTGGCGATCCGAAACAGGAAGGCATCCCTTCTCTTCTGCACCACGTTTACCCAGGTCTGCTGGGTGAGGTAGGCCATGGCTCTACCTCCAGACTGGCATTCTCCCAAAGGCGGAGTCCTCCCAGGAACAATAGCACCTAAGGAGGCAGCCACCTTGGACACTGTGAACAACCACAGATCCAGCCAGGAGACTGCCTGGAGAGCGTTCATGGCAGTAGATTTTAGGCTCGCTGCTTCTTGCTGTGAAAGGGAGACCCCTTTCTGGCAAAAGAAGGCAGGGTATTCCCACAGGCACCTTTCAAAGCCTGGGTCTTCTTAGGGGCCAAGAAAGTGCTAGCCTGACCCAAAGGTCAGCCACAGTGGCACGCAAAGACCTGGAGGTCTTGGCCACTGCCTGATGGACAAGGCGGTCGCTGTCTTCAGCCCAACGCTTGTCCACCGCAGCATCTACCAACTGTCTAGGGAAGAGAGAGGCAGAACCCAGGAATGGTCCATTCCTTAGGGTCGTTGCTGACTCGGGACCAACAGACCTGGCGATCCGAGACAGGACAGCATCCCTTCTCTTCTGCACCATGTTTGCTCATAGGTCTGCCGTCTGGTGGGTGAGGTAGGCCATGGCTCTACCTCCAGACTGGCATTCTCCCAAAGACGTAGTCCTCCCCAGGAACAATAGCACCTGAGGAGGCAGCCACATTGGACACTGTGAACAACCACAGATCCAGCCAGCAGACTGCCTGGAGGGCCTTCCTGGCAGTAGCCTTCAGGCACAGTGGAGGTCACCATCATCGACGGTACAGCCTGGGATGGCAAGGCCACAGCAAAACCTGGAGGCAAGGGCAACATGTGCTGGGATGCTGGGACAGTAGTCACTTGAGTACCGAAGTGAGACAAGATGGGAACAGGCATCTTAGTGAATGCTGCCAAGGTCACCGTAAATGTCCTAGTAGTAGCAGCAGTGTGGGTCACCACTGGAGTGCTTGCCAGTTGGGACAGGAGACCCTGCTGGGATGGAGTCCCAGCACGACCCAGGGAGAGCCAGGCTGCCTTCAAAGCACTCACCTGCATACTGAGGAGAGACTCAACTGCCATACTGTAAGAAGAAAACGTCGAGTTAGTGGAGGGAGACTCTACTTGCTCCGAGGGAAAATCCCCCCCCCCCACACAGTGAGGAGAGGCCCCGAGAGGAGGTCATCCTGATCATCAACAATGCTTGGCACAAGTGGAATCACAAAAGCACACATGCCCCCTGCAGGAGGAACAGAGGGCGTGAGGATCAACATCAATATAAGAGTAGAAGCTCCCACATTTCTTGCCACCAACCCCAGGACACGTGCCAAGGGAAGGCGGGCTTGTCCTGATTCGTGGGTTTGTATCTTACAAATCACAAACACATATATTCAGCAAAAAAACAAAGAATGGAAGATCCCACCGCAAAAAACAGCTCAACGACAGTCAGGGTAGAGTGGGTAGAAACATATCTGCACTGCACAATGGCTGAAAGCAAACTGGAATGTTTACATCCAGGAAGGTGGGACTCCCGCCTACCGGACAGTAGTTAACTACCTAACCACCTAGTTTGAAAGTTCAATGGCCGTTTCCAGCTTCACTGTAAGTAACTCCTAATGTAAAGGAGAAACAATCCCACAGAGAACATAGCTAAAACCAAGCAAAACGGAAGGCAGGGCAGAGGGTACAAAAGAGTTCCGCATCGCACAACAGCCGAAAGCAAAGTGAATGCTTATTGTCCAGGTGGGTGGGACTCCCACTAGTCAGACGGTAGTTAACTACCTAACCACCTTGTTCAAAAGTTAAAGAGCTGTTTTCCAGCTGCGCTGAAGCAAATTCCTCATGTAATGACCAATGGTTTATATATTGTGTAGGAATAATGACAATAAATGAGGATCAACCTCAAAAAAGAGAAACCGAATACACAGTCTGTCCTTCCCTGGACAGTACATAACCCAGTGATTTCCCCTTCAAAAGGCTAAAGTGACTGAGGGTTTTCTATACAATTACATCGCAAATAGGAATCACATAAAAATATATCAACATAAGTCAAAACAAAAAAGACAGCAAACAGCAGTTGGACAGAGAAGTGCAGAGACATCTTAAGATGACGGTGGCCAAAAGCAAAGCAGAGTGCAGACCAATGAGTGGGCAGGGCTTCCCCCCTACTGTCGATGGCTAACAACTTTGTTTGAAAATTAACAGCCGTTCCAGCTAGCGTTTGCAAGCAAAATCCTATGTAAAGAGCGAAGGTTTGTATTTGTGTAGTAACAAACACCCCTTTACTCTTTACACAGGAGACTTACCCATTGGTGGGAGGGATTTGGGTACTCTCTGAACTGACTGGTAGGTTTGCCCAACCTGGGGTGCTATCTTCCTGGTCTGTTAGGAGCTGAGGAATGAGTCCCGCACCTCTAGTGTACTGTGCATACGATATATAGCAAATGCTAGACTTTTGGGCCATTAAGTAAAGGGTTTGTACTCCATTACCTAATCAGGCTGTAAGAACCCAATGTCAGTGTTGGAGATAATAAAACGGGTAAATACAATCAAGCTTACTTTATTGTCTATCTTCCTCTTCCCTTGCCAAAGAGGAGGGGAACCTGCATCCCTTCATTGCCAAAGAAAAGACTGGTGCTCAGTCAGATAGCTACCCTGCACCCACGTCAGTCCAGCTTGTATACTGAATGGCACTCTGACTCTCCATTACTAAAGAAGGAAGTAAAAAGGGAGGGAGGAAAACCAGTCACTCCTAACCTGTCTCCTGCCAAACAGATACAGTACCTAGATGAGGCGCTACTTGTTCCAAAGGGAGCTGGGTTTGCTAATCGACCCATAGAGCAGCCACCACTAGTCCATGGAAAAGTGTGTCCAAGGTTAGTGAGCAACATTCCAGGTAAAACATGTTCACCTCATGAGGACCTTCCCTACCAAGAGGGGAAAGTAACCACAAGAGGTAGTGGGACAGGAATGGAGGAGGGGGAGTGGATGGAAGCAGGATTTTATAAGGTCACTGTGGCATATTTCCCCCCAGATGAGACTGGCATAGAAACCTTATCCTTCCTCCCCCTCCTATCACACTTTTCCCACTGACAGGAGACCAGCCAGAGCACTCCTTGCAGGGTGAAAAACAGGTGCATATCTTCCCCAGCAGAACAAATGGAACCTGTGAGGGACAATGGCTATGGAGAAGATTAAATGGCCAGACACCAACACCCCACACAACAGTGTTAATCATGTTTTTTCTCCACAACACAAAGAAAAAAAAATACAATACACAGGTGAAAAAAAAGAGCCATAAAAATATTTAAGTACTGAAAGGCAAAACAGGTAAGAGAGCGACTGCACTGAGACATCCACTCTTCACAGCGGCCAAAGAAAAATGGCTTGTTGATAGTCAGCAAGTGATGGGCATACCAACACTCACACCCCACAACTACCAATCAATGGCCTCGTTACGAAGTTCAATGGCTGCTCCCAGCTTGCCCTAGAAGATACTCCTATATAAAGGGCTATGGTTTGTATTTCAACATGATTATAATTCAGAAAACCTTTTGTAATACTGTATCATCTCCAATGCATAGCCCTAAGAAATTATAAACGAGACTTTTCCAATTTTGCTTCACGTACCCAAGTCAACTGATATAATCTGTCATGATATACGTTACAGTAGGCTATACTGTACTCAGAAATTTTTATAATGAACAAAAAGATGACTGGCGGTCCTGGCCAGTGACTCTGAATAAAGTAAAATGAACAGTTTTGTGTTTTTAACATGATATCATCTTTGGGGATGATTTTGTGTTAGGCTGAGATGGAACCTACGGGGAACGCAGGTGTTCTAATGGTCCCGAGTAAGTTACTCTGGCACAACGTTGGGTCAGTGTGTTCTTGTTTGATAAGCAGCATACCAAGTGTAAGTGTGAGAAGAAACAGACCGTAAATTATTTTATACTGTTGCATTTCATTCTTATTCTCAGAAAAGGCAGTAAGCCTAGGCTATGTAGAAAATCTACTTCTGCGAGATGACGAAGCAAGTCTCAATCACGCAGATAGTAGGCTACTAGCACGTTTCGCTACATAGGCTATCTGATATAGGAGCTATAACAATAAACAGGCGATTGTTGCACTTCTGTCCCATTTTCTTCTCCAAACAAGAAGACGAGGAGCCTCCGTCGGTCTCCAAACGTCAAATCTCCATGGGTGCTATTACCTTGTCCAACCATTCATGAACTTGACACTAGGCTAGACTACCTACAGTTAAGGTCAATTACGCTAAGCTACAATACTAAGCCTAGGTGGGCTACGCCAGCTTAGATTCATCTTGAATACCTAGTTTGATTTCTTTGTCATTTATTCGAAATTACGCTAACATGTAGGATAGCCTGCTTTACCGTACAACAGTTCCCAAATGCCCGGCACATACGGGGGCAAAATATAAACCAAAACAAATAAATACACCATGCTGTGAGCCTTTACTTTCATAAACGGAACTACAAAGATATTTTCATTGAAAGACCGAAACTGAATGGTAATAAATAAATATATAAACCGTCATACCCTCCCAATCCAGGTCCAACGTCGCCATCTTGCTAATATTTGCCTTCTGCTGTTGAAACGGGAAAACATCTTTTTAAATACAGTTGTAACGAGGACGTAATTGTCACTTGCTTTATCACAAAAGGTAAAAAAATTGCAAAAATTTTTATACGTCATATTTATCTTCTTATTTTCTCAAATTACTTCACGTACGTGATCTTACTACAAATATTATACAAATCTTGTAAAAATGTTTACCCCTGAGAATCATATGAGCTAGTTTCCATGGCAACGTTTGTAAATACTCTTGACAGTGAGCAGCGATGACAGATAAAATAACATCGTTGATTAAATATGATACTCCAGTTTTGGTTACCACCAAAAAGAAGGAAGAGACTGATAAGGTAATTTCCAAGAACAAATACCGATGGTACTTGAATAAAATAATTATTTTTACTAAAACAGTTAACGTTTATCTTCCTCTACCTTGAGACCGCAGCTAGATTATCAGTACCGTCAAAGAAACTATCATTCGTATATACTAATAATAAGTAAGGACAATATGCTGAATTAGACTGTTACAATAAAGTAACTATTCTTAAATACAGGTACCCCGGTTGTCTATGAGAGATGGTATTCCGACTGATGCATCAGGTAAGATTTTTCAGTAGCTTTTAATAAAAAAAAAAAAAAAAACATAAAATGAAAATTACAAGTAACAGTTTATGGACATTAAAGCCTGAAATACACCTTAATGATACTTTCATGTCTGAATGAATGAACTGAGAAAATCGTGAATATTCATACACATGCCTACATTGTCTGTCTGTTTATCTGTTTTGCTGTTTACCATTCTTACTTATCTGTCCTTAGATCAACGCATCAGTGTCTTTTAAAGTTTAACGCATTATGCATAAAAAGAATTCATGAATAAGCTGTCACATTTGAAAATAAAAAAGAATCATCTTAATCAATTGTTCACCACTATTGTAAAAATGGTGTTTACAGAGCTTTGCCAAATAAGATGGCAGCAAAATCCTCAATTAATTTTTATTTTTAGGTTGTAATGTCACACACATATTTACAAATTGGAATCTAAGAATGTATTCAATAAATATAATGAGCTAATTTGAAAAGATATATTTATTTTGTTAGCCACTTGTAACATGGTCTCTGGTTCTTTAAGTGGAAATTGTTTTTCTATAGAAAAATATCTCCTCATCTTATTGATATTCTTTACAACTAAAGACTGAGCTTCATAATAATATTATTGGACCAGGTGTGTCCTGGTTAAAATTTTATGTGTATATATTTTGTTTATAAATTAAGCAAGTCATATGTTAAAGAGCTAGAACTTTTTCATACTATTTCTGTCTTGATATCCAGCTTGGTCTTTCTTGTCAGAACTAGTATATGTTTACATTGCATATTACTGTAAAAGTGCCTCTTAAGACCGAAAGTTAAGAAAATCTTAACCACGTTCATGTAAGAGATAAATTCTTTTTCAAGACGCGAGCAGCACCAGTGCACCAGGATTAAGTGGCGCCCTTCCGCCTGGTGGACCACTCGGCACTGCATCTTCCAGCAGAATTGTTCTGCCGCCTCTACACGAACTGCGCAAAATGGAAACCCAAGAAATACTAAACCTCATCTTACCGCCTAAGGAATGGGAGGAACAAGGTCTTTATACATTTTTTTTTTTTTTGGGGGGACAGCTTCTAATAGATGAAGTTTACTAGACAAAAAAATATTTTCATTAAATTTTCTTCAACAGAAATATCTATGTGACGTCTTTTAAAACTTAATTTAAGTTTTTTTTTTTTTATTCATAGGAATTATCGTGATAATTTTAGGTGAAATAGAATTTTAAGTGCAATCAGATTAACGGTCTCCTTAAAGTACAGTCTATGCACGAGTAAACCGCTTTTAAGTTAGAAGCCTTTAAACTATGTTTTAAAGATATGAATTAAAAATTTTCGCGCCTTTCAAAAATGTGGATTTTTAAAAGCACTTCAACCATCAACGTAGGTCAGCTGTGGGTGCAGTCTGTTTCAACAACGCCAGCTACCTCAGTGGATGTTCAGCAGCTCCAAGAGCATCTCGACCTTCGTTTGCAGGAGCAGATGGCTTTTGAAACGGGCATTTGTCCTGTGCGACGGGAGCTCTACACGCAATGCTTCGGTAATTATTAAGTTAGGGAACATTACACATATTAGGCCATTTCATTAATATGAAGGTATCCTTCGTTTGCATTCAGATTAGACAACTTAAAACTTACAGAAAATGTGACGACACCTGCTAAAAGCAAAATATCTGCATTAAGAATTTTACACACACACACACACACACACACACACACACACACACACACACACACACACATATATATATATATATATATATATATATATATATATATATATATATATATATATATATATATATATATATATATATATATATATATATATATATATATGTGTGTGTGTGTGTGTGTGTAAACAGTTATCTGATTAAAGCAATTTCATCTTAGTTCTAAGTCAAATGTTACTAAGCATAAACAGATAAATTACTATATAACCTCCGTTACATTAACTTTTAAAGGTTAAAAACAAAGGTAGCAACAACAGCATATCTCTGATTGCTTTCTCTCCATTTCTTTACAGACGAAATCATTCGTCAAGTGACCATCAACTGTGCTGAGCGAGGACTTTTGCTGTATCGGGTGAGAGATGATGTGAGAGAAACACTGGATGCATACCAGAGGTTATATACGTCAGCCTGTGCGTATGGGGTTAGGAAAGCTCTCATGGTAAGTGAAGTATTTTCAAGTTACAAAGAAAACTATGGGGTCTGTATTCCATTTTCAAGTGAGACCTTGAGTAACTTACAAGAGATATTGTAGTTTTCATGTTTAGGGGAAAATGTTTAAGTTTTGGCTGTCCATGAAAAAGGAAACATTCTATAATCCCCTTTACTCAGGCAACCCGATCTAGTTCCTCAAAATCTGTTCAAGAAGCTATTCGGTGTATGGTTTTCATACTTTCGAGAACAATTTTAGTTTTTTTCAGATTCCTGATCTTTAATTTTTTTCTCTTGAAGGCAGAAGAGTACAAAGTAAAAGTAGGTGCCCGATGCGACGGGCTACGGACTCAAGTTAAAGAATTAGAAGAGAGAGCAGCAAATCTTCGCCAGGAAATCGACCAACTACAAACAGAAGCTCAAGAGGCAAGACAAGCAGAGGCTGATAAGCATGAAGAAACTAAAACAATTCATCAAGCTAGAATAGAAGTGCTTAAGGTACGTCCCTAAGTCTGATCGTATAACTTCCTGCAAGGTGATATAATTAGTGAGATGCGAATTTCAGTTTTGTGGCAGAAGTAAAAAACTGTAGCTGCGTGTGACCATAGATTTTCGATAGGGTCCCTCGTGAAATGCTTTCTTACCTTGTCCATTTATTAGAGATCGCGCATCCTCTCTTAACCTGTAATGGTTGGGCCATGAGCCCCTCAGTTTGAGACAGTCTCAGAAAAAAAAAAAAAAAAAAAAAACTCATTAACTTCCTGTATTCCTCTCTCCCTATCAACTACAAAGATTAAAAAACTGCTTGGGGAGCGCGCAGGTCCCACAGTTCTCTTCTTACGTATCTCAGTTCATTCAAAAAGTCACAAAAATGGTACAGACGAGAGAGACAATTAAATTTAAACCTCATATCACAGTTTCAACATCAAAAATGGCAATAAACTACAAAAATAAAAGGTATAAACACAACAAGGCACTGGGGGTCGGCCTAAAGGCATGCGGGAAGGGGGAGAAGTGTGCATCACCAAATAAAAGGGGAAACTCAACATTTGTTTTACAACACAAATAGTCTACAGTTTTCAAGGATTACACTCTCTCTACAATTTTCATATAAGAAAATATTTAACAATTATTCAGTATGTGTTTCTTAAAACACCTCTTAAAGTTCTCAGTTGACAGGTGTGTATTTCATACTTTCCTGCTTTATTATAGATTATTTTCTGTGGTTCCGAGAGAAAAAAAACTCCTCCCCTTAATGTTTCCAGTTATGGTTTGTCTTCAGCACAACATAATCTAATGCAAAAACCTTCGTGTGTCTTTTTTTCACTGGCAGTTTAAGCACTGATATTCTGTAAGGTCAGGATAAACAGAAATCACAGCACTAATTTCTACTTTTCTGCGCATTACTTTTACAGAAGAAACTGGAAGGGATTATCAAGCAAGCGACTCAACCAAAGAAGTAGTTTGAATGTTATTGTGGTGAATAAAACTTTTATAATAATATTAATAAATAAATTTTATACATCTGTTTTTTTACTGATATCCTTTATTTAGTTTTACTGTTCGTAAATGAGAGGAAAATAGCATGAGTAAAAACTCAATTGAAGTTCCATCCCTCTTTATTGTTACGGCAAAGCCTGCAAAGCAGACACAGCAATATCAGCATTTCCTAACATAGAACAAGCTACCCGATCCCATTTATCGGTTACATTTCCTGTTCTTGTCATCAGCGTGATCTGAAACATGATTAAAACATGCCCTTGCTAATGAACTGGAGTAACTTAGTTATCAAGTTCACTGTTACCTTAAACAACGTATGCAACAGACGTAAATACACAACATCTTTATGAAAACTGAAATTTCCCATACGACAGCATACGATTGTGAAATTGACCATAGACTCCTAAGTCGTTAGCTGATGATGGTTGGTAAGCAGTGTATGTTACCTCATCAGCGGCGTAAGGTAATATGTTAGTAGTGTTTTAAGGCAAAAGAACAATTCTAGCTCCGCAATGGTTGCAAAATAATCAACAAAGAAATCTTAGAGAATAGCGAAAGTAAAGCTTCGTGCTGGTCAACCTGACGTTTCAAGAGGTATGACGCATCCCAAGCACGTGAAGGAACTGTGGACTGTACGCTTATGTTGTTACTTGGTTAAAAACCGTTAAAAGCATTACGTAATAACAACACCAGGCTCTCTTTGTGGTTTATAAATTATTATGAGGAGATATCTCTCAACCCAATTCAGTACTAATTAATAAGGATAACACACTAATACTATTAATGAATAGTACCACATTTAAGTACTTCTACTTACTGAGCAGTCGCCAATGAACTATACAGGGCCTCTGAACAACATCTCATTATATTAGTACTAGGTTTTAACATTAGGGTAAGCACAATACGAGCTATGCCAGTACATACATACACACACACACACACACACACATATATATATATATATATATATATATATATATATATATATATATATATATATATATATATATATATATATATATATATATATATATTGAGGAGCTGGGGTTTGGTAACATGTATTCGCTACCGGGGTCCAAGCGATGTCAGGCAGGGCAGCCGATCGATACCGCCAAATCAAAGTCCTTCAAAGAAGGCATCGTGCTTACCCCATATAATAATGGGAAAAATGCACGTTAAAGGAAAGAAAGATATATTGAAGCTCCAGAAGAAATTGGTCAACGCAGTGGAGCCGGTACACCGTGTGAGGCAAATAAGAAACCAGCCAAGTTTGCCACAACAACTGGGGGCGGGGGAGGGAAGTCAGGATGGATTAAGAAATTAAATTATAAAATACCCAGAATGAAGAATATGGTAAAGAAAATGGCACTTTCCTGTTAATCCACCAAGGAACATTTGCTTTCGTATCAGCCTGTCCTACACACTTTCGAAAAAACGGGAAAGTGAACAAAAAAGAGAAAAAATGCCTGTTTGTACCCTCAAGCAAGGGAACTCGAACCCAAAACCATGGAAGGCCATGGTACAATGGCTAGGGCACAGCCCGAGATTTGATAACAAGATTTGCATTCAGAGAAATCTTCTCTTAAAAGGGTCCCTTCCACTCACTGGTTTGATTTCGGAGTGTCCTTCTCCCAGAAGCGGTGCTTCCAGAGGTTAAAGAGTCTCTTCTACTCTACGTCGTGTAGGCCGGGAAGTCGCACCCAGAAGAATGTTGCTAAGGAAAAATCACATTAACCCTCGAAACAATATATATATATATATATATATATATATATATATATATATATATATATATATATATATATATATATATATATATATTTAAAAGGCAATGCCACGAAGGAAAGATACCCTCATGGCATTGTCATTATTTATATATTCATCACATTCCATATTTTCGTGATTCAGTTACAGTACACACACACACACACACACACACACACACACACACACACACACACATATATATATATATATATATATATATATATATATATATATATATATATATATATATATATATATATATATATATTACTATCAAAGGGCATCAGGAAAAGGCATACCTATATCATATCACACTTTATTATTGCCGACAGCATTTAGCAATGTCACAGTGCGTCATCAAGGCTAAAGTGAGCTAAAAAGAAGTGTTTTTTAGCTCAGTTTAGCCTTGATGATGTAATGTGACATTGCTAAATAATAAACTGTGACATGATATACGTATGCCTTTTCCTAGATGCCCCATTGATTGCAACTAAGATGCCTACAGCTATATGATCTTTTTACACATACACACACACGCACACACACATATATATATATATATATATATATATATATATATATATATATATATATATATATATATATATATATATATATATGTGTGTGTATATACATATGTGTGTGTGTGTGTGTGTGTGTGTGTGTGTATGAATGAGTGAGCATGAATACGAGCGTTTATATGAGGTAAATTGTTATTGCTTTATTAATTCCATTTTGTATGCATAAATATGAGACTCTTAACGATTTTATTCAGTGGATTATAAAGCAGATTTAATGAAAGACACCAATAATTAAGTCATTTTAGGTCTGGTCAGTATTTTTGGAGTCTAGATTCAGGGTCCATTTTGAGAAACCTGTGCAAGAGACCAATTCTTTTCCTCTGGAACCTTATTTCGCCTGAACTGAAGACTTCAGCACTTTTCTCGAGACATATTTTGGAAATTTTCCTTCTCTCCCTTTTCTTATTACAGTTTCTGTTAGAATCATCTATAGATAAAATGATATGCTTTGAAGAAGTAGAAGGAAAGGTACAATGTTCCAGTACTGAAAAACGTTTGTGCGCAATTGTTGGCTATGATTCTTTTTGGATCGGTGTTGTTGTTTATAAAGGAAGTTCCAAACTTTGGACATGATATTGTTAAAAGTTTTTTTGGAGGACTAACTAGCCTTCTACATGGAAAAGCCAATACGATTAAGTCTGCTCTCAGGAACTGGAACGACCAGATTGAAACTGATGACACCATTCGGGAGGAAGAATTTCATATCCAAAAGAACGAGGATTTAGAGAAGGAGTTAAGGAAAGAGTGGTCCTGTGTTGAAGAGCTCCGAAAAGCTCTTGTTGATGCTAAGGAAATGATAAGGAAAACTGAAAGCAAAATTAAGGACCTTTCCTCGAATAACGAGTGCCTAAAAAAGAAAAGTGGAGAATGGGGGGATGCCATGATTAAGAAAGAAAAGGATGTCGAACAACTGAAGAACTTCCTCGCTCGCCAAAAGACAGGAATTGAAAAGAACAAAGAAAAAAATACTCGAACTGGAAGATGAAAAAAAATGTGAATGAGGTCTACATCACTTATCTCGAGGAAATGGTGAAGGCCCATGAATCGGAGAGAAAGATGAGGAAAGAGCTGGAAGGACGTTCGCGAGCCTCACAACAAGAAGTTCATGTTCCTTGAGCAAGAAATGGCGCTCTTGACAACGGTCTTGGAAAAGAGGCCCAGAGGGATAATTTAGGTGTTCAGTCGAAGGTCCAGAAGCCGGACGATCGAACTCAATCGCTCCAACGGGACTTGGCAGAGAATGAACCGCAAATTGTTTCGTCGAAAGAAAAACTCAACGACGAAAGATGGAAAATTGGGTTCGTTCGAGAAGAGGCCCAAAAGATGAAGAACCGCTCTGCTGAATTGGAAAGTGGAAGGGAAACGTGGAGGAAGTCCAGATGAAGAAGAAACAAACCAGGAGGAACAACCCCCCAAGTTAAGCAGGACTCTGGAGGATTCTGGCTGGCCTCCTTTTGACTTTCTAGCCAGCCCCTTCGAATGGGCCCAGAAGACCGCAACGCCCCGGAACACGACGCAACAGCATCAACAAACGGCCAATCAAAATTCAGCCCACTAGTCCACCCAGTTCTTGGGCCCTCTCCAGGCCCGCTTCCCCGGCCTGACAGGATACCTGCCTTCCTTCAAGGAAGCAGCCTCTGGGTCGGACCCTTCCCTTCAAGGTTGCCTTCGAGAGACTGGCGAGCCTTGAGAGCTTTTGGGCCTCATCCTTGAAGTTTTTGGGCCCTCTCCAGGCAAGCCCCCAAAGCCTGGCAAGATACCTTCCTTCCTCCGAGAGGCAGACTGGTGAGCCTCTGGGGGCTTTTTTCTTCCCTTCAAGGCTGCCTTCAGTCAGAGAGACCTCTGGGTTTTTCCCTTCAAGGCTGCCCGTGAGCCTTGGGGGCTTTTTCAGCCTCATCCTTAAGTTCTTGGGCCCTCTCCAGGCCCGCTTCCCCAGCCTGGCAGGATACCTGGTTCCTCCGAGGAAACAGCCTGGGTTGGACCCTTCCTTCAGCCTCCTTCAAAAGACTAGCAAGCCTCGGACTTTTGAGCCTTTCCCTTCAAGGCTGCCCTCTGGGCAAGAGACTGGCAGGATACCTGCCTCCTCTGAGCAGCTTGGGGGACTTTTTGCCCGTAAAAGACTCATCCTTGAAGTTCTTGGGCCCTCTCCAGGCCCGCTTCCCCAGCCTGGCAGGATACCTGCCTTCCTCCGAGGAAGCAGCCTCTGGGTCGGACCCTTCCTTCAAGGCTTCCCTCAAAAGACTTGGCAAGCCTTGGGGCTTTTCCTCCGAGCCCATCATGAGACTGTTTTTTGGCCCTTGAGGGGTTGGGCCCTCTCAGGCCTGCTTCCCAGCCTGGCAGGATACCTGCCTTCCTCCAAGGAAGCAGCCTCTGGGTCGGACCCTTCCCTTCAAGGCTGCCCCTCAAGAGACTGGCAAGCCTTGGGGCTTTTGGGCCCATCCTTGAAGTTCTTGGGCCTCTCCAGGCCCACTTCCCAGCATGGCAGGATACCTGCCTTCCTCCGAGGAAGCAGCCTCTGGATCGGACCCTTCCCTTCAAGGCTGCCCTCAAAAGACTGGCAAGCCTTGGGGCTTTTGGGCCTCATCCTTGAAGTTCTTGGGCCCTCTCCAGGCCCGCTTCCCCAGCATGGCAGGATACCTGCCTTCCTTCGAGGAAGCAGCCTCTGGGTCGGACCCTTCCCTTCAAGGCTGCCCGCAAGAGACTGGCAAGCCTTGGGGCTTTTTGGGCCTCGTCCTTGAAGTTCTTGGGCCCTCTCCAGGCCCGCTTCCCCAGCATGGCAGGATACCTGCCTTCCTCCGAGGAAGCAGCCTCTGGGTCGGACCCTTCCCTTCAAAGCTTCCCTCAAAAGACTGGCAAGCCTTAGGGGTTTTTGGGGCCCATCCTTGAGGGGTTTGGGCCCTCTCCAGGCCTGCTTCCTCAGCCTGGCAGGATACCTGCCTTCCTCCGAGGAAGCAGCCTCTGGGTCGGACCCTTCCCTTTCACCATACTCTTTGCTTTCTCTTACCCAGCTTTTCAAATATGACACTTGCTCTCTCTGAAGGCTTCCAGATGATTTGAAGCATCTCAGAGATTGTTCCTGGAGACTTTGGAGTTTGGCGCATGCGTGAATGGTATTTCTCTAGTTCTTCCAGGAGTTGGAGACTGAAGGATTCCAAAATGTCTTCAAGGAAAATCTCGAAGGTTTTAGATCATTTTAACATTGCTTTAACCATTACTTACAGTTCTTTTTCTGAGACATAAGCACTTTCTTTACTTTAACAAGTCGTCGTCCATAATCTTATGGGATTCCCGCTTACTGATATATATCAATATCTCCTGACGACGAGAGAAGACTTCTGGGTATTCTTGAAGACGTCTTCACGACTCCAGTATCCTTTGAAGCAGTCTTCAGCTCCTGGAGCATTCTTGGAGAATCCAATGGGCATTTCCAAAGGCTTCAGTACCTGGAGATCGTCTTGAAGCCTTCGAAAGCCCCAGAAGCCTCCGGAATTCATCTCCAGGAACGTAAGCTTATTCATCTCCAAAAACGTTGGCTTCCCCCAAAGAAATCTTTGAAGCCTTTCGTCTTCGATTTCTTCTCCATAAAACTGTTCTTTAGTATTGTGCAAGAAATCCAAAGTCTACAGAGCCTGGAGATTGTCATGAAGCCTTCGGAAGCCCCAGAAGCCTCCGGAATTCCCAGAAAACTTGGGAATTCCCAATTCCCTATTGTCACCCCAGGGATGACAAGAATGATTCGGACACGATCCACTTTGACATAAAGGGTATTTACCTGGAGCTGCGATCTCTATACCAGTACCACGTAGTTCGGTGGTCTTCCACCAGGGCGACGCTGCAAAGCTTTGCAGCCATCTTAAAAGGTCTGGTAATCCGCAAATTGAACATGGGCTTAGTGCAGGGCGTCATTTCAGATTTTTGTTGGGGGAAGGGGGGGGGCAAAGATGGTTTGGCGAGCGAAGCGAGCCTAATCAGCTGTTTTTTTTATTTTGAGCTATTTTATATGATTTTTGAAGCCACATGAGCAAGGTATTTCAGCAAAAATTATATATACCCACTGCTGTTTATTTATCTCATCATCACTGGTAGCTAGTAGACAGACAAGGATCAAGAAACGTAATATTTCCGAAAACTTCATACATTTATGATTGCACATTTAAAAAGAAAACATGACTTTTTTTTTTTACATTTTAATGAAAATATACTTTATAAACCAAATTATAGTGCCATCGGCTGGCAATGCTGGGCATTAATGAAAATTATGAAACAACTGCATCATTAGTGTAATGGGATTTATATTATGATTATGAAATAAAAAGAAATAATGTTGATAATTTGAGTACCATAATGAAAATAAAATAATATAAAAGCAATAATGTTGATAATTTGAGTACCAAAATCAAAATAGAATAATATAAGATTTTTGAATCACATTCCTATATAGAATTACACCAACGGGTACCGATGGTGTCTCATGCGAGCAAAATCATTCACTAACTCTTCAAAATCAAATAATCTAACCATATGTTTTTCTGTGGCCATCAGCAGCAAGTAAGATAGCCGGTCATCTCCAGTTGTTGTTGGCAGGTAGTTCTTTACATGTTTTAGCGCAGAAAACAGATAGATATAACTTAATGTGATGACACATTTGAATTTCGGTAGGAATAATGGAAAACCAGCTGCTGTTACTTCTCGGGGTTTTGTGGGGATGAGGGGGGGCCCAAGTTGAGGTTTGGGGGCTATTTGAGTCTGGAGGGGCAGTTGCCCCCAAGCCTCCCTAAATGACGCCCCTGGCTTAGTGGGATTGTGAATTTTTTTTATCGTTAATGTTTAATGAGTAAGTGTTTAGCGAATGTTTAGAGTTTAGTGAATGTCTAGTTTAGAGTTTAGTGAATGTTTTGTGAATGTTAGTAAATGTTTAGTGAGTGTTTAGGGTTTAGTGAATGTTTATTGTGTAAGTATTCAGTGAATGTTTAGTAAGTGTTTAGGGTTTAGTGAATTTTTAGTTTTGGGCTTAGTGAATGTTTTGTGAATGTTAGTGAATGTTTGGTGAGTGTTTAGGGTTTAGTGAATGCTTTGTGAATGTTACTGAATGTTTATTGTGTAAGTATTCACTGAATGTTTAGTGAGTGTTGAGGGTTTTGTGAATGTTTAGTTTAGGGTTTAATGAATGTTTTGTGAATGCTAGTGAATGTTTAGTTAGTGTTTAGGGTTTAGTGAATGTTAGCGAATGTTGATTGTGTAAGTACTCTGTTAATGTTTAGTGAGTGTTTAGGGTTTAGTGAATGTTGTGTGAATGTTAGTGTTTAGTGAATGTTTAGTGTGTAAGCATTCAGTGCTTGTTTAGTGAGTGTTAAGGGTTTAGTGAATGTTTAGTGTGTGTTTAGTGACCGCTTACAGTTTAGTGAATGTTTAGTGAATGTTAGTGTTCAGTGAATCTTTAGTGTGGGTAAGTATTTCAGTGAATGTTTAATGTGTAAGTATTCAGTGACTTTTTAGTAAGTGTTTAAGGTTCAGTGAATGTTTTGTGAATATTAGTGTTTAGTTAGTGTTTAGTAAGTATTCAGTGAATGTTTAGTGAGTATCTTGTGAAAATTAGTGTTTAGTGAATGTTTAATGAGTGATTAGTGAATGTTCACTGACTGTTTAGTGTTTATTGAGTGTTTAGGGATTTAATGAGGATTTAGGATTTTGTGAGTATTTATTGTTTAATGAGTGTTTAGGGTTTTGTGAGTGTTTAGTGTATAGTGAGTGCTTAGTGAATGTTTAGTGTATAATGAGTACTTAGTGAATTCTTAGTGAGTGTTAAGTGTTTAATGAATGCTTAGTGAGTGTTTAGTGAATGTTTACTGAGTGTTTGGGGTACAGTGAGCATTTAGTGAGTATTTAGTGTTTTATGAGTGTTTAGTGAGTGTTTGGTGTATAGTGAGTGCCTAGTGAGTGTTGAGTATTCAGTGAGTGTTTAGTGTTATTGAGTGTGAGTGTACTGTATAGTGTGAGTGATTGTTGAGTGTGAGTGTATAGTAAGTGTGAGTGTTTAGTGAGTGTAAGTGTATTGTGAATGTTAGTGTTTAGTGATTGTACATTCTGTTTAATTAGTGTTTATCCACTGTATGCAAAGAAGTCCTGTAATTCACAGGAACCATTTATGCTAAACACTGCTAATTAGATCCAAGAGCAGATGGTTAGGCCTTGACCACAATGGTTAGAGTGCTTAGGCCAACCTGTTTCTGTAAGGTAATTTTCCTCTGTGAAATTGTGTCAGGTAATATAATAATAATAATAATAAAGTATAGTATTATGAGCTAGACCCAGACCTTTCAATATGGACACACGGGGTCACACGCTCGGCAGGGAGGTCGCCACTCCAGTGATTGACGCTTTATGGTACGAACGCTCGCATATTGTACACACACCCAAACAAAAATACTACTGAGGACGGTTGCACAGACATAGCCTCCAATCTGAGCGAATAGTAAATCTGTACTGTACAACGGCACCTAAACCTGTACTGTACAACGGCACCTAAACCTGTTCTATACAACGGCACCTAAACCTGTACTATACAACGGCACCTAAACCTGTGCTGTACAACGGCACCTAAACATGTGCTGTACAACGGCACCTAAACCTGTACTGTACAACAATTCCAATGCCAAAGAAGGAATGGGACGAGCAAGGGAGCCGTTTCAAAGACATATCCCCGTTGCTAATAACTACTACTACTACTGTCACTACTAAGGCTGGTTCCCGATATCCGCCTCCCAGTTAGAATTTAAGTTAACTTATTGTGTCTTATATTTGCCGTTTACTGACACCATAAATGGATGTATTCAAGTTATTTGAATGGAACAACTCCATGAAAGCCATAAACAAGCTGGAAACTTTACTTCAGTGTAGTCAGTGGTAAGGCAAAACATCCTGTTGTTTGCATTACACGACTGAATTAGGCTATGACATATGTCACATCAATTAGGTTCATTCCAGGGAACGTTATATATATATATATATATATATATATATATATATATATAAAATATATATATATATATATATATATATATATATATATATATATATATATATAGAACTATATAGGTAGAACTCCGTAGCTCCCGCTTTTGTCGACGGCGCTATAACTAGGCTTTTCTACAGTTTTTGGTTGCTAATTATGAATTTACCTTTCATTTTTGGCGCTCGAGCCTAATTAACCCGTAATTAAGGTAATTCTATACATTAGCTCCGCGCCTGTTTTTACATTTTCAATTGGTTTTTTTCTACACTTTTAGGGGTTCTGATACTGGCGGTGCATCTGTTTTGTTGTCGGCCAAATGGAATGTCCCTTAACCGTATTTAGTACTGGGCCGGGCAGGGGAGGTTGGTGTGAAGTTGGGTACCCATACGTTAACAAGTTATTGCATTTGCCAGATGGGGTATGAACCGTTCGAAACAGACATACCCGTGCTCTGTCTTGTTAAGATCGCGTATGGAAACCCATTGTTGGATGGACTTCTGGGGTTAATTACAGTAAAACTTTACCTAAGTTGCGCAGCCTGGTTCCCGCCAATTGTTGACCGGGTCAGGTTCCTCATACATAGGCTAAATGGACATAACCTTTTGTATAATGCTAGGTCCTGACCAAACCAGATCTTACCTACCTAACTGAACTTAGGGTGACGTGCCCTGATCTGGCAGGGGGCGGGGGGCAAACCCCCAAAACGGTCATAACCTGTCCCGGTCGGCAACTGGCAAGAATCAGGCTTCGCAACTAAAGTAATATTTTACCGGGGCGGGGTCTCTAGGGACAGGGCTCCCTGGTTAAGTAACATGGCCCACTAGGTTGCCTGGGTTAGGTTAGGTTAGTATAGTTCCTTTGGATAATGTTCATTTCTGGTGTGAACATCCCACCAAGTACTCTGTACTCTGTACCATCAAGTACTCCAGTTCTGATCGTTTTGGCCATATAGCCTATAAGTCATTTAGGCCATAACATCCAAAGCAATGTAAGACGTTATGTTTATGGTATTTACTGTCGTTGTTTTATGTTTTACATACATCCCCAAGAGGCTGGTACTAAACACAGGGCCCATTTTGCATGTAAACATGCTTACAGCTGAAACAACCCCACGTTCTGAAAGGGTCCCCAGCCATGTTGGGTAGAGATATGAGGTTAATAATAACTGACCAACAGTAAACAACACCAGCTCCTTCATCATCAACACTAAAAGTATAGGAAAAATAAATTTCCAAGGTAATAGTCCATGCAGAGCTGTTCTATAGTTTTACTGAAGTAAGGTTTTACCAAATTGCAAAATGGAGCAAACGAGTTAAATAGGACACAGGTGAAACAGTGAATATGGTGTCCAAGGAAGGTTGAGCCCTCCACAATAGTCCTAGCTCCACTCCATCAAAATATATGAGGCTATATAGGCCTAGCCCATGTGAAAACATTTTTAATAATAACCTGTTATAGTATAGCCTTATTTACTAGCTAGCACAACAAGGACACAGTATATATTTGTTCCTACACAAATGCTTGTGAACTTGACCTGGAACGGCCATTGACTTTCAAACAAGGTCATTAGCTACCGACAGTAGGAGGAAGCCCTGCCTAATCGTTGGTCTGCACTCCACTTTGCTTTCGGCTGCTGTTGTGTAAAGAAGTCTCTGCACTTCTCTGCCCACCTGCCATTCGCTTTCATTTTTGCTTCTGTGCTTGATATATTTGTTCCAACACAGAAACAAACCCACAATATCATGTGACAGGAGGTCCTTAGGCATGCATGCGCATCATGGCTATGAGTAGTAGACTTCTTTGAAGAACTCCACTAGCTACTTACAGCCTATCATGACCCATGTTCCCCCAGTTGTTTCTTAGCCACCGTGGTGTTCACACGTGCTGTTGTACATTCTGCTTATTGCAGATTCTCGCTTGTTACATTGTTGGACTTTATCTTTTTCCACTTGACTTCCCCTGAACTGATATTTTAGTGACATTTTTATCTTTTTCTACTTGACTTCCCTTGAACAGATGTTTTAGTGACAAAGTGTTGTTATTACTTCTGTGAGTTAACTTTCTGGGGGAGAGAAAATAGTTTTTCAGGTTTTCTGGATCCAAGATCATGTGTGGCCGGGGGCTATTTAAGCATCTCTGTGTTAGGCAGTGCTGCCTTCGGGTTTGTGTAGAAATGTACAGTTTCTTAGTTTTCGCCCGATATAGTGTAGTGTTGTTTTCTGTTCTGCGAAGCAGAAGTGATTTTAAGTGTTTGAAACAAGTGCGTAAACAAGTCAGAATATTACAGTTTTTACCCCCAACATGAAAGAAAATGGAAAACCTGTGTCTCATTGATGCATGGGAATCACAGAAAAGGGAGGCTTGTGGAAAGTTCTTGTCACCAGTTTTTGCCAACCTGCATTCAGTGAAGTTCGAAGTGTAGAGGACAAGAATGTTCTCAAACACTTACTTGTTGTGAATGCAAAGCGTGGCCAGTTTCTCAATAGGAAAAATTTGAAAAAAGGGGGAAGAAGAAGTCTGTGTCATCTCCCATAGAGGCGACCCGCTCCATTACCTGCAACCTATTTCCCACTATTTTTGCTCCTTCTCCATTACTCGTCACGCCCGCTAGGAACTTTCCGTTGGTTGCTTTCCCTGAACAGGAGAATTTTCAGCAGGAGAAGAATATTCAACAGGAGATGCTGTCAGCACTGTCGAAGTTCTTCAACAAAGGAATCGAGAGTGTTAGTGCAACGGGTAGCATGGCAAAGAAAATGGAAGAGTAGGCGCGTGGGTAGGGATGTCAGTGGCCCCCTGCCTAGTCTGAAACCGGGTTCCTGTTGGATACTGACAGAAGAGAGAAAGAGTTGTCTCTACCGAGTTGGTTAGCCCAAAACCGGGGCCCAGTGGATAATGACAGAAGAGAGGGAGGGCTGCCTCTACCGAGTCAGACTCCTCCTTCGAACAGACAGCAGGATTTACGAAACGACGTCACACAGATTCTTCCCCTGATTAGAAGGATGACCAGTCACCATTCCTGTCTAAGAACATCTCCTGATCATGCTCCAGAAGCGTGACACTGCACATTGCTTCCTTGAGACACAAAGGACACGGGAAGAAGACCCATCCCTTTTGTCAAAGACACCAGTCTGTCACTTCTCGGGGCACCTCCCAGTCACATTCTAGGAGCATGATTTGGCACAGTACCTCCCTCAGAGATGGGCGGCTCGGAGAGAAGAGTCATCGGACTGGCACTCCACGTCCCACTCGGTCTGGCGTTCCCTGTCACTCTCGTTTTGGCACTCCCCATGCCACCAGTGAGGATTTGTATCAGAGCAGCGACTCCAGGGAACAGACCACAAAGCCAGAGACGTCCAGGCACGGGTTCTGTCACCATTCCTGGAGTTGGGACACGGATGAGGAACTAAGAATAAGACCACTCCAGAATAGCAGACCCTTGTCATGGGAACAGTCTTGCTCATGGGCGTGGTCCCCTTCATGTAGTAACCGTGATAGGTCTCAGTCTCAGTCCCCCTTTCACCATTCAATGAGGCCTGCAGACAGTAGGGAAAGAAGGCATTATGTTTCCTCTGACACTCCCTCACCGAGATGTTGGAACCGAGACTCTTGGTCACTGGTATGAGGAGGCGATTGGGAAAGACCCGGACCATCGAGATGGTTAAGTTGTTCGGCATTAGAATCAGAATTAGGCCAATTAGCACATGGTTTTCCAGAAGGAGTGAAGTTTGTCGACCCTTATCCGCATAATGCGGAAAATTTTGAAATACCGTACCTGGAACCTAAGAGGTAGGAAACCAAGGATTTTGCTGACTCCTCTTTAACGGAAGAGGTAACCGTTACCGCTCCAGAAGTCAAGCGGGCCATCCACCTGCCATTAACCAAGATGTTGACGTCTGCAATAAAGGGAGTAGATATTCAAATAGCAGGAGAAGGTTCCTTGGCTGCCTTCAGGTCTCAGAAACTACTGCCTCCTCCTTTGACTTGATGAGCAAAATATTATATCCCAGAAAAACCAGCCTCTCTTCCCAGGATAGTGAAGGGGAAACTGTCCAGTTGCGTTGTAACATATCACTGGACTATTTAAGTCAAATAGGCTTGAAATTCACCAGTGTACTGGTGGATTTTTAAAAAACCCTAGGAAGGACTTGAGAGCTGCCTCTTGGCTTGACAACTGTCAAGGAGCATTGCTAAAACTAATTGAAAATACACTCTCAATGATTCGTGGTTGGTAATGAAGGACTTCTTTCCTCCATCCGGGAAAGCCCTAAAGTACATGACAAAGAATACATAGTAAATTTGTGGGCTAATGTACTGTTGAAAAGAAGAGAATCTCTCCTTTTTGTAGCACAAAAGCAAATTTCATCAGACAGTTGATCGAATCTGAGAAACAGTGGTTTGTCTGATATGTCTGGGTATTTTCTTCAAGAACATCTGGATCAGTCAATTGCAGACAGGAGAGAAGATGCAAAATACATTTGTTCCTACACAAATACAAACCTGAGGTCTTTACGTGTGGAAATACCTTCAGCACAGCTGGAACCGGTTGTTTAACTTTAAACAAGGTGGTTAGGGCAGTTAATTACCAACGGTAGGGTGCGAGTCCTGCCCACCCAGTCGGTACGCACTCACTTTATTTCTTCTGCTGTTGAGAGAGAGACATGTCACCTCTGCCTGCCTGTCATTTGATGACGTTTTGGTTTTTGGTTGTTGTTCTATGTGATACATTGTGAATACTCTGTGCATATATCTGTATATACAAGTGTATTTGCATGTTTGTATTTATGATTTGTAGTTTTAAATATGCAAACCCATGACTCATCCAAGCCTAAGGAGAGGAAGCCTTGTGCTATGAGGCATTGCCCTGGCACTGCTGACAAACCTTGCAATCACTTCCTCTCCTCCTATGAGATTGATCCGGATTCGTTTTGCACCCAGTGCAGGAAGCACGAATGCAACCAGCTTAGTCCTTGTTTTGAGTGTCGTCTCTGGCTGTCAGAACAATGGATGCAGTTTTCCCGTAAGAGGAAGTATAAGATGGTTTCCCTGGCGATGTCTGAGGGCAACAAGCCCCTGGTGATGCCGAGGGTTGCCAATACCTCTGGCTCCTGCCCTCCTCCGGCTAAGCTGGCTCTCATTGTTGCTACCCCTGAGGGAGTGGTCTCCCCTTCGTCGTCGCCTTCTGCTTCGTTATGACTGCCTATTTTAATAATTCAGACACCAAAGCTCCCCTCTAAAATTGCTTATAACTGTCTATTTTAATAGTTCAATCACCAAAATTACCTTAAACTTTTTTAGATCGTTTCAAAGTCATCTTACAACATTACCCTTAAAAATATGTATGGCGTACAGCTATGTGTGAAAACTAATCAAGTTCCCCCTATACTGTATTCAGGCACACACATTTTCTTTCATACAGCACTGTTCAAGCTGTCCCGCTTTCTTTTACAGGGGAAACATTGATAACTCACAAAAGAGAGAGAGAGAGAGAGAGAGAGAGAGAGAAAAACCAAATACACATGCACATTAAAAATATTTAATATTAAGATTATGTAAATCATACTGGTACTGACATCTCGTGCTGAAGGGTGCTCTTATATAAAAGGCACTGTAAAATTTTCTTCGCTTCTCTACAATTCAGGGATATGTTTCTCCTAATAGCTTAATTTTAATTTTTCCAATGTTGTGGTTTTCATTTTACATTGGGGTCTAGTTTCATACCATGTTGACTAAGTCTTCTTGAGACAGAATAAATATCTTGGAAGTTATTGACTGTAGTGACTGAATTAGCACTCTTCATTGCTGATCAATGAACATTGCTAGCTCCCCACTTTTGGTACTTTAGTTCTGTAATCTAGTTTATTGCTAGTTTTGCATAAAGGTTTATGAATATTAATTGTGTATGCTAGTAAACATTAAGGTTTTTTAAATTTTCTGTTTTTTATAAATATAACAGTAACTGATAATATTATTGTTTCCAGCAAAGATATAGCTTATGATGCCAAGTGCCTGGGGCGATGTGAGCATTTTTTCTGTTCAAAATGTGTTGGTGCAATACAAAATGGAACATGCCCAAAATGTAAGTCTTCTGGACCTCCTTCTGAAGTCATGACAGATCCCATTGTTGCCAGCCTTGTAGTTTCAGCCAAGGACCTAAGACATCTTCTTGATCATGGAGAAACCGTGAAGTAAGTTCACTTGACTGTCCAAAATTGTTACACTCTATATATAAAATACTAAACTGATAAAGGAAATTTATATTTTAGTGATATTTTTACTTGTCACTGCTGTAGCAGCTTGTTGAATTATGTATGGAGTTTTTTTAGTAGTCTTAATAATTTGATGCATTATTCATATACTCCAGTTTATTGTATGTTACTGTTGAAATAAAAATATTTCATTTGTATCCATATATAAACAATTGTACATTATTTTACATTCGGTTGAAACTGCTGAGTTAGAGATGAGGAGACTACAGGAAGTTGTCTTTAATGATACCCGTTTGGGTAGTGTGAGATGTCAGCATCATTGGTGACAGATTATGTGAAGTACAGTTATTGTAACACTTTTGGTGTTGATTGTATGCTTGTTGGTGTCTGTGGTATAAGAATGAAAGTGTAGTGTTGCCTGCCAGTCATTTTTGTGAAGCTAGGTTTTAGGGGAAATTGTTGGATGCCTCTAGTGTTGTCAGTGAAGGTATCCTACGCTTCTCAGGTGCACTTTCCCAATTGATGTTGTGTCTTGGCATCGAAAGAATTTTTTTTATGGCTTAGGTCATTATTTCCAAATTATGACAGAATTATGAGTACATTATTCATGGAACTTGAGTGATAAGCCAAATGAAACCTTGGAAATCTGTGCACTGGCATTAAGAACAGACCTGACTCTGAAGATGAGGTCTGTCATACTGTTGCACCTTTTGTTTGAGAGGGAGAAGTAATGAACAGGCTTTGCTGGCAAGTATGCATACATACTTGGATGTGGAAGTTAATAAGTACAATAGATATAAGTACTGATTTTATGTGGTCTTAAGATTTTTATGGCATTTTTAGGCTTTGTACTCTACTTTAAGAGGGCTATTATTGGCAGATTAGGTTGTCCTCAGTTCCTTGTAGCAAACAGATTGCTAATTTGCTTATTCTCCAGAAAATATTGTTTTCTATCAGGAAAGGGAATATACATGTATACGGGTTAGTACTGGATCCATGCTTACCTTTGATCTTGTTTGTATCAACAATGGAGGAACTTGTTTTGAGTTCTTGTTTTTAGATGATATTTGTGATTGGTAAATACACATGGTTTCCAGTCCTTATACCTACTTACTTTTCTTCCAGAAAATAATTATTTGAAATGAATCTTACCTACTGTTCAAGTTAGCTTTATCTTTGCGCCTTTTGGTGTGATTGGCATTTAAAAGAAAAAAATACTCTTGGCTAAAGGCCACCACTAACGTTCAGTTATGCCTGCACAGTCGGCCTGTGCAGGCAAATCTTCTCCAATAAAAATACAGTCTTTTTCCTCAGTCCTCCATAGCAGCCATGGTGTCAAGATACGACACTCTGGATGTAATTGACTTGCTGTGTTGAAAAACCGAATTCAGTACTCCCATGTGAATTTGTTAAAAGAGTTTAAATTTGGAATGAAGGAATAGTTCCAGGGCAAGATAATTGTGTTTATTAACTTAGTAATTGTTTTTCATTTCAAAGTTGACGTGCAGTATATAGGTCTAATATTATTTTTCTGTTTTATTAAAATGCTTGATGCAGATTTGTGTTCATTTTAAGAATGACTTTCTTATGATGTGTTACAAAGAGTGAACATCCATAGTTTACTACTGTTTCTTTGTTTCATTTGTGTGTTGATCAGTCTAATTTCATTTCAAAACTGGCTTACATGGGATGTGAACAAAGAGTAAACATACATAGTCTAATACTGTTTTGTTTTTTCATCCGAATATTTAATATTTTGTTCTCATTTTGAAAATGAGTTGCATATATGATGCATAAATCATGAATAGATGCATTATAGGCCTATTCTTGTTTTACGTTATTTTGCCATAAATAAAATTTATTCTCATTTAAAAACTAACTTGTATACAGTATATGGTTTATAACCACGAGTAAACATACATAGGCTTAATCTGTTACGATAGCCTTTGGATTTTACTTGCCCAAGCAAAGTCTTATTCATATAGATTTCAGTGAAATCAACAAGACATTCAGAAATGATGCTACCACTTTCAGCCTTCATTATACACAATTATCTTTCCTGTGGAAAAATGAAAAAAATTATAAATATATGTCACTCTGACATCCGTATCAATTATTAGAAAACAAGTAAATCCAATATATCATCAATTTAAGTATAAACACTTTTAGATTTAATAAAACTCTCTTGACTGGTACTTGATGTCTGTCCAGGGATGGAAAGCAAACTGAGCCAAAAAAGTTACATCCACCACATCAACGTTGAAGTGCGCATGCGCGGGCAGTTTGGCTGGAGGCTCATCGATTGAGATGAGCTGTTTGCTCAGGCTGCCTGCGCGGGCGAGAAAAATGGTGCAGGTTGTTCACATTAACATTTACTAATAACTGCACAGGCTAACTGTGCAGTTATAACTTCGCAGGCATAACTGAACTTTAGTGGCAGCCTTAACTCACTAGGATTGTCTTTGTATTCTCCTGTTTCCCACTAGACAGTGCTGGAATATTTACATTTTGTCATATTTCTTCATGCTGGCATGTTAAACACATGGTCATGATCAGTTTTATACTATATTTTGACGATTTCTGGCTAATTTCTCCTGTATGGTATTGTGATTGTTTTCTGTTTTTGCTTTATGCCATCTACAACAAGCAGAGATGAAAGCATTAGGCTGTACAGTATAGGAAAGAGTTTGTGAAAATTGATTGTTTGGGTTTTGCCGATAACAATGTAGACTAGGTTAGCAGCTATATTAGACTAGATACCCAGGCTCGAGTGTGGTTTTCGTGATATGTAGATCATGAGTGTTTGATGAGAGGATGTAAATTTTTGTGAAGTATCGGAAGATGTTAGAGGTGTAATTGATTAGAGGATGTAAATTTTTGTGAAGTATCACAAGATGTTAGAGGCCGATAGTTTACGTGGCAGTTAGGGCACACAGCAGCCTACTCATTTTTTTACTTTTGTTTCCTGGTGTTGTTTCTCCTTCTTCATTAGCCTACCTGATAGCCTAGTTTAATTCTTTTGCCCTCTGGGTGGTTCAGGAGAAAATAATGATAATTGACATATATTCTTGTATTAGGTATTGTCCTCAAGTGGACGGTAACCCTCCCCCCTCGTACTCAGGTTTTCTCTCTTTCGTCTGGTATTCGTCACCTTGTGACAATTATTCCTCTTTGTATAGCGGCTCGTCCTTTTCGGCCACTTACTTATCTAGGTGAGTTAGCCTGGTGTTAGTCAACTCTCGCTTTGGATACCTCTTGGATGCCTTCACAGTTATGTGATGGTGTCATGCAAGAACCCTCTTGCTTCCCCACCCTCCGTCCAGTATTTACTCCTGAATGCCATTATGTCTTTACTGAGGTGTTTCTCCATTTAGACTTACATTTTTCAACTGTGATTTGGTTGATTCTCTTTAGTATTTTAGGAGTGCATAGCTTGCTTTATTTCGTTTTCACTTCCTTTTGTCGAGGATGATTCCTTTAACTGGTCCCGTTTAGTTTACTTATACCTAAGCTCCTGTTAAAACGAATAAGAATTTACACTGATTATGGTATGCTGCATTATCATGAAGTGGAGTCTTTGGGAAATGGATTGTCAGTGGTATTAACTCTGCTTGGAACTCGAGCATTGTTTTGTGATCACAATTGTGCTTGCTGAGTAAGCCTTTTATGCTAGCTTTCGGATGCCACTACATCCTTTTCCAGTTTTGAAGCTGCTTAGAGCTGAGCTATGACTTGCATTCAGTATTTGTTTTTCATCACCATCTGTTCAACTTCCAGTCTCAAGTTCTTGGACCTAGGAAATGAAGACTCCTGGTAAGGTAATCTGGCCTAATTGTGAGGCAAAAGTACCTTTGGATGTGGTATTTAGTTCTTAGCGTTACAGCCTGATTAATATATATTTATATACTGTATATATACATACTATATATATATATGTGTGCATGTGCATCTGAGTTGATATGATGTCTGCTCAGTCTACATCACCCTCCTTTTTGTAGGTTATGTTATATAAGGCATATAGGACTAAATTCAACATAGGCTACAAAACGTTAGGGTAAGCTATCCCCTGTTAAGCACATACCATAGGCTAATATAACATAGGCCTAATGCCATAGGCTAGGCTATCATACCTAAAGATAAACACTGGCCATAGTGTCTTGATCAAAATTTTGGGACTTAAAGGGGGATATATCAGTTTATAACAGATAAATACGTAGATACATTTAAGATATGATGATAATAATAGTTATATTAGTCCTGAAGATGGTAGACTTACTTCCAGGTCTAATGGGAGGAATGTCTTATTCCTTTTACAACTCAGTTGTAAAGTAACAGGACAGTTGTGTAAAATCATATCAGATAGCCCTGCTCAACCATTAGTAACTGTTTTGGACAGTGATCTGTCATTGTCTGCTTAACCCCTTAGTGTTAAGGTCATCACCTAGATATCTCGATTCAGGAGATTAGAAATTCTTAGCACTACCTTTGAAGTCTTCCCTCTAGGGTCTTGCCCCTACAGCCTTTTTGCACTCAAGTTCCATGTAGAATTTCCAATTTGCTCTTGAGTTCTGCTTCAGTAGAGTTCTGGATTGCATTCTCAGTGGAGAAATTATAAGTAGTCCCAGTTCAAGTAGGCTGTGTAGATCCTCAGTAGGCCATGTGCAGTTTTTTCAGAAGTTTCTGGCAAAGGGTCAAGTAGCTCATTTGGTAGTGATGGTTCTCAGGGAAAGACACTTTGTACTTTTTGTTATATTTTACCCCTATCAAATTCCTATTGTCCTTCTCCCCACACTCTTCAATAGAAAAGTTCAGAGTTTGGAAGGGTAGTTGGGACATTTGTTATGCAACAAGGCCATCAAGCCTTTTCAGGGAGTCATTCAGTTTAGTCCTGGCAGCTTTTCAGAAGGGCAAGGATAAGTTCTGTATCACATGTAGAACATGTACTTCCATTTCTCAGTACTCCTTCGGTCGAAGTATAGTATTCTCCTGTGAGTTAGGTATCAGAGTACTGTAGTTCTCCCATATTTGGACGACTAGTTCGTTTCTTACCAATTTGTTTTATAATGAGAATTATGATTTATACATGTTTTATGATGAGAATTATGTTTTATGCCTAACTTTAGGAGTGGACATTTTGTTCAGCGTTGACTATCCATGCTTTTCTGACCCAGTCAGCTGCTTATCAGGAGATGAGGGTCAACTATCTCTTGTTAGAAGTTTTTACACTGTCCTCAGATGTCTCGGAGGCAGATTGAGGGGCCACTCTAAGTAACATTTGATGTCAGAAGTGGAAATGTAAACATCCTACAGCTCTTGGCAGTTTAGAATAGTCCTATCCAAGTCTCAATCCTTACATAAGACAACAAGGAGACAAATCAAGAAATTTGTTCAGGCTAGCAAAGAAACTACTTTATCCTTTGGACAGAGATCAGCAAGGTCATTCCTTTCCTCGTTTTGTCCTAGGGCAAGGTCTCCATCAGATAGTCTCCTCTTCCTCAAGTTTGCCAGAAGTTGTGGAACCTTTAGGGAGACCCAAACACTCATCTGCTTACGACTGCCTAAAACACTACACTACCATGTTACTGCCCTCCATGCCAAGATCCTCAGGCGTGGTCAGTTGATACCTTCCTCTGTTGGCTGTTTTTGAGGAAATATTCAACAAGTTGTGAACTTTGCAGATCACAAGGATGATTTTGTTAGCACATCCCTGGCCCGAAAGGGAGTGGTTCTCCTAAAGTTCTTTCCTGGTGGTAGATGTTCTTCGTCTTCTTCCATTCAGGAGGGACCTTTTCAGACAGTCTTATTCTAGAAAATTCCTTCAAGCCTCCACATATCTCATTTCACCTCGTGAGATTGTCGATTGCCTGTTATTGACTAAGGGCATTTCTAGAGCAGCCAAGGAAGCAATCCTTAAATCTAGAAGGCCCTCCACTGTTAGACTTGATTTTCAATAACAGTGATTATTTTTCTATCTTGGTGCTTGTCTTGAGTGATATCCAGCACTTGTTCCACTAGGTGTCTTGATTTAAGCTCTACCAGTACAGTCGACCCCCGGTATTAGTGGGGATAGGGACCACAACCACCCGTGAAAAGCTAAAATCCGCAAATACTTGACGCCCCCTCTAAAAGTGCTTATACTTGCTTATTTTATCAGTTCAAACACCAAAGTCCCCTAAAAATGCTTTTAACTACCTATTTTAATAGCTCAAACACCAAATATACCTTAAACTATCATCCTAAAACATTTTAATATGCTGTAATTTCAAAGTCATCTAACACATTTCAGTGAAATCGTGATTATAGTTTCCCATGCAAAAATTAAGACCGTAACCTAACACCAGCACTTTATCCATTCTTAAAAGTCTTTTAGAAATTTTCTTGACCAAATCAAAGTTCCTGCTTTTTTTTTATCTACCCAATGTATCGAAAATGGCAATGAGTCTATGCTCGTGTAGATGTGAACTGCGGCATGCACATACCTTCATGTAACCTTCAATCCCTTTAAAAACGTTTACTAAGCTGGTGCCTCCGTATTTCTCTGTCAGTTCTCTTCTGATGTTTCTGCTCTTCATCCTTAATTCCTCCAATTCGATCTTTTTTTTCCTTATGTCTTCCTTCAAGATCTATTCTACAAAAACAGAAAACGGATGTTCATCAATGTCTCTCTCGTATCTTATCCAGAGATTTTGGTGCCACACAGTCTGCTATGCATTCTTAAGGAACTGGATTCTGTTGTTTGTCACTGCTATCCTTCTTCTCATGTATATACTTATATACATATACATGTATATACATATAAGTATGTACAGTAAACCCCCCATATTCGCGTTCTCACGATTCGCGGACTCACGCATTCGCGGGTTTCTCTATGGAACATATCTACCCATTATTTGCAGAAAATTCGCCCATTCACGGTATTTTTCACTGTGAAATATTCACTAATTACTGTATTTTCAGATAATTTTCATGAATAAATGAGCTTTTTGTGATAAAACTATTAAAATACTCAGGTATAAGCATTTTTACAGGGTTTTTCTTGTGTTTAAACTATCAATATGGGCAGTTCTAAGTGTTTTTAGAGGGGTTTTATGTATTCGCGGATTTTAGCTATTCACGGGGGGCTGTGGTACCCATCCCCAGCGAATACGGGGTGTTCACTGTACAATACATATACTTATTTGTATATACATATATGTATATATGTGTATATATATATATATAAATATATATATGTATATATGTACAGGCAGTCCCTGATTATCGTCAAGGTTATGTTCCTGATGGTGTGACAATAACCGAAAATCGGCGATAATAGCGCTGAAATCCCTGCTTATCAGCGCCAATAACTGGGAATCAGCACTGTTGTTAATTGGGGATCAGCGCCAGTAACAGGAGATGGGAGCCGATAAGCAGAGATCGGCGCTGAAAATCCCCTTTATCATTGTTGCTAAACAAGCGTCACAAAACTGGATGCGATAACCAGGGCCACCGATAACCAGGGACTGCCTCTGTGTATATATATATATATATATATATATATATATATATATATATATATATATATATATATATATATATATATATATATATATATATATATATATATATATATATATATATATATGTGTGTGTGTGTATATATATATTATATATATTGTATATGTTATATATATATATATATATATATATATATATATATATATATATATATATATATATATATATATATATATATATATATATATATATATATATATATATATATATATATATATATATATATATATATATATATATATATATATATATATATATATATATATATATATATATATATATTATATATATATATATATATATATATATATATATATATATATTATATATATAATATATATATATATATATATATATATAATATATATATGTTGTATATTGTTGTATATAATATATAATATATATGTTGTATATTTTTATATATATATATATATATATATATATATATATATATATATATATATATATATATAATATATCTAGTCAACCCCCACTTATATGTGGTTCATTTGCCCTTCACCTATTCTTGGATTTTTCTGTGAAAACGATTCTCCAAATTATTCGTGGTAAATTTGCCTATTCGCAAAAATTTTTCCTGACAATATTCACTAATTACTGTATTTTCATGTTATTTTCGTGACTAAATACATTTTTATATTAAAAAATTATTTACTAATTTTCAGATATTAATATTAATGTAAACACTGCAAAATATCAATAAAATGCCAAAGTAAAATCCCTCAATATTGATCTATTAACATCGTAATATGTACTGTATACAAAAAATTGTCCTGACATTTGTAATTGCTTTACCGATGTAAACATAACTCAGCTCTCTCTCTCTCTCTCTCTCTCTCTCCATGAGGACATGCTATTTGTTGGAAGTAGCCAATCACACAACTTGTAGCTTGGATGCTTGTCACTAGTGTATGAGTTGTATTTTTGTTTCTCTCTCTCTCTCTCTCTCTCTCTCTCTCTCTCTCTCTCTCTCTCTCTCTCTCTCTCTCTCTCTCTCTCTCTCTCACCGAGATAAGAGATAGGGAGGGGTTTTTTATGCATATGTAACATGTATGTTTATTTGTTTTGTGTAGTTATATAGATAAATGTGATTTACTTTGTCTTTCATTTTGTTCATGACACTTACCTGCCAGATATATATATAGCTGTATTTCTCCGAAATCTGACAGAATTTCAAAACTCGCGGCTGCACGAGTGTGGCCAGGTGGTTAGTACTCATTCCCGCGCTGGGAGGCGGAATCGGGAACCATTCCCATTTTCTATTCAGATTTTCTCTGTCGCCGGTACACAGTACATCCCCTCTGGATTTCGTTAACTTGCTTATTCCCACTTAAGTATTCTCTTGACTTTTGGTTTTGATTCTTGGACTGTGGATTGGCACAGGCTTTTTCTGGACTGTTGTGGATTTTGCTTATGACCTCTCTTTAAATATGTCTGGTTCTAGTTCTGCTAGTTTCCGTGTATGTTGCATGAGTGATTGTAAGGTGAGGCTACCGAAAGCCGGTAGACCCTCACTCGGTTTGTTTGAGTGTAGGGGGCATGTTTGTCTTATAGATGATCGATGTAAGGAGTGTGAACCTTTATCGGATGCGAGCTGGAAGTCTTATGATTCGTATGTTCGCAAGTTGGGCGTGACAGGGTTAGGAGGTCTTCCTCCAGGAGTGTGTGCAAGAGTCAGGTTATTTCCTCTCCTGATAATCCTAATGTAGTTGATGTTGCACCTGTCCCTGTGGTTTTGCCTTCGGGCCCTGATGTTGTGTCTGTGGAGGGTTCGGCCTTGGCGCAGATCATGAGTTTTATCCGTGCGCTCGAAAACAAAGTGACATCTCTCCAAAGTGCTGTGAAGTGTAGTGCTCCCCCCAGTGTTGTGGAGGGGGCGTCAGATCGGCCCCATAATGCTTCTAGGCCTGGACCGCTGTCAGACTCCCAGGACTCAGGGAGAAGGCATGTCGAAAGCCGCAAGAAGGTTACGGGGGCTTCCCACCGATCTGACGTCCCTTCGGCAGGTCCTGTTGTCGCTTCCCAGGCTGCCAGAGATCGTGCTTAGCGCGCGCATTCTCAGGACTGCTTTTAGATCCTCCGAGGCGTCCTCTCCTCACAAGGGGTGGAATTCTCGTAAGGACTCTCGTCCTCTCAAGAGGAGCTGTGTTCAAGAGGGCGGCTTCTCGTCAGTCTTCTTCGTCGGCTAGTTATTTTGAAGCTTTTCCACCGCAGAAGAGGACTAGGATTTCGTCTGATGAGGATGTTTGGGCGCCCCAGTCGCTCTAAGGAGAGAACCTTTCTTGCTCCTGTGAGGAAGAAGAAGGGCGTCCCCTCGCCCATCGTCTTCCCATAGGATTGTCTCTCCTCCCAGACATGATTCTTCTCCATCTAAGAAGATTTTGTTGGAGATGCAGCGGCAGTTGTCTTCTCTTATTGCAGAGAAGGACTCTGCTCCTCGTCGTCGCAAGGACTTGACTTTGCCTGTCAAAAGATCAAGGAAGTCTCCTTCTCCTGCTCCGCTTTCTTCGTCTCCTTCGCCTGTGTCGTCGCCTTGTCGCCCTGTTAGCTCTCTTGTTCCTCGTCGTGGCGCTCGTCAACATGACGCCCGCAAGCTTCTTCCCGGACGCTTCGGTAGCTCGCTCTTCAGGGCGCTTCTGTGCAGGACGCTCGACAGGACGCTCTTCGGTTTTGGGCGTGACGCCAGTGTCGACGCTCTTCAGGACGCTCTCAGGGGCGCTCCTCAGGGCGTCCCTTCGTTGCTCTTCAGGGCGTTCACGGAGCATTCTCTTTCGTCTGAGAAAAGAAGATCTCTTCTTCGTATCGGACCTCAAGGCCTTCGTTCCCCTAAAGTGTTGGGTGACTCGGTTGCTTCTCCGGCTGTGGCGGGAGAGGTTTCTGGCGATTCGGATCCTGCTGACGTCGAGCCCTCGTCTGCTTCCTCTACTTCCGATTATCAAGTTTTGACCGGCTTGCTTAAAGACTTGTTCGGGGACAAGTTTAAACCTTCGGCTCCTCTCTCTCCTCCTTCTCAGTTAGCTTCTTCCAAAGCTAGGAGAGCGCCGGGGTTTTTGAAGATGACTTCTTCGTTGGTGACCAAGAGGGCTTTCAAGAAAGTCAACGTGTGGATGGAGGAACGGAAGTCCCATGGCAAGACCTCTTTCGCTGTGCCTCCGTCTAAGCTTTCAGGCAAGGCTGGTATGTGGTATGAGACGGGAGAAGATCTCAGCCCTAGAGTTCCTTCCTCTTCTCAAGGGGATTTCACCAGTCTTGTCGATGCGCTTCCAGAAGGTCACATCTGCCTACTGCTAAGGTTTCTTGGACCTTGTCAGAGACAGATCATCATCTCAAAGGTCTCTTCCGCACCATGGAGGTGTTTAATTTTTGGACTGGTGCTTGGGGCCTTAGATCTTAAGCTTGAAGCTCGGATTCAATTACCCTGGGGGAGCTCTCAAGCGTCCTTAACTGTATGGACAAGGCAGTTAGGGATGGATCTGAAGAACTGGCGTCTCTCACTTTGGTACAGGGCTCTTAAAGAAGAGGGCCTTGTTTTTGCGACTTCACAGCTAAGTCTGTCTCTCCTTCACAAAGGGCAGAGTTATTGTTTGCCCCTTTGTCTAACCATCTGTTCCCCAGTCTTTGATTCGGGACATCTCCACTCCAGTCTTAAGGAGAAGGCCACGCAAGATCTGTTGGCTCATTCTTCTAGACGTCCTCCAGCTCCTTCTTCTTCTTCTGCTTCAGTTTTGTCCTCCAGGAAGAAGAAGCCCTTTCGTGGAGGAACTTCTTCCTCTAGATCGTCTCCCGCGAGGAAGAGGTTTCACCAGAGGAGCGGCCCCTCTAAACCTAGGGAAAAAAGTGACTCCTTTCACCTCCAGACACCTGTAGGAGCCAGGCTTCTTTATTTTGCGGGAGCCTGGAGAGCGAAAGGGCGGACTCTGGTCACTAACTGTTATAGAGAAGGGTTACAAGATCCCCTTTCTCATGTTTCCACCCCTTTGCATCGTCGCCCAGGATCTGTCGCCCTCTTACCACCGAGAGAAGCAACAGATTCTTTTGGACCTCCTGGAGCAGTTGTTAGAGAAGAGAGCCGTGGAACAAGTTCTGAAGTTGGATTCTCCGGGGTTCTACAACAGGCTTTTCTTAGTCCCGAAACAGTCGGGAGAGTGGAGACCGGTCTTAGATGTAAGCGTCTTGAATCGCTTTATTTCAAGGAAAGATTCAAGATGGAAACGCCCCAGTCGGTTCTAGGGCTTTAAGACCAGGGGACTGGATGGTCTCTCTGGACTTACAGGATGCGTACTTCCATGTTCCCATTCATCCTCAATCAAGGAAGTACCTGAGATTTGTGCTGGGGGGACGAGTCTTCCAGTTCAGGGCTCTCTGCTTCGGTTTGTGCACCGCTCCCATGATCTTCACGGTGATCATGAAAAACGTTGCGAGGTGGCTTCACCTGGCGGGTGTTCGTGTGTCGTTCTACCTGGACGATTGGCTCATACGAGCCTCTTCTCGGGAGAAGTGTCTGGAGGACCTGACTTTGACTTGAATTTGTGAAGTCCCTGGGACTTCTTGTGAACAAGAAAAGTCCCATCTGATCCCGACTCAGTCCATCGTCTATCTGGGGATTCAGATGGATTCAGTGGCTTTCGAGCTTTTCCATCCCGAGAACGGCAACTGCTTTGCTTAAGAAAAGTTTCGTCCTTTCTAGGGAAAGAAACATGCTCGGTGAGGGAATGGATGAGTTTGCTGGGGACCATTTCCTCGCTGGAGAAGTTTGTTTCCCTGGGGAGGCTCCATCTCAGACCACTCCAGTTTTTCTTGGCGGAGAACTGGAGGGAAAGGAGAATCTGGAAGAGATTTTGAAGATATCTCCTTTTATCAAGGATCATCTGAAGTGGTGGTTCGACCCCTTAAAAGCTTGCAGAAGGGTTTCTCTTCGTCTTCAGAGCCCCGACCTAGTGTTGTTTTCCGGCGCGTCCAGGGAAGGATGGGGAGCAACACTAGGAGGGGAGGAAGTGTCAGGCACCTGGAGAGGGGAACAGGTGTCCTGGCACATAAATCTCAAGGAATTGGGTGCTATCTTTCTGGCTCTTCAATTCTTGAAGCCCAAGTTGCAGGCAGAATTGTCCAAGTCAATTCGGACAATACCACAGCTCTAGCGTGCCTCAAAAACAGGGGTACTCGATCTCGTTCCCTGTTCATCCTAGCGAGGAGATCCTGCTCTGGACTGATGCTTGAAGGGTCACTATTCTCCACGAGGTTCATTGCGGGGAGTGGAGAATATCCGAGCAGACCTTCTCAGTCGGCAAAATCAGCTGCTACCGACAGAGTGGACTCTTCACAAGAGGTATGTTTAGAGTTGTGGAGAATATGGGGACGTCCTCTAGTGGACCTCTTTGCAACGTCCAGGACGGCAAGACTCCCCCTTTATTGCTCTCCTGTCCTAGACCCAGGAGCGTTAGCCATAGGCGCCCTCCTCTGGGACTGGAAAGGCCTCGACCTTTACGCTTTCCCTCCTTCAAGATCCTGGGAGAAGTGATAAGGAAGTTTGCAACGTCAGAAGGAGCAAGGATGACTTTAATAGCCCCCTTCTGGCCAGCAGCGGATTGGTTCCCAGAGACCCTGGCCTTCCTAGTGGACTTTCCAAGAACGCTTCCATTGAGGGTGGACCTTCTCAAGCAGCCGCATTTTCGAAAGGTTCCACAAAAACCTCTCGCTCTGAGTCTGACTGCGTTCAGACTATCACAAAGTTGGCCAGAGCAAGAGGCTTTTCGAGAGCTGTGGCAAAGGCCATCGCCAATGCCAGGAGACCTTCTTCAATGCGGTCTACCAGTACAAGTGGTCTGTTTTTAGGAGATGGTGCAGGAGTAAAGGAGTTTCCTCGACCACGACCTCTGTACCACAAATAGCTGACTTCCTTTTTATCTTAGGCATAAGAATAAACTGGCAGTCTCGACTATTAAGGGTTATAGAAGTATGTTATCGGCAGTTTTTAGGCACAGAGGCCTGAACTTGTGCGACAACAAGGATCTTCACGATCTACTGAGATCCTTTGAGACTGTCAAAATTCCTCAACTCAGGACACCTTCTTGGAATCTGGATGTTGTCCTGAAGTTTCTTATGTCTAGTACTTTTGAACCTCTGTCTTGGCTTCCCTCAAGAACGTGGATTTGAGAAAGCTGTCTTCCTAACGGCTCTGGCGACAGCTAAGAGGATTAGTGAAGTGCAAGCAATTAGGCTTACATATTGGCTTTAGGGGTCCTAATGCTGTATGCTCCTAAATCCTTTGTTCTTAGCCAAGAACGAAAATCCTTCAAACCCTTGGCCCAAGTCTTTTGAGATCAAAGGTTTGTGGAGATGCTTGGGCAAGAACCAGAAAGAGTCCTGTGTCCTGTCAGGGCTCTTAGTGCAGCAGATTGCTGTAAAAATCGTTCAGATAGTGAAACAAGCATGAAATTTGGCACAAACATTCCTAAGACTCGCTCTCTTAGAAAAGGCGCTGGCCACCTGAAAATCCAAGATGGCGGCTATTTTTTCAAAATGGCCGCCATCTATGTTGAGATTCACTGGTTTGGGAGCATCTATTGGATGGAATATGCCAGTTTTTTTTTTTTTTAAACCTCGACTTTTAGGTTATAAAAATGTTCCATACCACACATTTTATTGAAAACCCTTACTAAATGAATTGTAACCAAGATGGCGTACAAAATGGTTGCCATAAAAGTTTTTTCTATCCACAGCGCTAGCAGACATAGAGACCAACTGTTTTTATTTAATGGTATATTCATGTGATCAGACAGTTTAACTAATATGCTATTTTCAACTGAAATAGTAATGGTATGGTCACATACAACATTGTGTCTAAGACTGTAACCATAAAAAGAAAAGAAGAGAAATACGGACTAAACGTTTTCCCCTCTATGTATAGTCTCTCAACCTACACCTTTGAAAAATTCGAGAATAAGAAGGTAGGCATAGCATGACACGTTGGATGCTCAAGCTGGATTATCTACTGAAGAGAGGCAATATTTATCTAGACTTCACATTTGCAAGTGCACAGAGCTGTGCAGGAAGACCCAGCTTGTAGCACTTGCACCTTTCCCGACAGCCTGCTTTGCATCCACATTTGGTAAGCTGTTGGCAACTCTTGGCTAAGGGCGAGTTGGTTGTCAGAGGACTTGCCATGCTTCACCAGACTTTTGCTATCCCCACTCAGCAGGGTTCTCTGGCTGTGGCTGACACTGGGTGGCCTGCCCCACACACAACCAGCCTGGTTTTCAGCACGCTTGGTGTGTTGGAGGAGAGCTCCTGGTTGGTGGAATGGCCTCATATGCCCTTTGTTTTCTGGCAAACATATCAAGTCTAGCCTCATCCACAGTGCCAGCAGTGCTGGATCTTTCATACATAAGTATGACAAACCTCTCCAGGACCTTCAGGTCACTCTCTTCCACTCTGAGAGGGTAGTGACTCAGTTTGGAGAACACAGTGGAGGCCTCTGGAAAGATGTTCCATGTCTGCCAGGCGGTCTTCTTGCCCTTGCTCCGGAAGGCTGACACTGTATCACAGCCTGTGAACGCATGGAAGAACAGCATGCCATTCACCTTCTCCTGGCCCAGAGAGTTGCACAGGTCATGCACAGCAATCCAGCGCAGGCTCTGGCCTTGGCCAAATGCCACCCATAGCTTCTCTAGCCCTAGATTGTGGAGAGTGGAGAAAGCACTGACTGCAACGACAAGAACATCTGTGTCATTTGCTTTAACCGTGATGGTCTTGGCTCCATGTTCTGTGGCATATTTGGCATGGAGAAAGATGCCTTGGGTGTCAGCTTCCTCATGAGAGCACTTTTCCAGTCCCTGAAGACTAGCCTCATGAGTGCTGAGGACAGCAGACCCTTTCGTGGCAATGACAACATTTGTGGCAGACATCTGGGCAACTTTGTCTGCCAGGAACTGGAACAACTCTGTCTTGTTGGCATCGTGTCTTAGGAAATTGCGCCAGTTGGATGGAATTGTGTTCTTGTCTGTCACCTTGCGCCTTCCTCCTTGACCACGTTGGAGCCTGGTCTCAGCTTTGAGGCTGGATGTATTGTATACATCAAATACAAGATGTGATGATGTGTACTTGCTGCTATAGGATTGTATCACAGGCAAGAAGTCGCAAAGTGCATAGCCCTCAAAGGTCTTTCCTTTCTTTGGTGGCAAGGCATGGACCAAAAAGCTGATCCATCTACAATGAGGACATCAGTCTTTGGTTCTTTGTCTTCTAGTGTAACATGACTCTCAGGACCGAGGTCAGCTGAGACTTCTGACATGTGTACAGCCTACCACCCTCACTAAGGGAAGCTGGGAATGTTTGATTCTCGTGCTGGAAGAATTCCTGCAGATCACATTCATGGCTCTGACAGGATATGAATAGCTTTGAGAAAAGCTGGCAATCCTCCTTCAGAAGTTTCTGCTTTGACTGTTCTACAGGAGCAGCTTCTTGCCTGAAGAAGTCAGTTCTGTTCTTCTTTATCGGCTCATAGAAGGAGACTGCATTGTTTGCCAAAGAGTCTGAAAACTTCTGAAATTTAGTGTCACCTCTGTCAAGGTGTGTCTGTAGAAGTTCTGCTGAGCTGGGGTGGGCAATGTCTTTGTTGTCAATGGAATACAGATCCTGGCTCTCTTCCTGAAAAGGACTTCCCAAGTGTTGCAAAGCCAATGACAGCTTGCTGACTCTCTCAAGAATGTCTTCTGCGCATGAGGTGTTTGTTCATGGTGTGTTGTCTGCTCATTAGACTCCTTACTTTGAACCTCTGTTTCGTATGCAGACACCAAGCGGATGATCTCTGGGCCAGCCACCATCCATCTTCTGAGTGCTGACGGATCTTCAGTCAGCCCAATGGCTCCGCCATCAGCCTTTATAAAGGCATTGGTCTGCTCATGAGCTTGGTCAAGAGCCATTGCTGAGAACTGGCGACTGGTCTTGTGCACAACAAAGTTGCCAGCCTTGAAATCCTTGTGCAACTCTGGTGTGAACTCTCTAGGACTAAGCATGTCCCTGAGGTGAATAGGCAGCCAACGAGCATAGTTTGTATTATTGTTGGAAAAGAAGTAGGGTATCAGCTCATGCAATGCCTGGCAGTAGAGGACAAAATTGGCCTCACGGAAGGACCTGATCAGTAGGAATATCACAAGTTCCATAGACAACACCATGTGCCAAGAAGTGGAACTGTGGACTGCTGTCTTCATGAAGGTCACACCACTCCTCAAACTCTAATGCCTGCTCATTGTTGTTTGCTTTCTCAGCACAGTAGTCAGTGTATGCTGTCCTCAGGAGTTTGTACAAACTAGAGGCTGTAACCTGGTGCATCTGCCGTGTCCTGGTTACACTTGCAGCTGACAGGAAGGATTCTGCAGTTCCAGATGAAGCAACTCCTGCCTTCACCAGAGCTCCTGTCCAACCACTGCCATGAAGAAGAGTACCAGAGATGTCATTGCTGCCATCTCAATGTGGAGACCACCAAACATTACCAGATACTTGTCTTCGCCATACTGATCAGGCCAGGCCACTGCACCTGCTTTGCTACGGCATAGATTGGCTGATCAGCTGTGATTATGGGTATCTGTATGGGATTCAACTAGGTTCGGTCTCCCTACACCTAGCCCGATCATTCATCCAGTGCCATTTAAGTCCCGTGTGATCTGTACACCATCCGTGATGGACCTTACATGAACCATCATGTACAGCCCCCATACCCTTGGCTCGGCTCTCCCGCTGGCACATCCTGTCTATTCAGGTGCGGCTATCTAACTATAGCTGGTCTGGGGCTGTTAGAAAGCATTTGGGACACTAAACTAAACTATACTACAACTACTAGTCTAAGACTACAGGATTAGTAAAGCTGGATTAGCTGGCACTGAACCCCATGCTGAGTTACACAGCAGTGATGTCACCAGTGTGCCCTGGTTGTGTGCAGACATACACTCTTTTACATTTATTAATTTTCCTTCAAAATTGATGAGTTATTCGAAAGAGATGGCCTCATTAGGATCTAAAACCACAGAAACCAAGATCCATGCTTAAAACGATAATTGTTGAACAGGCATTATTTCTCATTATAATTATTGTTTCTACCTTTTCTTGGCAGCCATATAGCCCCCATATTTAAAGGTAAACTGTACTGGGAAGCTACAGAAACATAATATTCACAAGAAATAGTATGGAAGAGCTTTACCATATTGCTAAAGCAAATACATGCCATTCTAGTGAAAAATTAGCCAAAATCTGTCGATACTGGCCAGCCATCTTGGAATTTGGCTTTATATTAAATTTTTTGTGGCCAGCGCCCTTTTTTATGATAGAGGGAACTTTAAAAGCACTTGTGCAAAATTTCATGCTTGCTTCACTATCTGAACGATTCTTGTGAAATATGCAATTATCTGCTGCACTATCTCAAGTTCTACTTAGCCAAGACCAAGGAAACTAGAGGCTCATCGGACAATCTGTGGTGTTCGGTGAAGAGACCTGATCTTCCCATGTCCAAGAATGCCTTAGCATTCTTTTTAAGAAGTACTATTAGAGAGGCTCATTCCTCCTGCCTAGAAGGTGACATGAGACTTCTGAAAGTAAAAACTCATGAAGTTAGAGCTATCGCGACTTCGGTGGCTTTCCAAAAGAATATGTCTCTGAATGATATTCTTGGTGCTACCTTCTGGAGAAGTAATTCAGTGTTCACTTGATCATTACTTGCGGGATGTGAAGAACGACATTTGAAGACTGCTCTTAGCTGGGACCGTCGTTTCTGCAGACACAATGTTGGGAGAAGAAGGCAATACTCATCCTATCCTTTAGGGGTTAGGTTGTATTTTTTATCTTGTTGTTGTTTATTTTTGGTTGTTGGGTGGCCATTGAGATGGACGTCCCAATTTTTTTTTAGCCTATGCTAGGTTCATTACCTTAGATAGGGCGGTCAGGTGGTTAGTCGTTGCTCCTTCTCCCTCTCTGTATGGTCGCATGATCTAGTCCTATTGTGGTCACGCCCCCGTGGACAGGTCATCTAGATCTCTCCAGCTTTATAGGTCCCTACCTTGCTGGAGACTAGATAAGCAGAAGCAGGCTTGGGTGACAGATAACCTCGAAGTCAGCTATGCTAACAGGTAAGGAACCAAGGCGTCAATTGCCTACATTTATTTGTTTCCTAAATCCTATTCTGTCTCTTCCCACCTCCTACGGTGGGATTCAGCTATATATATATCTGGCAGGTAAGTGTCATGAACAAAATTATATTTTAATAATAAAATAAGGTTTGTTCATACTTACCTGGCAGATATATATACTTTTAGTGCCCTCCCCTCCCCTCTTGAGACAGTGGCACTAGAAAATCTGAATAGAAAATGGGAATGGTTCCCGATTCCGCCTCCCAGCGGCGGGAATGAGTACTAACCACCTGGCCACACTGCGTGTGCCGCATGGTTTTGAAATTCTGTCGGATTTCGGAGAAATACAGCTATATATATATCTGCCAGGTAAGTATGAACAAACCTTATTTTATTATTAAAATATCATTTTTTCATATTTTCCATGCTATAATTACAACTTTTTGCATTTCCAAGGGGCAGGACCCACATCCATTCCTTCCATTGGAATTTGAAAGAAACAAGCAAGGGTCAAGCAAGAGTAGTGAAAGACCTGTTAGCAATAACAGAAAAGAACAAACAGGACCTACAATGGTGAAGAGGTCCACAGAATCATCTGAGGGGACTACAAATAAGCCAGTCAGCTCTGGAGATGTTAGTGTACTCAGACGCGTCCTGAAGGGGCTGGGGTGCCCACCTAAATGGAAGGTGCATGTCAGGCAAGTGGTTTGGAATGGAACATCAGGGACACAATTTCTTGGAGATGAAAGCAGCCTGTTTAGCTCTACAATAATTTCAGGAGTGTGTACAAGGCAAGACCACAGTAGTCATGAGCGATAACACCTCAGTTGTCACTTAAACAGAAAAGGAGGAACGATCTCTCATGTACTGAATCAGTTAGCAGTAAAGAGACATGAATGGCCAGAACTCAAGGGACTGACACTGATGGCCAGATACATCCCAGGAAGGAACAACATTGTAGCAGACACACTAAGCAGGCTGGACCATATAGTGGGTACAGAATGGTCTCTGGATCAAGCAGTGGCAAACAGACTCTTCAGATTGTGGGAGGGTCCCACATTAGATCTGTTTGCGACATCATGGAATCACTAACTGCCTATTTACTGCTCTCCTGGCCCAGATGAAAGATCTGTCCTTCTAGGCACCTTCCAACATCAGTGGGACAACATGGATGTTTACGTGTTTCCCCTGTTCAGCCAGATCCGGAAGGTAATAAACAGGTTGGCGGCTGAGTACATTGAGCAGTAGCCTCCCTCCAACTTCACAGATGGAGGCTATCCAGCAACTGCTTAAAAAGAAAGGCTTTTCAGGAAAAGTTTTAAGTCATTGCCAACTCCATTAGACAGTCCTCGCTCAACCTGTATCAGGGGAAGTGGAAAGTATTCCTGGGTTGGTGTAGTGAGAGGACTCTACATCTCAAAACAGCTGTAAAGGATGAAGCATATTTCCTCCTTTTTCTGAGACATAAGAAGAACCTCTCTGTCTCAGCAATTAAAGGTTACAGGGCTGCCCTCTCTAAAGTGTTTAAAGCAAGGGACATAGACTTGTCAAAGTCATGGGAATTATCAGACTTGTTGAAACATTTTGAAAAAAGTTGCTCACCTCGAGTTTTCAAACCGCCTGAGTGGAGTGTTCAGTGTTCTTCATTGACAAAGTCTCCATTTGAATCGATCAAGACTGCTTTGGACCGAGACTTGACGTTAAAAACAGTGTTCCTCTTGTCATTGGCATCGGCGAAGAGGGTTGAAGAAGTACATGCCTTTTAGTACAAGGTCACTCACCCTGTGGTTTGATGGAATTAGGGTTTATATTCCATGCAGAGTTCGTAGCATAGACTCAGAACCCCTCCACATATAACCCAAGGTGCGGTGGCTTTTCCATTCCCTCTCTCAAGGACTTCGTGGGAGACAATCAAGAAGATATGCTACTGTGTCCGGTTAGAGCTGTGAAAGTCTACCTGAATCAGACAGCCTCCCACAGACTAATGAAATGTAGGTTGTTCATTAGTACAGGCTACTTTTCTGTTGAGAAATCTATCTCCCTCCTAGATGTGAGTCTCCTATATATGAAGGAGTAGGGAGTATTTGTATAGGAACAAATAACAAATTAAAAATAAAAATTTGTATTTTTCCCAGTATACGAACCTGCACCTTAATATAGTTAAAGTTACTCACTTCTTTCCTCCCCTCTTAGCTCGATCTCTCTCTTCTCATGCTAAGGTGTTACAATCTTATACTCAGGCTGGTTCAGCAATTGACCAAGCGAGGACAGGCTCAGACCAGGGCAGATTAGGGCAAACAGGAAGCTAGTGGGTTTCAGTAGAACTGAGTCCACATTTAGCCGAGTCAGGCGAAGCGCACGGGAATCTCCTATACCTTATATGAAGGTGTTGGTTCGTAAGTTAGAAAAAAAAAAAATTTTATTTTTAAGTTGTTATTTTTTTTAGTCTCATGAAAACTAACATGGGCATTGAAAGCTGTGTAAAATTGGTATGTATGCTGTGAAGTATACAGAAATGTTATTGAGAACAAAATTTTTTTGATACGTTCGTTCAGTGTATATACTACATCGAGTTTGTGACATTTTAAATAAAAGCCTTTTGTATTTGCTACCTTTCCAGCCTTGGTAAAGAAAATTTAACTTCAAAATTACCTTGTACTCGGGAAAATTGTACCAAGCCTTCTAAATCTCAGCAACGCGGGACTTCCAAACCAAAGGAGTTACTTGGGAAAAGCAGCTCAAAGGATAAATGCTCCCATTCAAAATCTGGATTGAGTAGGGCTAAGAAAGAAGTGAACAGCAGCAAAATTAAGAATAAAGGAAAGCTACCAAAAGGACACGTTGATCGATAAATGTTATTTTGTATTAAGTGAATTACTGTGTGAGAGTAACTTATAATTATCTTTGTTTTTATGTATTGCATTACAAGAAGTTTATTGCTGAAATTTTTGCAACTTATAAACACCTCTTTGAGTGGATTGTATTGATTCACTTTGTTGTAATGATGTTACAGTACATTGTTAAGGTTGATATATGTTTGTGAGAGAATGGAAAATGCAGTATTACAGTATATATTTAGCTTTGCAATATACATAAAAAATCAATGGCTACCAAGTTTTGTGGATTGTGTAAATATTCAAATGAAAGTAAGTTTTGTCGAGTGTGATAATTATTATTGGGATACAATATGTTTGTGTGATGAAACACATTCCATTCCCAATAATGTTTAGGAGAATTTTATTTATTAAGGGAAAAAATTGATTACCATCATTTCCTAAAAGATTGGAATTTTTAAAATCTTGGCTTACAAAATTGTACACTGGTAAAGCATGGTTTCCCTTTGGTTGGTAAGCATTTTTTAGTAAAATACAGAGGCTAATCTGTGAGGTATTTGAAATCTCAAATAATTTGCCATACAGGTATTCATGTTGCATAGAGCTAGTAGACAGGTTGGTAATTACTGGCCCATGTCATTAATTACCTACTGAATGATATTAAGTGTCAGTCATTCCTTAGTGTACTGTATAAGTCTTAAACTGATTAGGATAAATAACTGACAAATTAATCCAAATAATGTAGCCAGTGATACTGTTGAACTACAAACCATCCACTCTGAAGTGAAAGTGACTGCTGTGGTTACCCTTAGTGTTATTATTATTATTCAGTCATTGAACCCTGTCCATATGGAACAAGCCCACAGGGGCCATTGACTTGAAATTCAAGCTTCCAAAGAATATAGTGTTCATTAGGAAGTAAGAGGAAGTAAAGGGAAATACAGAAGAAGAGATACCACTTATTAAAAAAGAAAAAAAAATAATAAATAGATAAATAGATAAAAATGTATCAAATTGCAAGAAGAATAGTATTAGGGTAGTAATGCGTTGCATTTTCTTTTGAACTTCTGAAGTTCCAATTGCATGACATCCTCTGGGAGGCTGTTCCACAGTCCAGCGGTGTGAGGAATAAAAGACCTCTGGAACCGAGAAGTTCGACAGTGTGGCACATTTACAGCATATTGGTGCTGCTGTTCAGCGAATCCGGTTGCTCTCGGCAGAGAAAGGGGATCAGGGATCGATTGTGAATGTGAAAGATCGTTATTGAAAGTGACAAACAAGAGACCATCCATCATGCTCCAAGTCATAACTGCTATTATTTGGAAACAAACCAACTACCACGAACCACTCTGTCTAAAAGAGTTAACCTCTGGCAGAAGCAAACATCCACACCAGAGAACAGTACTCCAGTAAAGGAAGTACAAATGACCTAAAACAGGTTGCATTGATTTTATCACTGTTATAAATATATGAGACTATATGAACAATACCTAAGTTTTTGTGTGGCATTTGCTGAAATTTTCATTAGATGTTTCTCAAAAGTTAGATGTCTTGGTTCACAGAAGATCCCGTCCACAGCAACTTGCTGCTGCCTGCCTGTAAGGAAATTTTGAGGTATACACTAAAAACAACAGTGGACCAAGTACACAACTCTGTGGAACTCCAGACGCAATAAGTCATGGTTCGCTAAAGATCCTATCAACAGCAAATCACTGCTGCCTACTTGTAAGGAAATCTTTAAGTAAACCAAAAACATATCCACCAACCCCAAGGTTCTGAAGTTTATTTATAAGTGCCTTGTGATTTACCAAGTCGAAAGCAGCACTAAAATCTATTTGAATTACTGTACTCTACATTCGTGCATCTAGATTTTGTTTATTGTATTGTCTCTCCTTTGTATGTTCCATATACAGTATATGGCCCTTAGCTGAAATAAAGGATTTTATTATTATTATTATTATTATTATTATTATTATTATTATTATTAAAACCCTTATCAAGGTTCTTATGCAAATGGCATGTAAAATATAAAAGAGTATCACAGACTCGTAACTTCATCCTAGATGCATATTGACTCTCAGTTAACAATCCTTTGGATTCCACATACTGTACATGTAAAGTGGCGTAAATGTGAGTTTTTCAGCAACTTTAGAGAGCACAAGGAGAATAAAATTTGCCTGTTGTTACTGCAGTCTGCAGATATGCCACTCTTTGTGACAGGCACTGTATTGCTAAACTTGTGCTCATCCGCAAAGATACTACGTCAACAGAATAATGTATATAATCTACTAATCATGGGAGCATTGGGAAGAAACCATCAGGATCTCCTCCACCCCAGTTATCAAGATTTTCAAGAATTTTCTTAACATCTCTTGAGCGAAATGTAAATTTTGTAAGAACAGGTTCAGGATGACAAGTATCAGGGAGAGAGGCAGCCTCAGCTGATTGGTTAGCTTCAAAAGCTCAATGAAGCAGTTCAGCCTTTTATTTTCTCAGAAAAATCATCCACTATTATGCTTTACAGATAGATAGATGGGACTTTTTAGTGACTTTGAAAAAATGGGTATACAGTGAAGGACCTCAGTGGTGAAAAGTAAAAAGGTCGGACAAAGCATAATAGTGGATGATTTTTTTTTAGAAAATAATAGCTTTGCAAGAGCTGAGAGATGGCAGAAGAAACCTCTGTAAGCAAGGGGAAGCAGGAAACTCCTGTTTCTACTCAATTTAAGTAATTTTCCTTGTTTGGTGTACTACCTTACATTCGTCTCCACTATGTTTAAGAAAGATTTAAAAAGTAATTTCTTGGTTTTCTCTGGGATTTATCTTCCAACAATCTGGATGGTCTATCTTAGGTCATTCCTGTCTCCACTTAATTTAAGAGAAATTTGAATGTTTTCATGGGTGATTTGCCTTCTGACGTTCATGGCTCCACTCAATTGATTTTTTATTTATTTTAAAATGAAATAATCTTACAAGAGCTTTGTATGGTTCCTTGGTTCACTTACCTCTTGATACTCCTGTTCCCACTCAAGAATTATTGTAAAAAACATCTTGTTTCCTTGGATAAAGACCTCACGGTCCTCTTTATATTCTATTTAAGAATTTTTGTCCGGAAACTAGGAAGCTTACCTCTTGACTCTCCCATCTGAAGGTTTGTTTACCTCTCGTCAACATTCCCTCTTTTCTTCAGTCTGAGGATGGTTTGAAGAGACATTTGGAGCTTTCCACCGGTGCTGTCCCTCCTGATGCGCCAGTTTCCATTCAGCTTAGGGAGATTTCAAAGGACATTTATCTTAAAAGCAGCTTTGTAGCTTTCCATGGGTGGCTTATCCCCCAAACTCTTGTTTCCACACAATTCAAGATGATTTTCAAAGAAATATATAGGTTTCTATGGTTAGTTTACTTGTCATACCCTTTTTTGCATTTAATTAAGAAATAAAAAACCTGGTGTCCGTAAAAAACTTTTATTAAAAAGCTTGGTTTCCGCTCATGGATTTACCTCACGGTACGCTAGTTTACAATAATTTTATAATTATTTTCACAGGATCATATATAATAAAAAAGAATTACGGAAGAAACAAAATTTTAAACTCACTTAATCTAATGTTGTTACTTGATTGGTATGAATTATGTAAAAGTCATTTACCACATTGAATGATTAAATATATTGCCTTTGTAGAGCATCTCTCCAAAGCTGTGTGTGATAGGCATCAGATTTCTTTAAATTCAATGGCAAACCAATTCATTTCAGACAGTGAACATTTTTATTTAGAAGCATATTGTATGCCTTGAATTTGAAACCTTTGGGGCCATTTTATATATATATATATATATATATATATATATATATATATATATATATATATATATATATATATATATATATATATATATATATATATATATATATATATACAGTATATATATATATATATATTTATATATATATATATATATATATATATGTATATATATATATATATATATATATATATATATATATATATATATATATATATATATATATATATATATATATATACTGTATATATACTGTATATATATAGTATAATTTTTCCTCATCACAAGGGTTTTTCCTCTTTTGGAAGGAGTGGTGTCAGAAGAGTACAGCCTTCTGGTTTCTCAGGAAGTCTTTCTAGATGAAGTTGCAAGCCCCATGCCCTTTCAGACACTATACACTTTTACAGACAGCAGAGTAGACTGGTAGGTGGTAGGCCAGGGGCGGTCTTCGGGCCTAGCAAACATGAGCTAAGTGCTACACAGCCAAGACCTGTCTCCCACTGAAGCTGATTGCACCTGCCAGAGGTTTAGGTGTGTAGGGGATTGCCACAATCATACATCACATTTCTACATCTTCCGATTTTCATTTATTTGTAAAGGTTCAGTAGTATGAATACAACATAATATACAGATGATAAATTGTGCAACCTAAGATTGGGACTGCTAAGTTTTGCAGTGCTGTAGGATAAATTGGCAGCAAATAAAAAACAAGCAACAAGTAAGTTTTTTTATTTTGTCTCCATTTGTATAAATTCCTATTATTATTATGTGGTTTTACCAGTTATATACCGCAAATGTATATACTGTGTATGTATATATATATATATATATATATATATATATATATATATTTATATATATATATATATATATATATATATATATATATATATATATATATATATATATATATATATATATATATATATATATATATATATATATAATGACAAACAATATTTCAACATGATGTTAATTCATAGAACTGAGATGAGAACCTTTTAGGGAATACAAATCATATTTTACAAGCTTTTCAGAAATGTAATTTATAATCAAATCCTTTTATTATTAAATGAGAAAGCTTTGATGATCAGATTAATACTGGCCTGAACTGCTGTGATACACAATGCAATTTCAGCAAGCGTTAGGCTGGACACATTGAACATTGTCTTATATATAGGTTACTGAAATTACCTTGAAAATTTTCATGATTTGTTTCCCGTAAACGATGTATCTCATAATGGGTTTTCTGTTTACTCGAATGAAATCTATATACAATCTAACAGATAGAGAGAGAGAGAGAGAGAGAGAGAGAGAGAGAGAGAGAGAGAGAGAGAGAGAGAGAGAGAGAGAGAAGATATTACCTGGTCGTTGAATTGAAGGTAAGCATTATAGGAAAGAATTCCGCTGAGGAAAATGCATTTGCGCATTTAGTTACATGCCAATTTTTCATTAACATTTGAATTCGGTGATGAAAAAAAGAAAGTGTTTACTTTAGGAATAACAGTGCTTGAGAATTTTTGCGACTGCTCAGCGGATTCTTGCTTACAAAGTACTTAGTAATTGTTGAGTGACAGACCAGATGAAGTTGCTGTATATCTTGTCGAGGCGTTGAACGTGGATTTGATATCCGGAATAACTGACAGTGGATAGACTGAAGGAAAAGAACTGATGTTAGGAAACTCGCAGGAAGTCGTCCGTGGTAGTCATTTCAGCAGCGAATGCACCGGTTGTTCGCATTGGAAACGCGGTTTCATGGTTGTCTAGCATTAGTCTGGTGTCATTCTCAGGGATATTAAAGCAGCATTGATGTTCTTGACCTCTTATTCTTATGGACTACTATTCTGAAGTAAACTGTCTTAGATTTGGATGTATTTCATCACATTCTTGCACTGTACTTGCCCCTCACGGCTTAAATCGTGTGAGGTGTATTGCCTTTGGCAGCGTCTGTGAATCGTAGGGTTACAGCGTGTGAGTGGTGCGTTCGCTGCTCGTCTCGCTTTCCGAAAACGCATTAATTTTCCTCATTGTAAGAATAAAAACAGCAACTGTACGGAAATGCAGCGAAAATGATGTTATAATAAGATTAACCTCAGCAAACTTTAATATGAATGATTTTAGAACACCCGTAGAGCTTTTATACATGAAATACCGGCACATAAATTCAAGATCTTATATAAAGTTTTAAAATGTTGATCAAATATGACATAACAGCATACAAAAATACAAAGGCGAAATTTTCAGGAAAGTTTTATATTGCAAACATATAAGTACTTCTGAAAGGACGTCAGTGTTAACAGAACAAACGTCCTCACGTAAAAGGTAGATGTGCAGTGTTGGCTACAGAGTTGTATTTGATGCTTCTATATATATATATATATATATATATATATATATATATATATATATATATATATATATATATATATATATATATATATAGACATTTTATAATATATATATGTAGATATATAATTGTATATATATATGATATATACAGTATATACATTTTATAATATATATATATATATATATATATATATATATATATATATATATATATATATATATATATATATATATATATATATATATATATATATATATATATATATATATATATATATATATATATATATATATATATAGAGAGAGAGAGAGAGAGAGAGAGAGAGAGAGAGAGAGAGAGAGAGAGAGATTGGTATTTACTTTTGTAGTCGAGTCCAAGAAAATAGCACTCGGTTTGAGTAGGAATCGTACTTCCAGCTGGTATAGTGTCTTTAGTAACGTATTTCCTATTCTTTATGTGTACGATGGGACATTGTGCTTTTATTCAACTTCCCATCATTAAGTATATATGTTTTTTTCTTAGTTATTAGGACTAATTTAAAATGAAAAGTAGCCAACACCATAAAACTACAAAAGTACAGTATATGAAGAATACATATTTATAAGTACATAAAAACACAACGTAAGCCAACAACAATCTATGTGAAGAGAAGCCCTTTTGATGAAGGGGACGATATCACAGCAGGTCTCTCCTAACTCTGAAAACGAAATGCCTTTTGCCCTTGCTGAGTTTTCACACCTGAAATTGAGGAAGCTCCTTAGATTACATCACTCTTTGTACAAACACTTGCTCAGCGGAGTCTCTGAGCTTTGCTTCTTAGCTGTATTTTCACATTTCCACTCAGTTTCCAGTTTTCATTTGGAGTTTTTGTGTGTGAGTGTGTGTGTGTGTGTTTTTACATGCATTCAAAATATACAGTATATATTGTCTGTATTTTATGTGTATTGTAAAGAAAGAATCAGGTCCAAAAGTTAACTGAAAGAAAGAAGAAATCAATACAAGGTTACTTTGATTTTATGATTCTACTGGACGTCTGATGAATATGATTGTTTACGCAGGAAATAGGAGTGGTGTAGGTTTTATACACACATGCATATATATACAGTATATATATATATATATATATATATATATATATATATATATATATATATATATATATATATATATATATATATATATTGTGTGTATGTGATTATGTGGGTGTGTGTGATTGTGTGTGCGTGTATAAAATTGAGGGATGACTTCTTTGGCGTGCTAGGGGTAGCTGCTAATGAAGTGTTCGGAGAAGCAATATTAGCTACAGCAGGGACCCCTTGAGCCCCACTCAAAGTTGGTAGTGTTTTCATTCGAGTGGTAAAACTTCTTTGAGATAAGTTTGGTCATCTGTACATTGGCTCTCTACTTTGATGATATAAACTGTTCCTACACCAGAAATTCTGTTAGATATGGGTAATGAAGTTGAATTGTTCGGAAAAGGTCAATGGGTTGATAATACGCATACAAAGAAACGAAATATATTGTATAGAGTCAGGTTCCAAGAATAACCGTCCGCAGTTCAGAACTTCATATATTTGGTCAGGCAAGATCAAAGTTTGATCGGGTATCAAGGAAAACATAACATAAGAGAAGTTCTGACAGAGGAAGAAGCAGGAGGGTGTTTGATTTCATTGGGGAAACTAAGAAAAATACCAGTTGAGAGAATATCCTTTTCGGGGACCGCGAGTCATCGTTTTTCTCAAATATCTTTCAAACTAATTATTTTTTCGAATTGGTACTTTGACACAGTGTACAAGACACCTTCCGCTAATTTTTGGTAATATAGTGCATTCTTAAATGGCGTTAGTTAAGGCGTTTACTCTGGACTTTTAAAGGCAAAGTCGCATGAGTCAGCAGGCCCAAACTGCGCAATCGAACGTCTGTTATCCCTTATAGACGGGAAAGGGGTTGGGGGCGGAGATGGGGAGGCGAGGAAATTGGGTTGAGGGAGTGGTGTGTAGGGATGTGAGAGGGAGGGGCGGGATGGGGATAAAAGACATTCGAATGCATAGTTTGGCGATGCTTGGCAACACATAGTAGGGCTCTGACTCGGTATTCAAAAGGGCTAGGAGTAGATCTTATGCTGCTTACTACTAATAATGCTACAACTACTATTATGTTGCCAAGTGCCTTGAGAATAGAGCACTGTTAATACTTGGAAACGGATCATGATAGGATGTTTTAAGGTGGAAGAGGGGATTTGTCTGGTATAGGTAAATGAATGTTTAACCAAACTTGAACCTGTTGGGATCAGGACATCGTTCGCCATCTGAGACATATTGGACAAGTTGCAATTAAAACTCAGATGTCAGTTTTTGCAGACTGACTCAGTACATAAAATGTACTTTCCCATGGAAGTGGGAAAGTGCAATATGGTTTAAAGTTGTAACTCTCATAGGGACGGTTGAACTTTATTTCTAGGGAGAAGGATATTGTTTGTATTGGCATGAAAGTAAAAGAGCAATGAAAGAGTTGTCGAGAAGCCCTTCATTTACCGAGAAGAATGTCATTGACTTATATCTCCGAGAGCTCTTAGAAAGATACGGAATAATAATAGGCTTAGGGCCGACCAGAGACTGAAAGAGGTGGCTGTCAAGTGCAAGAGAAATCCATAGGGTCAGGATTATTTCTCAGGAGGGGACGAGACACCGCGCCGCCAGCCTAGGATAGAATCTTGATTTCTTTCTGTCATGCAATCAGTGACCCTATTCGTATTTAGGATTTTCATCGTAGGATAATCTTCAGATTCTTTTGGACAAAATGTTTGCTTAAAACCTCGTCTTTTTAACCTCTGAAGTGATTAGGGAGAAATCTTGCTGTAAGTAAAGTTCTTGTTGCCACAATACAGGTATGGCGCTTCTCGTAAGTGCTTTCCTTGTCCATCTTTGTTAGCACACACAGCAGCATGTGTGCTAACAAGGATGGACGTTATATATATATATATATATATATATATATATATATATATATGTATAAATGTATGTATATACATATATAATTATATATGTATATATATATATATATATATATATTATACCAAAAAATATATGTAATTGATTTTTAGATGAAAGACAAATATAGCCTTGCGTACAATTTCCGGTAGGATGTGCATCGCCGGGCGTTATGATATGGACACATTTGAATTATTGACCTTTTCCGTGTCAGAGGTTTAATTACGAAATGCGTGAACAGGATAGCATCTAGTACAGGTATATGCGAACTCCGTAGATTTTACGTGCAGGTCCCTGTGATCATTTTTGCATGTTAGGGTATTTGGAGAAATGTTTGCTTTTTTGTCATGTGAGCTCTGTTGTTTTTTTTTATGCTTAAAGATTAATCTTAAATACTAAGAAGAAAGTGGAAACATGAAAATACAGACAACGAACTCAGGGTTTGCTTCTGATGGCTGTTATTATAAATACATTGAAACAAGGTAAGCTTTTCTAATGTAAAAACATTGAGCGTGACTGCTCTAGTGTTTTGCAACACAGAGTCAAGAGTAGCGGATGGCAGGATAAAATGCTGCAGGAAATGCGCAAAGCAAGCGGTGCTGGTGCATGCTATTGCAAGATCATGCAAGGTATGATGATAGCTAATTTCGATATTCAGTTGAATTGTGAAGTCATGAAATTGCTTCCGAATGGCGAAAATGAGAATATATTAGTATCTCTAGTATTTTTATGCAGGCATGCAATTTATACGACGCATAGGTGCCCTCAAGTTTTCCGTCTGTGTGTGAGTATCCACTTTGCCAAGTCCTCGGGATACTGGCACGGGCTGATGGTGAAATACAGACAAGGCTTTGACTGCAAGAAAGAAAGAAGGGAACAAATGCGAGACGATCATGCTGGTTATTTTATAAAGTAGAAGGACAGTGTCAAAAGAAAGCTCATGAGGGCAGGATGCATAGGATGCATTTCATGATAACGCAAGACAGCCATTGTACTCAAAAGCTGTTGCATCTCAGCTATTCTCAGTTTGGACTGATGATGGTGAGAGAGGCTGGAAGGCTTTCATGGTTGTGGATACTTCGGGAAAAGCAAGATTTCGTCAACAGGTCACTCATTCATTTTAGTGCAGCTGCAGGTATCATGCGGTTGCGTTCACTTTTCATGGCTGCAGTAGGTTTTTCATGCCTTAAAATCAATTCTTAAAGAAGTTTGCTGGAAATGCTGTTAGAATCACGATAACTAAGCGAGGGTACTTTTGAAGCGTGATATTTTTTCTCTCTAATCGTGAAATGATTCCTTAAGATAAATAAGGATAAGTGTTTTCATAATGAACGAACCATAAGAGGTGACGTCAGATGCCCTTTGGACGACATCTACCTCCCAGTAGAACCACCGCTCTGAAGCAGTGTGAGGAAAGACAGTTGCGGCGCTCTGAAATGTGACACCGGCTTTCGTGAGCCGAAGTTTGGGAGGGCCGGCGTGCCAACGGGTATAATCTGTGAGGCTGGAGAAGATTTCTGGTTAGGTCGGTTTTTGCCCTCGACTGCCGGTGAAATGGCATCAAGTAAGCTACTTTGTGTGTTGATGTTTAAGCTCTTCGTGGAATGACCAAGAAAACTATTATTACCTCTCGGGATCTGGAAGATATCGTCCTCAGGCTCAAGTAGGATGATCTCATAGCAGGTACCAGCCATCCCCGGTTCGGTAAAAGGACGTATCTGTTGGATAAATGGATTAGGGGGAAGAGGGGGGTTGAATTGACCCATGAGAAGAGGATCCACGTGGACCGAAGGCAGGAAGTACTCGGGCTCAAACACAGGATCTGGGAAAATGCTGAATCTTGGTTTATTGTTGTCGTCTGATTGGAAGGTACCTCCTATGGCCGGTGCAGGTCCTCGGTTAGGAAAGGTGGACGTCCTCCCCTGAACTGCATTGATTCCTGAAGCTCCGTCGTCTAAGGTATTGGTCAGGTCATCTTCTAGAACCGTGTAGTTTAGATGTTCGGTATCTGCTGCAATCACCGCATCGTGGATCCTCTGGAACGTTTTCATGAACGTCTGTTTTGCATGAGCTACTTCTAGGGTGTCTTTCACTGGCTGCGGGGCAACGCTGAAGGGCACCGATGTGTTGACAAAAACCCTCGGTGACTTCTTCACTGGTGGGCTGAAGGCGTCTCCTGCCTCGTCGTCATCGTTTTGAATAGCGCTTCGTCCTGACACTACCGTCATAGCCACCAACACCACCTGTGGAAGGAAGCAAAAACTGCTTTAATAAACGAATGGATTAGAGTTCATACTGTGAGACAGAAAAATCTGAGGTTCTATGTGAACACCCTGACGAATGAGTACATCAGTTTCTGTATCAGTTGGTTGGATTTGTCGTAATGCAACTGAATTTTTAGTAAAAACATTTACTGAAGATAAATAATCATTTATTTATATGTAACAAACAATTAAGAACACATTCTTCAGTTTTCTTGTTGTAATTTGAGAGTTTTGGATCTGTAAAAAATGGGTTTACCTCTTGTTCATATCGATAAGCACGAAACTCTGTCAGTAACTTGCAGTTTTATTTTGAATTTTGTCTTCTGACAGAGTAACCCAATGTAGCTGAAAATGGAAGTGTTGCTTCTTAACAAAGCTATGCAGGTGTTTCAGTTCTTTAAGGCAAACTTGCGTACATGTAGAATAGCCAGAATGTTTTTCTCTGTCATTGTCAGGCCATAATTGGTTTGACCCTGCAGTTAGTAAGTCGGTAGTTGCTGCCTTGAGTGGTTGAACGGTTTGTAATTCGATGCAAAAGTTTGAAAAATTCTGTGTTCTGAATTTCACCTAACTGTGATAAGTCGTTTCTCCGTAAAAATTGGAAGTGTTCACATAAAGGCCTATTTACTACCACTCAAAAAAATCTTTTTGTCAATTACCTGGATGACGACGACATTCCTTAGTCAGGAATTTGTACTAAATTACGTTTCCAGCTGAAATAACCGCATGATGAACATGGAGTCATAATTTCGTTGTCCCCCCAACACCTAGTCTCTCTTTCACCTTTTTTTTTTTTTTATTTTACCAGTCATTTGATGATATTCTTTAAGTATTGTATCTTGATAGCTGGAATTTGCGGTGTTTAAAACAGTACATATATACATATTAAAATTTTAAATTGCAAAAATGCACATTTGTTGTTTTAAACGCTTCAAATTCCATATATATATATATATATATATATATATATATATATATATATATATATATATATATATATTGTGTATGTATAGAGACATGCACACACGCGTGCGCACGTACACACACACACACACATATATATATGTATGTATGTATGTATGTATGTGTTTTTATATTGAGACTTCACGCCAGCAGGCGGGTACTAAAGAGTGATTTAGGTTTATGGGTCATGAGGTTAATTCTTGACATCCCAACTCGGACATTTTGTAATCCCATTTTTTGTTTGTCGCATAAAAAGGTGACCGTCAGACTAGCATTCTTTTTTGTTTTTTTTTATATCTGATCTGTCGAGTCGATTTGGTCAATCTTAATATTCAGCGCGGAGCCCGTCACTGAAGTGTATAATTAATGTTGGTGGAGAATGTACAGATGTTTTTTAGTGTAAAACGAATGAGTGTACTTGAAAGGTTTACCCTTGATTTGATAAGAGGGTCACGACGTGGGGAAGAAAACCTCGTTTGTATTGCAAAGTGAATGGAGGTCGCGTACTCTAATTGCCATTCCATGCGGGATGCGGGTAAGACACCTGAGTGTTTTGAGGCCTTTTGAACACGTGAGCTTTTCCTTTCATAAACGCAGGCGTGCCTACACCCACCTTCTCCTGTGGGTGAGCCGGCGTCTAAGCCTTCGTGTCCAATGAGTGACCTACACCATCACATGTCAGTCCAGGTCAGGTCGGAGATGGGGCCAAGGAGGGCCAGCTGATATCGGCCCATTAGTCCGACGGCCATCAGCCATTGTAAGTGCGCCCTTGTTATTTGGGGAATGAATAACACGCTTTTGTGATATCAGTGATATTAGAGGAGGAATAAACTATTTTATTTATTCCTCCTCCGTTTACTTGGATACAAATGTAACAGCTGTCCGACATATGTTAAAATGGACTGATACTTTTCTTTTCTTGCTGCGAATATACTGTACATGGATTCAAATGACAGTACGTATTTTCTAAAAGAGGCTCAGGATTTCTTTGTTCAAGTGTCATGGAAATGCTTTCGTTGCACGTCGTTATTAACGTGTTGTTTGAACTTTCAGTTTGTGATGTGTAATTAAGCGTAACATATTTTCACGTCAGGTTTTTTGTCAACGTTTTGACTGGGTATATAGTTAAAAGAAACTCCGGCAGTGAAGCTACACCGAAGCCCGCTTTTATCACCAAATTCTCCCTCCCTTTCACCCTTTTGACACCGTACCTTGCTGGGTAGCGCGACCTTGGGTCAACCCGTGATCAGTTTTCGAGCCGGACTGGGAGGGACAAATTGGCTCGTTCCTTGTAACCCGTTATGCCCTTGTTGACCTGAACTGTGACTCAAGTACTTGGGTGCTAGTCGACCGTTTTGGGTTGTAGGTAGGGTGGAGAGAGAGAGAGAGAGAGAGAGAGAGAGAGAGAGAGAGAGAGAGAGAAAATTTCAGACGTGTGTTCATTTCTCATTTCTCAGTGACAGTGCGTGTCATCAAACTGTGAGCCCTCGCATAAATGGGGGGAAACCTTTTATGAGATATTCTCTCTCTCTCTCTCTCTCTCTCTCTCTCTCTCTCTCTCTCTCTCTCTCTCTCTCTCTCTCTCTATATAACTTGTATATGTATATTTTATATATATATATATATATATATATATATATATATATATATATATATATATATATATATATATATATATATATATATATATATATATACATATATATATATATACATACTGTATATATATGTGTGTGTGTGTATAACTGAATCACGAAAATATGGAACGAGATGAATACTGCTAAGTAAAGGACGACAGCCGAAAGGCCTCGCAGCACTCCAGTGTTTCTCTTTCCTTCGTGGATTATATATATATATATATATATATATATATATATATATATATATATATATATATATATATATATATATATATAACATAAAAGTTTTACTAATGGGGGTGGGTTTAGGGAAAACAAAAAGTAGTCACCGCCTTATTCATACCTCAACTATTTTATCAGAGTTGAACCCTGTGTATGGAGAGCTAGTAAGAACACTTACTGCTTCATACACGTACACAGAGGGCTCATCTGTAGCACTTGGAACTCGTGGAAACCGGTCCCTTCACCGCCTTCTAGCATGCACCAACTCACTTGCGTGTACAGTATATCTGTCTATATATATATATATATATATATATATATATATATATATATATATATATATATATATATATATATATATATATATATATGTATATATACTGTGCATATACATATTCATATATTATGCATATAATCTATATATTTGTGGATAGGAAATTATATATATATATATATATATATATATATATATATATATATATATATATATATATATATATATATATATATATAGATATATATATATATACCACAGAGAAAAGTAGAGCATATATATGTATGTATATATATGCATGTATGTATATATATATGTATATATATATATATATATATATATATATATATATATATATATATATATATATATATATATATATATATATATATATATACCACAGAGAAAAATAGAGCACAAGTTATAATTCCTAACAAGATTCGTCGAGTTTTCTAAGACATCTTCAGAAAGACTAATACATGATGATAGAGATGGACATTATATATGCTCAGGTGGCAGTGCAAACGAACTTGCAGGATAAGTGAAGCCAGTTTTATAAAAGGAAGTTTGTGTGAGAATATGAATATCAGCCTATGAAAGTAGAAACTTCATCCATTGACTTCAAAAGGAATGCGTCAAATGAATAAGTTTCTAGGAAGGTAGTTTTCCTGGCCTTGATAGCAAAGGTTTGACCCACCTGCATGAAAAAACAAGACTTGTTAAAGGAGCATATACCTCAGTTACGACTGAGGTGACACCTGACACCTCCTGTCAGGTGCGAACATTTTTTTCAACCACCATCCGTATGATCGACTGTACCGTAACTTTAGTAGACGTAATTTTAGTGACAACCACTATGTATCAGTCGTCATGAAGAAGTCTTAAAAGGCAACAGAAAGAAGCGAACAAGAGTTACACCTTGTTTACTTTTCTGAGGCACAACTGCGAAGACTACCCGCATCACGGGTTCCGGTCATTCATTGCATTGTTCATCTGCTGCTTTGACTTTGTGCCTTCAGTGAACCATTTCAACCTGTCTCATCGCCTTCGTTAAAAATCCATGTTCTGTTTTCACTGGAAATATGCGAATCTTTTTGAGTCTGGGCCGATGGAAGGTAAGAGGAGGAGGAGGAGGAGGTGGAGGTGGAGGAGGAGGGCGTGGTCATGTGCATGGTCAGTGGACCCATCACAGACGAGCCGAACAGGTGCTCTTTGGGCTAAACCTCCGGGTTTGATAAGATTTTTTATTTCCTATATCACACGGCACTTGCGATGAACACTTTCTCCTCTTGATTTCATTCTAAGTGCTGACCCTTGTCTCTCCTTATCAGGTGCGAAAGGTTGCTTGGCTTCATGCTGAATTTAGTGACGGCTGTAATTTCGGTTCACTTTTCGTTTGTCATGGATGGGCGAGGTTCGGTGTAGTGTTTCACTTACATTCTTACATTCTCATATTTTTGAAGCCGAAAAATAAAAATCAGTGTCCTTTCATAGAAAAGATGAATTTTCTGATAGAAATTTTTCTCTTTTATACATTTTATTTTGGAGTAAAAAAAATCACTAAGAGTGTTAATGTCAATCCTGTCAGCTTGATCTGGGCCTCAGATCTGGGTCGCTAGACCTTGCCTCAGGTTGTCCTCACATGCTGTATTTGGAATCTGAATAACGAAGGCCTCTGTCTGAAAAATGGTCTTACCTTGCTTTACAGGGAGTGACTTGGAAGAGCTGGTTGCCACTTGTGCTGCAAGCGAGATGACTAGTTGCAGGGAAGAGGTAAGCTACAGGCTTTCAGATTTTTCCTTTCATTTTCTCCGCGGCTGTGTCCGCTTTTTGTTTGTCTCATCTCATCTCGTCCTCCACGGGCTGATTTTCATAAGTTGAGAAGCAGTCGGAGAATGAAAGAGAAAGCATCCCATTGTTTTGACAATATTTTTTGTCTTTAGCTCAGTTACTGGATGAACAAAAACCAACCTGTCAGTTGAGCTGGCTTTATCGCTGAAAATTACATACATCATATCACCAATGTCTAATGAACGAGGTCGGCCCTGGATTTCTTCCTACTGTATGTCATAACATGTTTTCGATATGTTTTGTAGTTTTTATCTTCATGTTTTGCATGTTTAAGGGTTTTCCTGATGTAAAAAAAAAGTAGATCAGATTCCTCTAGAATTTCGTAGCTTTTGGTTCTCTCGTCCTGATTGACTTAGACTTTTGCGCTCTTATTTGAGTGACGTATTTGTGGAGTAGTTTTGGCAGAGGGTGACTGGCATGTTGGTCGAATAAATGTGTTCAAAAAGAGAAGGGCTGAAAGAAAGGAGAAGCACGAGCAACGGAACATTGGGTCTTTTGATCGTGGTGACACGACCTACGGTAGAAAGTGAAAGCAGAAAATGACAGGCTGACACTGCAAATAAGGATATTAAAGTATAAAAAGTCAAATCCAAGAAGAAAATATTGTCTGGCATCATTTTAGACGGAGACATGTGAGATATGTGATCACTTCAAGCCACACCTGAAAGAATCGAAATAACTTGTTTTTGAGAGGTAAAGGTAGCTCAGGTTCTTTGTCATCAACAAGCTGAATGAAAGATGAAAAAGAGACAGATCGGAACTTTACATTTGTGAAATGTTATAAAGTTCAAAATTGTTTGTTATTTCAGTCGTAATGGAAAACCTCTTGATACTTGGTAATATAACATCCAGACATCCCCATAGGATACTCTGTGAGAAAAGTAAAGCACACCAACTGAAGAGGCTCAGGGAGTACTGTATGGGCGGTAGAGGAATTTCGTTTTACGAACAAAGGTGCGAGACCTTTATCTTGCCCATGGTGCTTACACCTTATATACCCATTATTGTATGCGATTAAAAGTTATTAGAAACTAAGCAATGGTACAGTCTATTTATTTCTTTGTTTCTCTTAGAATTCATGCTGCTGCTTTCTCGAAGAGAGCTGGTGGCGACGTAGCTTAAATCGCGTTTGGTTATTGTACAGCGAAAGGAAGAGAAAATGAAAAATATAACGTCTTGCTTTCGATGGCAATCCGAGAATAATAGTGGACCTCTTCTGTTTGTATGGAATTATCTTGAACGGTCTCTGGGATTCTTCTGGGGTTCTGACAAACTTGTTTACTTGCATAAATGTTTATGTACTGTACCTTGTAGAGAGAGAGAGAGAGAGAGAGAGAGAGAGAGAGAGAGAGAGAGAGAGAGAGAGAGAGAGAGAGAGACGTTTGGTGTAGTATCTGGAGCGCACATCGTTCAGTATTGTTTCAGGAATATCTACAGTTTTTGCTTGCACATGAGGTTACGTTAGGTCAAACGCTGACCCATTTTATAACACTAATTTTTGTTTCTTAGAACGTAGGATGTCGAAAGCATGTACTTGCTTCAATGCATTGCTCCATCTCAATTCCTTATGCAGACCGTGCTTACTCTCTACGTAGTATGGAAGTAACAAAGAGTTTTCTGGACCATAATTTGGCCTCTCTCTCTCTCTCTCTCTCTCTCTCTCTCTCTCTCTCTCTCTCTCTCTCTCTCTCTCTCTCTCTCTCTGAAATGTATTTATGTACACAAACACGCATACACACACATGCACATACACATATATATATATATATACATTTATAAATACTAAATATATACAGTATATATGTTTGTATAATATATGCGCAATGTATTTTAAACATTATTATAGATTACAATACTTTCTGAAGTTCGACTTTAGATCTATAATAGCAATTATACTTTCCGTGTGCAAGAAAATCAATATACTATTAACTTTTTTGTCTGTTAATAGAACAAATGGTGACGTCGATTTTTTTCGTTACTGAAGGAAGAACCAAAATGTCAAGACGGCGAGTGGATGGCTCTGCTCAAATCTGATGTCAGTAATTAGAGTGGATGCGTTTTTTCTGAATGTATTTCTGTTTCTTCAAGTAAATCGGATTTAATACGAATTAAGACATTCTCTGTGAATGTTCATTCTTTTTTGTTCAGTTCCCTTGAACATGGTTCTGTTATGAAAACTGGGTAATGTTACGTTTTTAATGATTAGCTACGAAATATGTATACGGGTAGCGCGGGCGCTCTATGTGTGTGTGTGTTGTGTGTGTGTGTGCGTGTGTGTGTGTGTGTCTGCTAGTGTCATGAACACTTTACATTTGAAAAGAAGAGAAATTCTGACTTTAGGAAATGATAGCCCAGTTGGGATGGAAAAAAAAGAGGTCAGGCGGAGTCAAGATCAGAGATGTCAGGTGGAAAGGGCGCAGTTTATTTTTGTCCTTTTCACCTTATTTCATAACTTGTGTTTCCCCTGCCCCCTCTCTCTCTCTCTCTCTCTCTCTCTCTCTCTCTCTCTCTCTCTCTCTCTCTCTCTCTCTCTCTCTCTCACTTTCTGCAATAAAGTTATACCAGGAAGGCGAAGAACTCCTATTTAAGGAGAGCATATTTGATTCTTTTATCTTCAAGTGATTCCTTAATTGTTTGCACGATGTGCAATAACCACAAGCGAGGGATTCCTCTTCTCTCCTCCCAGAAGCCGCTTAGTTGAGAAGTGACGAGGTAAAACCTACCAAATGATATCTCATTGATGTCCACGAACACCATCCGTGTTATGTTGTGCCTGCAGAATGTGGAAGTGAATATCATTTAAAAGCTTTACACCTTTGCTTACGTAAAAATTATATAAAAAATGAAGAACTTTCTTTTAGGTGTGATTACTTCCTTCAGAAACTATTGAGGTGAGGTCAGTACTTGGATCGGTGATCATAAGTGAAAGCCAGCACTTCATTTCGTTTGTGGTGTGGGCAAGCAATCTTTTCCTGGAAAACGACGAAGTCCGAAAACCAGTCGAAGTTTAGCTACTAAGAAAGGGCCCTCCCGTGCTCATGCTCTCGTTCCTTGAACATTTTGTTCTGTCTTTATTTTTATGAGTCATGTTAATGCCGTCATGACGACTCTCTTCACGGTCAGTGTTGTAGTAGGTATAAGATGTTTGTGTCTGGTAAATGGGCGAACAGAGTTGAAAATGATTCCTTCTTTCAAGATTTTTGTAGCGTTTCTTATTTTTTCGTCTTTTTATGCGATAGTTTTTTTCCGTGAGAATATTTTCTTTGGGGTATTTTGACTAAATGCCAGTCTTCTTATTTATGGTAGAAAATAGAGCGAGGAAATGAGGAAGCAGAATAGTCTATTTGTTCACTTGTTAACAGATAAAATCCGAGGGTCAGATTTTGTAGGAGTAAACTGGCTAACTGTTGCGACGCCATTTTATGGAAATTAGTCAGTAAATAAACAAATCATGAATAGCGCCTATCGTTTTATACGAAAACTTCCTGTTGATTTTCTGTTTTCGTGACTGAAAGGAAAGGTTTTGATATGAAGGCAAGTGGTCAGTGCCTGAAAGAAATGTATATCGTCGACTGTGGGTAACTTCATACAATTTGTGATAACTTGTTATAACTATTATGTTTGTTGTAACATTGAATGTCCCGATATAAACGCAATTGAAATGTTGCCCTCGAGAGCAAGAGTGAACTTATTCAAGACGACCTAAGGTGAATGGCGATTCGATTATGACTCCTATAAACAAAATTCGTGCCATGCTCCGAGAGGGATGGGCGTGGCTGTTTTAACAGCGAGGTATCTCGCATACGTCCAAGATTAATAGTCTTCTCACCACTTCGCGAAACTGGGTTAGGTCAGGCGAAAATAAACTGCTTAAACGTACGTGATTGGGCGAGACAAGGTCATTTAGGTTGTATTCCTAATGGGGTCTTCATGTTCTTCGATTCTGTACGCGCGCAGAGGGCGAAGGGCAAAGTCAATCCCAGTGCTTGGCTGGGGAGTGAGAGCGTGGGTGGACGGGTGCACTTCAGATATAACGAAAAACCCCGTTCATGAAAATGTTACTCATCCATTGTAGTGGTAGGAGAACGGCGTGTTATGTTCTGTAATTTGTACTTCTGTCGACAGAAGTAACTAATGTTTTTAAAATTTGGTTCTTGTTACTTTTCTTGAAAGCCCTCCTTTCTCATGAGTTGTAAAAGACGAGTTGGGAATTTCTTGAAAAATGGCATTTATGACGTAAGCAACAAAAGGATTCGTGATGACTGTCACGAGGAAAGCCCTCACATAGGCACTAAATAAGGAGTGCGCCACTCGCTGACACCTCACGAAAATGAGTGTTGGATATTTACTTGTTTTATACAGGCGAATTTCATCCGACAAGTTAACAACTATGCACGGAAGTCGTGGATGTGTTCGTGTCTGAAAAAGGGCTTGCACTTGTCTGGAAAACAGTTGCCTGCATTTGTCTGGAAAGGAGGGAATTGCTTGTCTCTGGTCACTGAGCTTCAGATTTTGCAGAGCAAGTCGGTATGGTAGGCTTTCAAACATGAATGTTTACCATGGAAAGAATGTTAATTTTTAACCTACTCAGAGTTTACTGTAGGAAAAGTCTTAATGTCTATATATAAAAAATGCTTAACAGTTTAAATTAGGGGAAAGCCAAGCATTCTTTTAGGCCTATCCGTGGTGAACTTTAAAAGACATTCAGCACAGTCACTTAGATTTGCCTTTTAGAAGTGTGAGCAGCAGAGAGAGAGAGAGAGAGAGAGAGAGAGAGAGAGACTCCCGAGAATTTGTTCTAGAGAGAGAATTCGTGATCAGAAATTTTCAATTTCACAGAGTGACGTGATCAGAAATCTTTTCAACTCTGCCGCAATCGGTCATGTCTTATATAATTCGTCGAACAGTCATTTTCTTAATAACTGATTCGTTAATGGGAAATCTTCCTTTTTTTTTTGGTCTAACGATTCCTTAAATTGTATGTAATTTTTTTATATAAATTATTATTATATTATTATTATTATTATTATTATTATTATAAAGCGTGGCAGACAGTTAAGTTCAGTTACTTGTCGGCTCGTCATGCTTTGGTTGAATTATAGTGTTCTTGTGCCTTACTTGTATTGAGCTTGGTATGTTATAGAAGCAAAAATCAGCCACTTACATACACATACATTTATATTACACACTGGCACACACACACACACACACACATATATATATGTGTGTGTGTGTGTGTGTGTGCCAGTGTGTAATATATATGTATGTGTATGTAAGTGCTGATTTTTGCTTCTCATGTAACACACCATTGTAAACCTGACACTTGACCTCAGATGTTAGTGCCCGAAGATTGATGAGAAAATTTGAGCAAGCTTGACCAAACAAGCCCAATACAGGTAAGGGACAAGCAAAAACTAAAACCCACCCCAAGCATGACGAGCCACTGTCTTGGAGTTTGCCGACAAGTAACTGAACTTTACTGCCTGCCACGCTTATAATAATAATAATAATAATAATAATAATAATAATAATAATAATAATAATAATACATACATACATACCTCACTGTACACATACATAATGGCATTCATGTTTGTAAATATACTGATGCAGAAATTAAAAGCGAATAGCCAAGAAATGTTTTTGAACATCACGAGTTAATTTGCTTTATTCAGGGAGGAAGAGGAGCGAGTACTGGCGTCTTCCAGACGGGGTTTTCGTCATCCGCCAGTAAGTTTTCTGTAAAAGAAAACTATTGAGATGGCTATTTGTCTGTCCGTTCCGCACTTTTTCTGTCCACCCTCAGATCTTAAAAACTACTGAGGCTAGAGGGCTGCAAATTGTTATGTTGATCATCTACTCTCCAATCATCAAACATATCAAATTGTAGCCCTCTGGCCTCAGTAGTTTTTATTTTATTTAAGGTTAAAGTTAGCCATGATCGTGCGTCTGGCACCGCTATAGGTGCTAACAACACAGGCCACCACCTGGCCTTGGCTGGAAGTTTCATAGGCCGTGGCTGCTAGTTTCATACAGCATTATACGCAGAACAGAAAACTCGGTTGCGTCGAAGAAACTTCGGCGCATTTTTTACTTGTTTTTTATTGTTGACCGACTTATTACTTCATTATACTGTATTTTTTATATTATTCTTTTCAAATGGGAATTTAACAGAACGACGACAGGAGGCTTCTGTGTGTTTATTCTGAAGTAAAAAAAAAAAAACAGTGTTTCCAAATAAATTGTTCATGACTGTACATTCTTCCCCCGCCACTCTCTCATTACCCACACGCACACACTAAATATGATCTGTGATGCTATGAATGCATATGTAGAGTAATATAATCTTCATATATATACATCCATAATTCATATATAATTGTATTCAGTAATATCCATGTAAAATATTGTGTATATATATATAAATATATATATAATATATATATATATATATATATATATATATATATATATATATATATATATATATATATATATATATATATATATATATATATATATATATGTGTGTATATGTATGTGTGCGTGTGTGTATGTGTGTGCATGTCATGTGTGTTGTCAGCTAGCTGCCATTTCCCCAACAGCTGTTGTGCTTTAAGTTCTCAAATCATTCGACCCTCATCCTGCCTAAAAAAAATGATGAAATGGCAAGAGCTTCTGGACTGCCAGATAGGAGCGGCCTTAAAGAGTTCCGCTTGAGCCGTAACTAAATGAATTTCACCTTTTACGCAGAAGCATTTCATTCCGGGTTTCTCCCTTGGACGTCGTATTTCCATCGCCTCGGTGGACTTTCCTCACGATCGCATGTACTGTCCTTGAAAGTGCCTTCACGGTCGTGGTGAAAACAAAAGGATTTTGGTCACAAAGTTCTTGATAGACGAGAGTGGCAGAGATATACCGGCGGGGATGAATAAAACCAACAGAGCTAAGCTGATTCCCAGTTCAGTACCAGTGAATATATTTGAGACAGAATCCTAAAAATCTACCATTGTAAACAAGACTAGAACAAACCGCATAGGGCAGTCAGAAAATAGCAGTCTCTGTCGATCTAGTTAGTGTAGTTTCCCAGGTCCTCTGCCTCATTTACGTTGTCATTCACTTTAATGTAAAGACACAACTAATACTGTTAGCAAAGTCTCTTCATCAATTTTTCTTCCACAAACAGCATGAAAATGAGGCGTTCCATGGAACATAATTCATGTGTAGAGTAAGAAACCCAGTCAACATAATTCATTTATAGATAAAGAAATCTGGTCAACATATTTCATTTGTAAAGAAAGAAATCTGGTCAATATGTAATTTGTAGAGAAAGAAATCTAGTGAACATAACCCATTTGTACAGAAAGAAATCCGGCTAACATAATTCATTTGTAGAGAAAGAAATCTAGGTAACATGATCCATTTGTAGAGAAAGAAATGAAAGAGATCCTCCTTTGTAGAGAAAGAAACCAGTCTACAAAGAACAAGACATACGAAACCAAACAGCGATTTCTAGAAGATCCCGATGAAGGAAGGAAGGAGAAATGTGTAGTTTTAAGTGATATGGTCATAATGTTTCAAATATTTTGTTTCATATTGATATGGCATTATAAATGACACTAAATACCATAATATCCAGTTCTTATTCATTATCGGTATTGTTAGTATCGGTAATAGAAGAAGCCGTAGTAATGACAGTGAAAGCCCTTACAGGATACAAGGCCACTGTAATAGACCCATGCATTATCTGTTCGCTTTCTAGGAGTGGTCAGCGTCTGTTAGCATTCCGTTTCCTCCGACTCACTCCCGAGTGAGAAGGGCATGTGCCACATTCCCCTTCACTTTTTTATCTTTTTAGTCGGCAGAATTTTCTTTTTATGAAATTGTCCACTGTATTTTACTGTCATTTTTTCTCATTTATGTTTGCGCACAGCAAAAGCGGAATTGTTAGATCGCTGTAGGTTAGGATTATACTGAAAAAGGTACACACACACACTCACTCACATATGCGCGAGCGCGCATGTACACACCAACACATAGACATACCCACACACACATAATACTGTATATGTATATGCACATAAATACACCGACACACACACACGCGCACACACATATATACAGTATATATATATATATATATATATATATATATATATATATATATATATATATATATATATATATATATATATATATTCTTCAGAGAGGAAGAAATATAAGAGGCCTTTTTCAGTAAGCGTAGAACTGGAAGTCGTACAATGATTTGCAGAAAACAGAAGATACTGTTTCACAAAAATAGTAAAGGTCAAGATTTGCCTAATCTCAGGGGCAGTTTTTGTGCTGATAACAAGCACTGAGGAATATTACACTGTCAAGTATTTACCAAAGGAATGAGGAATTTGAAATCTTTTAATTGTTGCTCTTGAAAAGTGCCGTAGCGCCCTCCATGAAATGTTTTTCTCTTCTGTTGTTGACATAACATACTGGCATTACGTTACCCTACACGTTGGAGTCAGGTTCTGGCTGTTTTGAGAATTTTTTCATGGGTGATAAGTGGATGAAATATGTGAATTTTCTTTCTCTCTCTCTCTCTCTCTCTCTCTCACTGAAGTTTACATTACTCAATGTGCTTTAGAATTCTCGTTCCCAATTGAGTTCTCACTTTCTCTGCATTCTTGCATGGAAAAATGGTCATGTTATACTCACAGTTCACATTCACTATTACCAATACTACTGCCAATGATAATAATGAAGCATTCGTTTAAGCCTTTGAAGAAAATTACACACACATACACATAAACACACACACACACACGCACTTATGTGCATATATATAATGCATAAGATATTTAACAAGGGGTAATACATCACTGAGAAGTCACAGTTGAGAATCGTAACGAATCCACTTCCGACGGAAGACGATCTGACACCGATTTCCGGTCGTTTCGCCTGACCCGTTCACGAAAACATTGCGGTTTTGCCGCCGAGTTCAGCATTGTGATTGTATAATTCATTTTGTTGATGATTTTATCGTTTTTGCAATCGTGGGAAACATTTATGATCAGAAGAGGTGTTATGAAGGGGGAGAGAGAGAGAGAGAATGTGTGTAGGTGTGTACAACAGTTTAGTAAGAAAGAAGGCTGATGTGTGAGTATACCCCTAGTATCAAAATGGAATATAATCAGTTAAGGTAATAAAAGGTATCTGAAGCAGTTGGTCTTTTTTTTTATCAAACATATCATTGATATTTTAATGGCCCGTCTCTTTTGTAAATTTGGTAACGTTCTTAGTCTTGATTAAATGACCACGAAATCGCTTACCAAGTGATTAAACCAACCTGTTACACCCACACACGCGCACACGCATACTTTACGGAGAATAATGAAATTGTGTGTGTGTGTGTATGTATATGTATATATATATATATATATATATATATATATATATATATATATATATATATATATATATATATATATATAAATATATATATTATCATTTTGATGTTTTTAATCAATTGCGTCTTGTGTGCGGCTCATGGTAATCTACCGCAATCAGTTGTCCGTAAGTAATCAGTTTTTTTTTTTTTACTTACTCTAAAATGGATTCTATCAATTATCTCATTTCTCTCAGCCTTTGTTAATGCTGCAAAGACATACTAATTCCTTCATCAATCCATAATACCTAATCGTTTGTACTTAAAGGGCGAAGGATGGTTAATATCCCTTGTTCCCGTAGACTGCTCTCTCCCGCCCTCACTTCCAAGGTGAATTTAGGGTCGAGATAGGCTAGTAAGCAGACTTTCTATTGCTTGCAGGGTACTCGTGTGGGCAATTACATTCCTAAGGGACCAGTAGGTTAAGCCCCTGAATTTTCCACGTAATGTCCAAGGCCAAGAAAGGTCAAATGATTTCGTGTGAGATTCTGACGACTTTTGTGTGCTGAATTAAAAAAAACCTGTTCTTGACTTTGCTCTGAGTTAGTTTTAAAGTATATGTTACAGTGTTTATTGATTAACCTTTGAGTTTCCTATAACTGTAATAATGCAATGAGTAATTATCGTTATTATGATTATAGTGATGGGGGGGGGGGGGTCATGATCATAATGGTGCTGATAATAAAGATATTTTTGTCATTGCCTACTGTAGGTTCTCTTTGTCTATTATTTTAGATAGATGACACCTGCACCCACAGCTGGAGTGTTTCGTTTTAGGGTTGTCAGTGAACTGGAGTTTTTAAACGTTGGTGTACCTGCTGTCGAGTACGTATCTGGGGCTAGAGAATGTTGAACGGAGACGAAGTATTTTTAATTTTCATTTGAATTTCACTGCTTTTCAGTATGATAGAGATCTCTCATTTGTGGCATATACAGATAGCGTTGGGCCCAACTAATTGGCTTACTATTTATCGCGAGCACTTGACAAGTTATAGACTTTTAAAACTCAGTTTGACTTTTTTTTTTTCATTAAGTTCCACTTAAATGGCAAATAACCCAAATTCTTTCCGCCCACCATCGCCTGTTGATTAGCATTCTGTGTATCCTTGCTGCCATTAAGAAGGAATCAGTTGATGTAGCTTTTCACATTAACCTTTGGCAGTAACAGACAACTCCTGAGTGGCGTCATCCCTTTCGCCTTAGAGCCGAATTCATGAATCCTATTAATCGCCCCTTGTCATGTTTCTCACGCGAGGCCTTAATTCATTCGCCACAGGGGTGTATATTGTCATTGGTCCTTTCCTTCACCGTTGCGCAATGTAAGTTGATTCGATGACCTGACGAAGGCTTATCGAAGTACAGTGAATGCGTTGGGCTAAATCAGATTTGTGAACAGAATGATAAGATTTATTAGTTTATTTATGACTAACTGGGAAATAATCTTCCTAATCTTGTGGCCGAGTCGTCGAAACTTTCAAAGTTCAGATTTGGTGCAAATGCTTTTTCGCTGAGCAGGCTGACACAAGTTCCACTTCATAGTTTGTAATGTCTTATTTATTTTACTTTGTTGTGGGCTATTCATCTTGTTTGTTTTTTATCATTTCTCTTTCGTAGTTTATTCTTTATCTCTAATTCTTTCCTGTGGGGTTGCTTTCCGAATTTGGGCCTTTGAGCACATAACATTCTGCACTTCCAGAATGTTAGGTTACCATAATAATACAATATGTGTTACTCTTGGAAGATTTGTGATACCTTGCGATAAATATATTATGTGTATACATGTATATATATATATATTATTTATATATATATATATATATATATATATATATATATATATATATATATATATATATATACATATATATATGTATATATATAGAAAAGAGTGCCCTCCCTTTCTTTCTGCGGTGAATTTATCTTTCCGTATATAGCTAGAAGGTTCTCACGTCGTGGCCACACCTCTCCGTTTGACCCCTACAACTTTATTATGCTCTGATCTTTTGTCGGTCTGAGAAAGGAATCTTGGCCAACAGAATTACTGGTCGCTCGGATCCGTTATTTATCACGTATATAAGGGACGGTTTCTTTTCTCTTATTCTTATATTTTTGACGTCTGCGGTTTGTAGCTGTTCATGGAAATCTCCGGGTGTTTCTACCAAATATTATTTTGCAACAGGAAAAAATGATGGTACTTTTTCAAGGCAGTGGCATCATTTCGGTTTTTCGTTTTCTGTAAAAGAAAACTATTAAGATGGCTTTGTCCGTCCGTCCGCACTTTTTCTATCCGCCCTCAGATCTAAAAAAACTACTGAGGCTGGAGGACTGAAAGTTTCATGGGCCGCGGCTTATACAGCATTAGACGCCGTACAGAAAACTCGATTGCGCCGAAGAAACTTCGGCGCATTTTATACTTGTTTTATCGGCTATATGTGAGAGAGGAGAAGCCGAGGCGTATCACATGGTGAGCTTAACATTACGAACAAAATATTTCCTCCTGTGATCTTGCTATATTATGCTTTGCAGTTGCCAAGGGCGTTACAGGTCTCTTGTCAACGCACGCATCCTATTCTACTCTAAGTATTACGCTAAAGAATTCCTACACATATTTTTCGATACAGGCAAATACTGTACGAACCTGCGTGCAGTGAGAAGAATCTTTTGAAAAAGGACAAGATTTAATTAAAGTGGGGTCACCGATTGCTTTTTGCTCCAGAATTGTAGCTGTGCCTACGATCGTCAGAATATTTTTTATGTTCCTTGCCTTATCGTTTTTGTTGAGAACTCTCTCTCTCTCTCTCTCTCTCTCTCTCTCTCTCTCTCTCTCTCTCTCTCTCTCTCTCTCTCTCTCTCTCTCTGTGCAGTTTTGTTTGTGGAGGCACATTTTTAAAGCTAATTTGCTGAATATTGAAAAGTAATATCGACTCTTTTTTTTTGTATTTTCTCCCAAGTGCTGTACAATAGCACGTACTTACATTATGAATTTATTGTTTTTGTTTGCACACTCACGAAAGTTAAGTATACCTTAGTTTTACCAGACCACTGAGCTGATTAACAGCTCTCCTAGGGCTGGCCCGAAGGATTAGACTTATTTTACGTGGCTAAGAACCAATTGGTTACTTAGCAACGAGACCTACAGCTTATTGTGGAATCCGAACCACATTATAGCGAGAAATGAATTTCTATCACCAGAAATAAATTCCTCTAACTCTTCATCAGCCGGCCGGGGAATCGAACTACACAACACAATTACACAGAGGAGGGGCATTTTGGGTGGAAGGGACACAGTGTGCCGGGGTTGACCACCCAGTGAATTAGGTATTTAGCACTTAGTCAGCTGTGTTGGGCTGCAGCCGGAGTGAAGAAGTTCATAGGTCTAGGCATTCCTAAAAGACTGGTTCTGTGATGTACTAACTTTCAGGAACTACCGGCTTAAAGGCGAAATGAAGCATATGTGACTGTATATCCACTGCCTATATTTATCCTTGGGCATTAGAATAAAGTATCCGTCAGCAAAGTTTTGGATAAATGACCAGAATGAGATAACCTTGTACTGCAGTTGCCTCCTAGAGGCACTGATTTCCGACCGAGCAGAAGAAGAAAAAAGTGACCTGCCCTTGCGTGCTTTGGTGTGCTTGTTACTCATAGCGTCTTGGATACTAGTTCAGGGTGTGTGTATTATGCATGTATTTATGCATGATTCAGGGATTTCTTAAGAAGAGTAGTTGGGTTCAATAACCCTAGTCGGATCATAAGTTTTAAATGTTTGTGAAAATCGTAGCGGCCAGAATTTTGCAATAAGGGCTTTTCACGTTTTGGAACTACACGAAAATAAAAAAAAATAAATAAAGTGCCAAGAAGTATGAATGATATCAAGGGCAAGAAGAAGAAAAGAGAAACTTTGGAATGATTCTCCCTTACTGGTCGACGGGTTTTTTATTTGTTTATTTTTGCCAGTCGATTTCAACATTCAAGCACGCTGGAGTATTGAGTGCAGCATTTACAAACTAGGGCACACCAGTCGAAAATTTCATTATACCTTGCACAGTTTTCATTGAGTAATGGAAGTGGTGTTTGTGCAAGGTATGTGAGAGAGAGAGAGAGAGAGAGAGAGAGAGAGAGAGAGAGAGAGAGAGAGAGAGAGAGAGAGAGAGAGAGAGAACAATAGCTAAGGAAATGCATGACTTGATCTCACCATTATGTGAAATTGACCTAATTTCTTTTCAAGACTAGCCATCTCATACTCCTTTTGGGAAAAGCTCTCCGAATTTGCTTAACTTGGCCCTGGTTTCAGAAAGGTTCTAAGCACCGGCTATTAACCACTAAATTCCCCTTGCACAAAGGAATTTATTTCCTTTGTGATATAGGTCATTGTCATGCAGGTTATTGCAAGATAGACGAGGTTTGTTATTTTGTATTCCGTATGTACTGTAATGGTGACGAGGGTTCATTTCATGAACTTACATTTTGTAGTTGTTGTTGTTGTTTTTTTCCTGAGAAAACTGGCTCGCTAAATTTAGGACGTGTGACATCAGAATAAAAGAAGGCAGTCATGATCGTTGCCCTACTGTACTGGCAAGGCTCACCCCCTGCTTCACAGCCACTTCATAATTTACACGGGGGAAGCAGTAAGTGCCGTTTAGCTTTACCTTGCCTTATTAGTAATATTATCAAGATAATGTGAAACCTTCGAATAAGATTTATTCCCATAATTTATTGATGAAAATGTAAACGACGTTTTACGAGTGTATTTTTTGAGATGAATACAGCGGTCTCACTAAAATGATTTCTTGCACTGGGTTGGTATTAGAGAGCGTCTGCTTGTGTTGATAAATGTTACGTAAAATGCCACCAGTGAAATATTTTGATCAAAGTATGCAGTCTCGTCCTTGGTGCTCGAACCCCGGTGCAATAATTATGTCGAAGGTTTTTTCGCTTGTCTACATTACAGTTGCGAATCAAATGTCAGAGGCTGTTAGCAATGGGCTGTTGCTGTCACGCTCGAGCGGATTCATTCTTTATAGGAGAGTGTGAAATCCTGAAAGGAATCCCTAATTATCCGTTCACTTGGCGGCGAGCCTTTTCCCGTCTGGGGAGTGAAATGCCTTATGCAGTGTACTGTATATATATGCCATGGCAACGCATCGTCTGGCTTCAGAGTATTCGGGACATAATGACTGACCCAAGGTCCTTTAAATATACTCTGACAGTATATTTAAAGGACCTTGGACGGACCTAATAATGGTGGAAAATCGAAGCTGGTAGCAAAATGATTATTCTTCCTGGGTACACTACTAGTAAGCATTATATAATCTAATTTTGTGAAGGTTTCGATAAACTTGAGGATGAAAGACAGTCATGGGGGGTTTTCTTTCTCGCACTCTCCTCTTCTTGATCAAGTTTTAGCCGTCGTAATGGAAAGTCCATCTGCTGCTTAGCTCCTGTTTATTTTGCCTTTTCTGGCAAAGCTTAAGATTTTTCTGATGGGATATATTGTTTTCCTTGAGAATGACGAGGCATTCGTTCGTTCGTAGAAGCAGTCTTTCGTTCATTTCTGAAAAATGTCCCTTTCCTGAGTAAGACTGCTGGTTGACAGAAGCTTTAGCCCCTGTTTCCCTTGTGTCTTGCGCCCCGCTGTGTCTCCCCCCGACCGCCCAAGTCTCATAAAATGCTGGCACCAGGACTCACCTCTTTGAAAGTTATTGCTGAGACGCGAGGACGAGGACCGTGTCACTTTCTCCACGCTCCAGTGGACACATCACAAATGAGGATCAAGGTTTAATAAGACGGGAGAGGGGCAGGGGGAGTAAAGCCTGTTCCCTCTCCCCGCCCTCCGCATTTCACTCCCACCCACCAGAAAACAAGATAAAGATCGAAACAGCTCTATTTTTTTCCTATTCTGTTTAACAGAATGTCAGACGCGATTGTGATCACTACTTCATTCTTTTCGTGCGGATTTTTGTTGTACAGATTATTTGGCCTCGCCTGTTTTCAGGGTAATATCCGCATGCTGATATCAATGTACCTCTCTGTGTATTATTTGAATGTCAAAATCCTTATCCTTGTTGACGTATTGTTTCTTATTTTGAATAATAATTTAAGTTGTTTAAAAAATGGAAGATTTATTAAGTGACGGTCTTTACCTGCATGAGGTTGAATAAGAACATCCCTGATGGAATATCCAACTCATTTAGCTGTAATACAAGAATATTGAAAAATAATAAAGACCTTATTACTCATTCTTCCACATTCTCCACCCTACCATATTTATAGGTCTTGGTTTAAACACATAAAGAAAATAATCCTGTGAGACCTTTCATGAGCGCCGTTGACTCTGTGTCGTTTGAATATGATATTTATCTAACGCCTTTGTGAGGATCTAAATCAGGAACCCGTTTGACTAACTCCGTAGATTTAAAGGAAAATGAAACAGTAACACGAATAATCTCGACTGAATTGCCAGAAGAATATCTCAAAAATGAATGAACCGAATTCGATTTACCACCATCAGTCGCATTTTAGAATTGATAAAACCGCATATTTGTGATTGTAACTTCGCTTTTATCGGAAAATTCCACAAACAAACGTTTGTATCAAGGCAGTGGGTAACCATTTATCACCAGTTCTCTCAAATATGCACGTGGAGTTTTTCGAAAGAGATTTCATTCCTAAGATTATTTAATTAACGGTACCATGGTATCGGTAAGGTAGAGATATTTTGGCTATATGCATAAAAACGTAGCTTGGAAAAACTGAATGAACGAGTCCCGTTTATCAAAGGCGTCCTAGAAACGGACTTCAGTATATAAAGAAGAGCAGCAAATAAGCTGAGTACACTGTTTCGCTGGATATGTAATAATATAGAAATACCTGTATTTTCTTCCGTGTTCCGACCAGCATTACGTTTTGTTAGTCCTGAAATCTTGGATAACGAACTACGGAACATTAAAAAAATTGGCAGGGACTTATGTTATCCACCTCATATTTTGCATAATTGCTACGATAAAGCTGTGAAGATATTCTGTGACAAACGTGACAGGAAGCCAGAATTACCTGTGAACACCATTTGTTTTCGCCTTATGTTATCGTCTTGGCGCCTATTAAATCGTAGTTGAACATATTCAGTGTAGATGTAAAAGTACTCCAAAAACATGTTTTTCAGAAATTGACGTCATCAGAGTAGCATAATTGGTAACAAAATGCCGTGTATGGATTGTGATTGATTTAATTTGGGCCAGACAAGTAAGGAATTAATGGCCAGAATAAATCAACATGTAATTTTCGGTTACAACCAGCCAAGAGGGTAGCTCACTTTTTGGGCATCGAAGGGAAGATTCGCGAAGGGCTGACTGGTCCCACAGTTGTAAAACAGCCAGGAAAGGGAGTTCCCCATATTCCTCTGACCCTTTGGGTTGGACACAAGTTTTCAGTATTTCTATTATATAAAGTTGCACATTTCTATACCTTGGAATATCAAACATCTTTTCATGGCAAACACGATCGACAATGAGAGGTCCATGGAACACAGAAAAACGGGGTTTTGTTCGAACGATACAACTCTATAGTTTATTTTAAAGAAAACAAAGCCATGCATGCAAAAGTTACATATTTGATCACAGTGGGTATGGTGTACATTTATTTTTCTTATCCAGAAAAAATAATCAGTGTGATCGAATATTTTATAATGCATATTTTTTTTAATACTTTGTATTCCTTTGTCATATATTAAAATTCAGGCGCAGTCATTTGAAGTCATAGTTCTTTATTTGGACATAGGAATGTTATTTAGAGTCACACATCTTCGGCATCGGTGAGGGTAAACAGGTCGTCTTCAGATTACACTGCATTTTATGGAGTCAGCCAAGCGCGACTTCATAGGGGAGATTTTTTCTTAATTATTATACCATAGTTACAACTAGCGCTGTTATTCTATACACTCCGTGCTCAAAAACCTTTTGGTCATTCTTAATCATTTCAGTATGGAAATATGATAAAAAAGAACTGAAGAAATTGCTGCACATTTACTTGGTGTCCCCTCATGCGAGCCTTGATCCTATTTCAGCCGTTTTCTTCGTGTCATTGCGATGATTTTTTTCAATTTATTTAGTCCTAACAGATGCGACATTCATCCACTCTGAAGAAGCCCAGCTCCAAAGAGAAGGCTTCTCAAGGTTAGAGCAGTGTTTTTCTAAGGACTTTTTCATCTTGCAGTGATCATTCTTGGGGAAAAAGTTCATGTCCGCTCTCCGCCTCACCTGGAGCGCTCTGGCCTCTCACAGAAGGGGATCAGAAATTATTAATTACCTATATATTTCATTTAATTGTTGTGTTGATAAGATTACCGTTTGTTTCAGTGCATGTGAGTATGTGCATATATATATATATATATATATATATATATATATATATATATATATATATATATATAAATCATATAAAATCAGCACTGCGGCTTTGTTCAAGGCTCGTCTCACTTGTGTTAGGTCCTTGATGTGCACCTGGCCTGTCGGCAATTGGTACGCCGACTGTAAATGGGTTCATAGCTGTGCGGGGGCTAAGAAAACAAGATAAGGTTGCGGGACAGTACTGAAAGAGCCTTGAGTATGATATGAGTATTACTGCATCAAATTCTACCGTATTCTACGATATTTAACTAATTTTACAAGTGTATATATATATATATATATATATATATATATATATATATATATATATATATATATATATATATATATATATATATATATATATATATATATATATATTTGAGATGCAAAGTACTTTCGTCTTATTGCCAAGACATGCCACAGTAATGAAAGTACTTAGCATCTCAATTGTTTCACTTTTCCGTCGTGGCTGTAACTTTGTTCGTATAATCATTACGTTTTTACCTTTGTTGTGATTTAAAATCAAACATATATATATATATATATATATATATATATATATATATATATATATATATATATATATATATATATATATATATATATATACACACATATATATAATATATATATATACAAAATGAAATTTCTAATATATATACTATAATTAAATTCGTTGGGTAATTAGCGCTGTGTAGTTGTTATTTTTTTCCTAGTATTCTTCGTTTTGCTTTAGATTGAAGATGAAACCTTGACATCATTCTCGCTAAAATATTGGGTAGGTGGTTTCTGCAATTCCTCCTTTTTTCTTAGCTATAATTATGCTAATATATATATATATATATATATATATATATATATATATATATATATATATATATATATATATATATATATATATATACATATATATATATATATATATATATATATATATATATATATATATATATATATATATATATATATATATATATATATACATTTATATGTATATATATAGATTATATATATACAGAGCTGTGACTTCGCGCCGATTATTGACGGAGATTTGGCCTACAAGGTGTAAATTTTGTTTCGACACAACAACATATAGGCCCGTGATATTTTTCCAGTTAGTCTTTTTATAAAATTTTGTAGAGTTTTAAGAATTTTTCAGCACTGATTTTATTAGGGTATAAAGAGTTCCCGATAACTTTCGTTCAAGCGACTTTTAAAGACATAATGATCATTTTAACGGTTTACATTTATACACAGTATTTATATATATGTAGATATATATATATACATATACAATATGTATATATATATACATATTGCATAATTATGGCTAAGAAAAGAAGAAAGAATTGCAGAAACCACCTACGCAATATTTTAGCGAGAATGCCGACATTTTAACATCTTCAATCTGAAGCAAATCGAAGAATACCAGGAAAATAACAACTAAACAGCGCTCATTTACTCAACGAAAGTGTCAATGCGACCGAGTTCAGCGCACTTTGAATTGGAGGGAACTGAATAAGAAAACTGATGAAAACAGCCACAGCTTCGTTCATAGATTGTACGACTCTGCCACACGTAAACACCAAGATCAGTGTTCTAAAGGGTCCACAATAATATAAATGTTAAAGGCTCGTGTAAAATTTTATAAAAGCTTTCGAGCCTTTCTCAGGGTTCGTTTTCATTCCAAAAAAAAAAAATGAAATAAAAGATGAATCCAAAGAAGGGCTCGAAAGCTTTTATAAAATTTTACAAGGGCCATTAACATTTATATTATTGTGGACCCTCTAGAACATTTATGGACTCTTGTGATAGAGAGTTTTTCTCCCAACAAGATCTGTGATAGGAAGAAATTGATACCAGCAGTAATAATCACCATTTACAACTAGTTCATAACCCCTTATTATATATCTTATTATAAAAAGCCATGATCCACAACTTTACAAAAATGAAGTAGCCGATGAGCACTGACTGCGATTTCATGACTATATCTGTTTCCTTTGTTCACCATATCCCCAGGACCAAAGCACTAACTCACACTTCCACCTGCAATTTATGCTATATTTTCTTTTTACGGCGACTGAGAAACGTCTCCATATTTTTCTCCGGTCACAGTTTTTCTTCTTCTTACTAAAGAAAACGTGACTGTGTTGCAAGCAAAAACTTTGTTTCTTTTAGTGTCAGGGTCATTCCGTAGGCAACATCGTAGAACTGCGACAACGCAGAGGGTATCTCTTTTCGCCTTTTCCAATCCTGTGCTCTGGGAACAGAACAGCGTTGACTCTCTCTCTCTCTCTCTCTCTCTCTCTCTCTCTCTCTCTCTCTCTCTCTCTCTCTCTCTCTGCCCTTCGTTGGAGTGATTTCCCAAACAATACCACATGGCTCTGGCAACGGTCGACCAGGTGTTTCCAGATCTGAAATTTCTGTGACGATTATCGACCTGAAAAACAATAAAAAGTGTTTGTATTTACGTTCTGTTCCATCCCGACACAATAATCGTCACAGAGAAATTTCAGATCTGGAAATACCTGGTCGACCGTTGCCAGAGCCATGTGGTATTGTTTGGGAAATCACTCCAACAACGAAGGGCAGAGAGAGAGAGAGAGAGAAAGAGAGAGAAGAAAGAGAGAGAGCCATCGCTGTTCTGTTCCCAGTGCACAGAGTTGGAAAAGGCAAAAATAGATACCCTCTGCTTTGTCGTAGTTCTACGATGTTGCCTACGGAATGACCCTGACACTAAAAGAAACAAAGTTTTTGCTTGCAAGACAGTCACGTTTTCTTTAGTAAGAAGAAGAAAAACTGTGACCGGAGAAAATATGGAGACTTTTCTCAGTTGCCGTAAAAAGAAAATATAGCATAAATTGCAGGTGGAAGTGTGAGTTAGTGTTTTGGTCCTGAGGACATGGTGACCAAGGAAACATAATCTTGAAATCGCAGTCAGTGCTCATCGGCTACTTCATTTTTGTAAAGTTGTGGGTCATGGCTTTTTATAATAAAATATATGATAAGGGGTTATGAACTAGTTGTAAATGGTGATTATTATTGCTGGGATCAATTTTTTCCTATCACTGATCTTGGTGTTTACGTGTGGCAGAGTCAGTACAACCTATGAACGAAGCTGTGGCTGTTTTGATCAGTTTTCTTATTCAGTTCCCTTCAATTCAAAGAGCGCTGAAGTCGGTCGCAGTGACACTTTCAAGTTCTGTCTCCTCAAAGAATCCGCCTTTGATAAGCGACAACTGGATTTGCTCCAATCTTACCATGTTTATTTTGTTCTATTTATTCTTCCTCCTAAACTGTCCCCTGCCGCGGCAGACTGGCTGGCTCTTCTCACCTACGTCGGTAAGGATTTTACAATTCACTTTGCTTTTGGTAAGTAGTCGAGGCATACAAATTTACAGTGATTGTATTCAGATGTTCGTCTGCTGAATGTTTTAAGTTTTATTGGGCATGAAAAATATCTTCAGCGCGACAATGTTGAAAAAGATGAGTCCATTTCCATTTCTCGAATGATTAGGATTGCCATTGTATAAGCTCTCCAGACTGACTGGATTACGAAAATAATGTCGGGTTTGGAGAGCTTCTCTGGAAGATATCCATCCGTCCGTCCAGTGAGCCTCTTTATGTGTGTGGCATGACTATCAGTGACCAGAAAATGTTATATGCGATATATGAGTGTTAGTTTTCACATCGAAGCTGAAAAGGTGTTTCTCCTTAGACCTTCCTGAAGAATGAGCACAAAGTACTCCTCCGGCCAGCCAGTGAAGAATTAGAGGAATTTATTTATAGTGATAGAAATTCATTTCTCGGTATAATGTGGTTCGGATTCCACAATAAGCTGTAGGTCCCATTGCTAGGTAACCAATTGGTTTTTAGCCACGTAAAATAAGTCTAATCCTTCGGGCCAGCCCTAGGAGTGCTGTTAATCAGCTCAGTGGTCTGGTTAAACTAAGGTATACTTAACTTTAACTCAACTCAGTAAGTGTGTTGAGGATATAATTTTCTCCCTTTTTTTCCTTAATCTAATTTTTAATTTGCTATTTGTATCCACTGCGTTCTTCTAGATTGTTTAATGAACGGTTCTTGTCTATTTGTACGTATGATGAAGGCTCCCAATATGCTTTAGTCATCTATGGATTTCGGTGGGCGTATTCAGTTCTTGACGGACTGGTTTGAACTAATTGTTCAGACGTTTCTTCTCTGCAACGCTGGTATTGCAAAAGCCAGGTCTTAACAAATCGTTTTCGCCAATTAGACGATCGTTAACACCCAGACTCATCTAACATTAGAGCAGTTGCAAAAAATTTGTGCCTTTTCAGCTGTTAATCTGCACCATTTCTATGGTCGTTTTTTATAGGGTACTTTAGAAACTGGTCCGTGTTTCATTATCTTGTGAACGACCTAATGACATAAGAGCCACTTGAAGAACCAGCTTGAAATGAATATTATCTCATGCATATTTGCAGTTCGTAAATACACACGCTCACTTACAGTATTTAAAGTATCAGCTGTAATCATCACTTTTCAGCTTTCGATAATGTTTTCGATATTTAGACCAGTATGGTGCGAGCTAAAGCAGTCAGTCAGTCGCTTGGCGGTTTTCATTGCGTTTTATTTTCATGCCACCAACCATCTTGGTGGTGTTCATTGATTGGAGAGAAGTTGATAGATTTTGTGGAGAGGGCGTTCTTTGTCGTTTGAAATCTTTTCCACTGAAAGTGAATTATCCCAGTCATATGTTCATTATTTCTTTTTTGTGGATATTTTTAGATCATAGTTCACAAAATAGAATTCATTCATTAAAGATAGAAATCATGGTAACAGCCACTACTACGTCTATATGTCCTTAGATCACTAAATGATGGGTGTATATCATAGACAGAAAACTCCCCGGCATTACTCGCTTTATGACCTTCCCCCACAGCTGCACACACACTGAGAATTCGAACTCTACCTATTTATCAGTTTTATCAAGGACCTCTGTTCCAACACCTCTCACTCCTTGTCCCTCCTCTCTCCTGCGTCCAAAAACTTCCAAACCAGGCACCTCTCCCCCTTCATCTATGCTGTAATCTTTAAGTGACCAAAATACAATACTCAATCAAACTTTTCGCTTATTCTATCTTTTTTTCTTCATGTCATATCTATCTATTATATCTATATATATATATATACACACACATATATATATATATATATATATATATATATATATATATATATATATATATATATATATATATATATATATATATATATATATATATGACAGTTGTTGAAATAATTGACAATCGATAACCTTTTTTCATGGAATTACTCTTGAGATTAATTGATTGATGCAATATCTGTAGCGACTGCAGAGAGAGAGAGAGAGAGAGAGAGAGAGAGAGAGAGAGAGAGAGAGAGAGAGAGAGAGAGAGAGACTGATGAAAAGATCGGTGTGTGTTGTTGATAAGTTACGATTGAACCAACAACCAGGCACCCACTATTTCAAACGTTAATGCGGCTTTGTTTTTGCCGTACTTTTTGTGACTCAGCCCTTCATGACATCTCGACTCCGAATTGCACCACCCTGTAACTACCTTTTCTCTTTCTGTTAGTAGGTATCCTATTTTTGATCTAGGTTTTAAGAGAGAGAGAGAGAGAGAGATGTAATAGAGAGAGAGAGAGAGAGAGAGAGAGAGAGATAATGCTACATTTTTTGAACTTGATACACTGTAATAAACTTGAGAGAGTGTCGAATGAATATTTTTAGAAATCTCGTAAATAAAAAGGAATGAAAAGGAATAGGAACGTAATCAATTAACGAATGCCGATACATGTGATCCAGGAAGCGGAAAAAACAGAAGCCATGCCATAGTCCTTGAAATAACTACACTGGTACAGTCATGCTCAAATCTGGAGCGGTATGATTCTTTTTGTGTCATCGAAAATCTCAGGTGCAGTGTAACGTTGCCAAGTAGTATTAAACCTCCCTTTTTTCACCAATATCATACATATCGATAAGTTTGCGAATTCACAGCCAACACTATTTTCCATATGGGCAAATGAATATGATCTCTTTTATGCATTGGTATAATTCGTAATCTTTGTAACATGAATTAAACATTTTCTACATTGCTTAGCCCAAAGCACGGAGTGATAATGCAGGCATTCTCGTCAGTGCCAGCACGCTTAACTCAGAACTGATCTGAGTCCTTTGGGTCTCTTGTTATCTGATATGTTTGTTTTAATCTCTGCAAATGGTTCGTATTTCTTTTCCTGTGTGCCAAGAAGTTTTCCTTAAGATTTTGGCGATTATTTTATGGTGAAGTAAAATCAGCGTTTTAAAAGGATAAACCGTCTGCGTAGTTCGATTCCTTCTTTATAGCGAAAAGAAATTGTGCTTACTGTAAAACTTTGGCTTGAGATTTAGGAAAAATGAGCATGTATTACATTTATAACACATCTTCCGATAGATCGATAGTTTAATCAATAAGGCCATGTAAAGGACACATCCACCTTTCTGTAAGTTGCCCATTAGATGAGCTGGTTAGTGTCTGATTAATTAGCCAAACAACGAGACCGAAAAATGCCATTTTCATGACGTCGTTACTAATGTAATTGTCTGTGATCTCTTAGGGAAGAGATTTCATCTTTCTTTTCTTTCACCGCGTCCAATTTTCTGCCTTAAATGTTAATTCACTACTTTGTCCTTTATCTCTACTGACTCAGAGGTAGATTTACACACACATACACAGTATACTGTACACTCATACCGTCCAAAATGACTTCATCTTAGAGGTTCACTGCCCACAGACTTTCAGTGTTTCGCAAAGAAATGAATTAGTGTATAGGTACACATCACACTTCTACCACACACACAATATATATATATATATATATATATATATATATATATATATATATATATTGTGTGTTTATATATATAGGGTGTTTATATAGAGGGGGTGTGTATGTATATATATATATATATATATATATATATATATATATATATATATATATATATATATATATACATATGTGGTGGGCGTGTGTGGCGTGTGTATGTACTTGCATCGCAATTACAAATATCGCGATGTCTCTCTTTTTCCTCACCATTCAATGTAGACTTTCTTGCTGTCGTGACTTCCAGATTCATTCGGCAAGAGTATGCGTTGGAGTCTTTGTGGGAAGAAAGAATGGTAATGCGATCCGAAGAATCTGTCGTTATCTGCAGGACGGTTCGATCCATGAGTGGTTGTTGTTTTCCTTGGTGACGCGTCACAATGGGTCTGCACTAATTGTCAGATTCCAAGGATACTTCCATAGGGTATCCAAGGCTTGAACAGGTGCACGTTCATCCTGTGTAACCCTCACCCGCATTTCTCTGCCGCTCCCCCTTTATGGTTAAATGACTTCTTTTTTCGGAACACCCCAGTGTTCTGTTTGACTTTTCGTTGGGGTAAACGCTGTTGACAGACGATGAGAAAACAGGATGCCCTCTCACTAACCCAAATTCGCTCGGTCTTGCAGAAGTAAATATCAACTGTACAAAACTAGTTCGTAGGGATGAAGTTCATTTTATGTAACAAAAGAAAAAATAGGTCAGGTCACGACATTTCACGACCTGGCTGCTGCTGCTGCTGTTGCTGCAGTCGTCTGCTAAATGCCCGAAGGTCACGAGAACTTCACTGACGTGCAAATCCTCATCCCAGAAGCTGCGTTGGACAGGAAAGCGTTTAGCATGTAACTTGCCCTACTTTGTAGTCAAAGATTTTGAAGTATGCCTTTCAACAACAAATCTAATCTGGAACGTTTCTGACAGCCTTTGTGTTGATCACCTATACATTTGTTATTGCTTCTGGCATCCAGCTGGTTCAAATTTATGCGCTGTACTGTAAAGCCTGTCATTCTTTAAGTAACACAATATATGGGTAACATTTTTCATGCTTATTGATTACTGATTTGCTTATAAGGCGTAAACATCAATGAGAATGACGATACGTTTCCTTTCAGTATACATACACTGAGAGATTACTAATGTCACACTTATCACCATATAGTGTATGTAGGGTGGTGACGAATGCTGATGGAGCATTGATGCCGCTCCAGCAGAAACCTGCAGGGGCTGGATCCTCCCCCAGACCTAACGCGTGGCGACGTTTTTGGCAGTAAACTTATTTGCTGCAGTGAAAGGATCCCTTTAACACCTGCATACTGGAAGATGGGTCTCTTTAGCGATGGACTAGAATGTTGATGCTATTCGGTATTAATGGCGCATGATTGTGTCTTCTCGCTTTCTTTCACCGATTTCTCTGCTAACTGTTATTTCTTCTTGGTTATTGCTTCAAAACTGATAAAATTAGGTTACTGCTACATCGGCGTTGAAAGCAAATGAAGGAAATACGAAAATGGCAGCGGTTGAATTTTATTTATAGGTTTATGGCACCACAATTTATATGTATATGTATATATATATATATATATATATATATATATATATATATATATATATATATATATATATATATATATATATATATATATATATATATATATAGTGAACCAAAAGTAGGTGGACAGTATAGGTGGAATAGGGTTTTGTTAGGTTATACTATAACGATGGTGTTTAATATAACTATATGGCGTTTGTACTCAAGGACAAAGTTTATAGTAGAAAACCACAAAGTGTTGGTGATTTGAAAATTTACATCAGAGATGCATTTCAAGAACTGAATGCACAAAGAGAATTGTGCAAAATTGTTCGTCGAAGCGTGAAAGGTAGACTTCAAAGTTTTGTAAACTGCGATAGACTGCAGTTTGAGCACCTGTATTAATAAGATTGTCAGTGCCTTTGTATTGTATTATTGTATACAATAAATTTTAATCGTAAATGTAATAACTGTTTATAAAAATTCAGTCGTATTAGTAAATATAATGTATATGTAATCAAAATAAATTTTATCATCCACTGTCCACCTTACTCTTGGTTCATCCAAAGAACGAGGTTGTCTCGATATTTTGTAATTTGTGCGAACAAGGCAGTGTTATTGATCGAGGTTTCTCTGACTGAGGCTGAATTGCTCGTGGAAGTCCGACTGACAATTGTAGTTTTGTGCGCAAGTCTTCCAGTAAATGCAACGTTAAGTTAAGTATACCTTAGTTTAACCAGACCACTGAGCTGATTAACAGCTCTCCTAGGGCTGGCCGGAAGGATTAGACTTATTTTACGTGGCTAAGAACCAGTTGGTTACTTAGCAACGGGACCTACAGCTTATTGTGGAATCCGAACCACATTATAGTGAAATGAATTTCTATCACCAGAAATAAATTCCTCTAACTCTTCATCAGCCGGCTGGAGACTCGAACGCAGGCCCAGCGAGTGCTAGTCCACAGCTCTACCGACTCGCCCAACGAAGAGCTCTCCAGTAAATGCAAGATCAAACTACTGCTAAGGGAGTTGCATGTAAAAGAACTTCATTGCAATGATTAGTCAACATTTTACACCAAATGCTTTTTTGCTACTGGCGATTTCACCACGAGGCGGATATCGGGGATGGGATCTTTTGATGTTAGGTAAACCTCTTTTGCCCATATTTCATAGGCAAAAAAATCGATTTTTGTATAGTTCTCTCTCTCTCTCTCTCTCTCTCTCTCTCTCTCTCTCTCTCTCTCTCTCTCTCTCTCTCGTTTATGTTAATCAAATTTCTACATATTCATAAAATGTTTTTATTCTGCCCCGTAAAGTTTTTTTTATTAATATTTTTGTTTTGGTTTCTGTAGCTCATTTTGAGTTTTCTTTGTACCGGCTTTGTCTGTCCGTCCGCACTTTATTCTGTCCGCACTTTTTCTGTCCGCCCTCAGATCTTAAAAACTACTGAGGCTAGAGGGCCGCAAATTGGTATGTTGGTCATCCACCCTCCAATTACCAAACGTACCAAATTGCAGTCCTCTAGCCTTAGTAGTTTTTATTTTATTTAAGGTTAAAGTTGGCCATAATCGTGCTTCTGGCAACGATATAGGATAGGCCACCACCGGGCCGCATTTAAAGTTTCATGGGTCGCGGCTCATACAGCATTATACCGAGACCATCGAAAGTTAGATCTATTTTCGGTGGCCTTGATTATAAGCTGTAGTGGCTGTACAGAAAACTCGATTGCGCCGAAGAAACTTCGGCGCATTTTTTACTTGTATTTCATCATAGCCTCTCAGAGCTGGCTTCGGTTCATTTGTTACTATGTTGCTCAAGTCAGTGTTTCATGTTTTCAAGAGTAAAAGGAGGCAGGAATAACAGAATAGGCGGATAACATCTTTCAAACTTTCACCCGAAGGTTTTCCTGGTTTTACTTTTCCTCCTGTGTTCCCCTTGGAAGTTAAGTGAGTAAAGTATCGCAATTGATTAATAATTTTTTAGGGTTTTAACTTTTATGGCGTTATACTCAAGTTTTAAACGTTACTTTGTATTTCTTTGTTAAATTGTCACGTGAAGTGCTTCTTAGCTTAAATTGATCATATCTTGACTATTAGGGAGGAACATTATGCCTTGATCTAGATTTGACGAGTCATCGATGAGTAACTCGAAGGATCACTCACTCAGCATTTAAAGTCCTCATGAAACGTTTCGTAGAACATTGTACGGAATGTAATACTAACACGAATTTGGAGGGGTTATAGCCTTTTCAGTAACCCCATCTAACAGTATTTACGTCTTTGTGTAGAGTAGTTTTCGTTTCAATAGTTGTCTGGTCACAACTCTGCATCTTCGATATCTCGGTGTGAGTCACGCCTTGCTTTTTTATATTAACTTAGATACGTAGTCTCGAAGCTCTTTTGATCATCCTCTGGACTCTGGAAGTCTTTGGTCTTGACCGTCTCCTGTGGTCTCACAGGTCTGTCCTCCACTTCTCTCATTTGACATAGGAGATAGAGCCAACATTTTTTAAGGTTCGGCTTCATGGGCTCACTTCGTTTGTAAACGGTGATCGGGGTGTCTCCGTTTTATTGTCAACCATAGAGATCAACTTGCGGCCGAAGGGATTTGATCTGTAACTCTATCGGCGTAAGGCTTTCAGGCCCGTATTTATGTTAAAACTAAAAATTACAGCCTTCAGTATTTTCCTTCCTAGGCTTCAGTTGAATTAGAAAGCCTAATAGTCACATGCAGACATCATTCAAAACAATGAAAGAGAAAATTGCTGACAAATGAGACAAAGAATGTTGCTCTTTCAAAAGGAGAAACCACTCAAAGAGGATGATGACGTTTCTTGCAAAGGTCAGGTGCGACGCCCCCACCCTTCTGTACGGCGCTCGTGTCTCTCGTCATGGACCCAAAGGAGGTGGGGGTGGGGGCGGCTGTGCGTTGGGTGGAGGGGTGAGAGGTGCAAGTGACTTTTGTAACATTTAAGGGCCGCAAAGGTATGGAGCTGTTGCTATTTTATTTAAGATTTATGTTGGATTACCACAATGCGGCAGTTATGTGCATCACATGGATGTGAATGTTGTTCTGGGCGTGGCCATTGATGGTGTGTGTGTGTGTGTGGCGTGAATGTTTGCACTTTCGTGCGTGGATGTGTGACCTTTATGGTTATGAAATTTGTTGAATTTTTCGTATGTTGCGTTGCCAGGCGACAAAAAGTAGGGTGGGACACTCAGCGATACAAAAAGGAAGGGGACGAAAAGCCGACTGTAGCGACGGGGTCCTGTGAGCGCTGGCCAGCTGACGGATGTGACTGGAGTGCGTTCGTCTTACATGGTTCTCAAGAATTCCACAGAAATCTCTGCTGACGCGGATGTTCGTCTTTCATTGAGTGGGTTCAAGCAGGGAGTTTAAGTTACTTTTTCTTAGGATTAAATGTCATGAAGGAAGAAAAAAAAGAGCTTTTAGTTAACAGGTAAAACTCGCTTTGCAGCTGTTTAAACATACCTGCTTGTCCTGTTCAACCAGACCAGTGTAAATACAATGCCCAGATAATCAACTGGTCACTTCTCGTTTCACAAATATTTATCTTGGTACATTTTCCACTGAAAACTGAAATCCCAGACAGGAAAGGAGGGAGGTCCTCACTCTTACCCACTGACGGAGTTCCTCTTGCAATGGACAATTGATGAATAGGTCTGTTCTCACTAACGCTGGTTCGACATTCGGCTGGGGCGAAGAATGGCCTTATTCATTTCCTGTTTCGCATGAAAGTTATTCCAAGGTATTAGGAAATCGAGTCAAAGAATTCAAAGCTAGGCTGCTACTTTAACATAAATGCATTTGTTTATTCATGCCTGCATAAATGCAAGTAAGTGATCATTCGATCGTGATTTAAACGCGTTATTAGTTGTGCAAAGGTGGTCCACTTCTTCAGGTGAAAGGAAATAGAATATTCATCAAAACAGAAGAAATATATTTGAACCGACGTTAATTGCATACGGCAGTGCAACCCAGCCAATTTCGCCATTCTGTAAATAAAGCTCATGTTTATTCATAGTCGTACGCACAGTTAGGCAAATATCCATCTCAAACAGAACACTCACTAAATACGCTTCTTGAATTGACTCTTACGAAAGATTTGCAATGCTGCGAAATGTCATAATGCTTACAGTACTTGCATCGAATATGTAGATTACTCCCTTTTTTCTTATCATTTTGGGTATTTTCAAATAAGGTGGCTATATATATATATATATATATATATATATATATATATATATAATAATAATAATAATGCTCGTTTCGTGCTTAAATACATATACGCATGTCTGTATGTGTAGCGTGTGAATGATTACATGCACTTAGATAAATAAGTATCATGACTGTAAATCGCACTTAAGTGGACATGTGCTGAATTTCAATGTGAAGGTTTCTTCCGCTGTTAAACTGAATTGATTCGTGACAATAGCGCTTCAAGGGAAAATCTGTTCATCACAACCTACCAGTGTATTTCAATTCAAATCTGTGAATGGCACTTAATTCTCACGTCAGGGTTTCTCGAATCCGCGAAACCCTCAGCAGTTCCAGATCCAATAAAAACTCGAATTACCGACATTAGACAGATAAGAACGAGTTGATTTCAACTCTCAGGAGCGCTGAAGCTGAACCGAGCAAAGTCCACTTGAGAAATAAATGTTGTCCTCTTTAAGTGGGACGGACGTTTTCATGTGAGGCTCCTACACTCTTAAATCGCCCCCATTCTCAGAACTGCATAAATTAGTCGTCAGCTGATATTCTCTGTTCTGTTCCACATAACCTACTGGAAATGAATGCACATATTGGTTTATACAGAATGACATGATATTACGCAAACAGGGTGACTTTTAAGCGAATGTAAATTGGATAATTTTTAGGTATTTTCCTTAAAGCCCTTGGTTGAAATACACATGCTTAAAGTAGAAATCTTCGGATTTTCAGAGCTGTTGAGGTGTTGCGTTGACAGGAAAACCTCCAAGGAACCAGTGTGGAAAAGCACAGAGGTAAGATAACCATTCGGCAAATGGCGCCTCATGAAGAAAGAAACAACACCAGTAAAGCGAAATATTTTCTGTCTCTTAGGAGCAACTTGCTATACCATCTTTGTGTTTGAAAAGCATTGAACTACTGACGGTGATGTACAATTCTGCAAAGACTTGGAAGAAATTTCAAGATATTAAAATGGAAAAGGAATAAGATATAAGTTTAACACTGATATAATGAAAAAAAAAAGAGTTCTAGTTTGTCTGCTAGGACATTGGTCGTAGGCCATTAGCGTCATTCAGAAGACGCCGTCTTAAGACAAAAATTCGAAAGCTTTTGATGTAAACATACACGACAGTCAGGATTAAAGGACATGAGGGCAGGGGTTCACAATGTATTCAGACTTTACCCTTTTGCTTTTATTTTGAAGCACGCTGGTTGCCCATAGCTGTTTATTTGTAATGTTAGGTTTTCCACTGACTCATGAAAAACAATCTGCCAGATAACTCAGTTAGTTATCCAGAGATCGAAAACAAGTTGATGTGCATTAAGGCAAATAATTGAATGTCAGTTGGCATCTATAGACACTTCACGGATGTAATTTTAGCAGCTATCTCTCTCTCTCTCTCTCTCTCTCTCTCTCTCTCTCTCTCTCTCTCTCTCTCTCTATATATATATATATATATATATATATATATATATATATATATATACAGTATATATATATACACACACACACACACACACATATATATATATATATATATATATATATATATATTATGCATATATATATACATGTTTATGGATATATATGTATATGGATATATATATGTATGTATATGTATTTATACGTATACATAAACATATATATATGTGTGTACGTATAAATACATACACACACATATGTAAATATGTATATATATACAATTATTGCTATACATTTTCCGTGGAGGTGGTGTCTGACGGTGTACGGTGTATAGCCTTCTGGTCTCCCAGCGTGTCTGTGTTTGGGGGGGGAATGGGGGAGCATCAAGAGAGCATTATGAAACTGAGTGCAAAAACCT